>NC_090256.1:19242070-19317934 GCF_037325665.1 Littorina saxatilis
CAGGGGCGGAGCAAGAAAGCCAGACGGGGGGGTTACAACCTGGGGTCCAGGGCTTGGGGGGTCTGGGGGCAGCCCCCCTGAAACTGAAGAACTGTAGCTATTTTATAAACAATTTGTGGCTTATCCTTGATTTTAAACATGATCAACTGGTGTCAGCAGCCACTCATTATTTCTTTTAAAGTTAGTATTAAATAATGGCAATTTATCTTCATTGATATCCGCTCCCGACAACAACACACAATTCACAGACATAAAATGTTTTTAGGTTTTTTTTCACGGACAGATTTTTTTTATTGTTTTATTTACAGCCGGCGGGGGGGGGGGGGGGGCGGAACCCCAGTAACACACACCCCCGTCCAAATCCGCCCCTGGACTATATACAGTCAAGATGCATGTGAACAAAACACACCACCTTACATTCTGTCACATCAGACATCCTGCATTAAAACCAGTCATAATAACACTCTCCAGAAGCTACCTTTAAATTTAGAGGACCGATTCGTTTATTTCATTTAAACATTTTCTTTTAAGTTTTTCCATGCAAAGAACTGTGATCTTTGCTATATTGGAGAAATATTAATGGAGATCAGTTTCAGACTCAGAAAGACTTGAATTTCGGCAACAGCGCAAGTCACTGATGAGCGCGACCATAAACCTACATCTATGTCTCTGGTCACAGGTGCGACTGACCGTAGCGAGAGATCGGTTCGCAGGTCTGAGAGATTCTGTCGAAGTAGAGACCTCGGTCAAATAAACTCGATGCGAAGCAGGCTCATGTTTTGCGAAACATAATTCGGTGTTTTTGTTGTTTTCGTGTTCATTTGTGTACTGCATTTTGTCAGTAAACTAATGCTGCGTCTAACCTTGGGACACGTGCCGCGACGTGACTCGTGGCTGACTAGCTTTGTTGTTGCACTGATCTCAATTCGATCACCAAAATACATGTCACTCGCTCTTCTTAGATTTCGCCAGACACCGCCACTTGACTTGATAGTTTTGCCGATATTTCTGTACAACTTTCGCTTTTTTGGTTGGCATTTCGTCCCCACAGAGATCGGCCTTACACTTCGGACCAATGTCGATCGCAAAACCGCGCGGAATCCGACAAATACCTTGCTGCGCACATGCGCAGACAAGGCTGTTCCGGTCAGCCTTGAAATCACAGTCCTGGTGACTACCACAATTTCGACTTCGAATTTTCGCGCACGGAAAAGGTTCTCTCGACCAGAATTTCCGGAATTTTCGGTAGATTTCCGTAATACCGGAATTACGACCCCAAATCCGTAATAATTCCGGACAATCCGGGAGGGTAAACAGGTCTGCTGGTGTATACATTAATCTGTTTGTATAATTTTTGACGCGCTGTAATTAAATTTGATGCTTTTAAGTCTCACTCAAGTGGTTCTCGCACTTACACTGGCGTGTGGATAACAAGTTTTTAACGAGAAATGAGCGAAATTGCTTACTTTAGGATTCATCTTCTAATCACCAAATGATGCAATAATCTTCTTCTTGTGATTTTCTGTTTCTCTTGAGTGCAAATAATTAACAGTTTGCATGTTTTATTATCTATGATTTTCTATGAAACAGTTATAATTCTTTATAAACACAACAATTGCCAGCTTGGTGCCAGTGGGAGGATTACTTGCCCCTGCCGTAGGCGAAGATAACGCGAGCAGGAAGACAGCGCTTCGCATCTCTTCTATCTATGTCTCTACTGTCAACAATTGGCAAAGCTTTATGAATTACAAATATATGTTCTTTATTACATGTATTATGTGGAATTTATGTTGCGATTTTCCATCATCATCATCATCAACATCATCATCATCATAATTATCATCATCAAATCATCATCATCATCAAATCATCATGATCATCATCATCTTCATCATCATCATCATTTACACCAAATAATCATTGTAAGCATTAGTGTAAACATTGGTATCGTGTGAATTTTACCGTCGATCACTTTACATGTGTAACCTCAATTAACATGTTGCATGTTTCGCTTTCAATTTGTAAGTTGCTTACTTTGTCATTTTGTTGTTTGTGTATATTTGCTTGTTTGCTTACTTGTGGATTGTTTGCTGGTTCGTTCGTTTAATTTGTTTATTTGTCATGTTGTTTTACTTGTTTATCATTTATTAGACATTTGTATTAGAAGTAAGGACCGGTTGTAAAAATAGGCGTCGCCTTAAACCTCTATCCTTGAAAAATAAATATCTCTCTCTCTCTCTCTCTCTCTCTCTCTGTCTCTGTCTCTGTCTCTCCCTCTCTCTCTCTCTCTCTCTCTCTCTCTCTCTCTCTCTCTCTCTCTCTCTCTCTCTCTCTCTCTCTCTCTCTCTCTCTCTCTCTCTCTCTCTCTCTCTCTCTCTCTCTCTCTCTCTCTCTCTCTCTCTCTCTCTCTCTCTACTTAATATCAATCTGCCGAAAGACTAGCAATTTTCTGTTTCAATGGCTCAACCATGCAAATCTTACAGACAAAATTAATATTGATCGATATTTTTCGCGTTTCGCCAAAAATAAGGCTGGGAGGAAATGCACTTGTTATTATCTTCTTGGATTTTAAATCTAAACACAAGTTTCCAATAAAGTGAAATTAAATACAGAACGTCACGCTCTGGTAAAAATTGCAGGCGGTGATGTATTGGTTTCTCTAGCGGAACACACAAATAGCACTCCGACAGAAAGGCATGTACTCCCCAAGCCCTGTGATGGCTGAAAGGCCAGGATACACCACACAGCAAAGACGAACTAAACTCCATCGTATTTTACACACTTTTTTGAAAATGTGTTTACAATACTCATGTCAAATTTTAAAGCAATACAATGAGCCATTACAAAACTACGGGGGTTTTACCCACATAACCCACACAAAAATGACGCCAAAACAAGCCTTTTACTGCTTCTGACGAGGCTGACACTTGTCTTCTTCAAAGTGGCAAAACAACACAGCTAGGCACAACAACTGAACGAAATAACTGTGTATGGGTAGAAAAGGAGTTGTTCTTCCATTTGAAATCAAAAACGGGGTCACTCTGGCTTATTTTGATTTGTTTGTGTATTTTAGTGTCTGCAACTCTTCTTTTGCGAATTTGATTTTGGGGGGTGTCCTAGGTCGCCGGTCCACTACATAAACACTAATTCATGAAACATAAAACTCTTTATTTCATACGGTAGGGTAAAGAATTACCTTTCTGGCAATGTACTTTGTTTTAACATAACTAGCCGCATATACAGCAAAATGTATCTGCCTAATTCTTTTTTATGACGGGTAGTGTAGATGATCGAACGTGTAGCAAAGATATGTACGTGTACGCGTAGATATTGCGTCACCCATGACTCACTTTTTTTCTCCAATGTTCTTAATCATACGTTGTTTTGCTCCAACCAAGACTGCATATCTTAGCAAACACGTGACGTAATGACTAGATTTGATGACGTTATCCCGTACACGTTCCTGTACACGTGCTGAAAAGTTCCACATCTAGATCTGTCTAATATCGGTTATAGACCTTCAATATCGAACCTCGGGCTCCCTAAACTGTGCGTCCAGAAGTCGAAAAAAACGTCACTAGAAATTCTCAGAGGGGGGCCCGCGACGCACTAAACTTGCGTTATTGTGTACCGTCGGCCACTGATGTAATTGTCTGCTGTATCTGCTGTAGTTTTACAAACGAAATGAACACGAATTTACACTTTGATTTTGAAGAACAAACAATTTCTAATTATGCCGGATCTGTACCGACGCGTATTTAAGAAGTGAATCTAACCGATATGATAAATAACGCTTTTGTGAAGGTCTTGCACAATGTCCTTTAATCCCTCCCTCCCCCCCCCCCCCCCCCCCCACCTCTCCCCGCCTTCCCTGGTTTTCGGAACCTCTAAAATTGTGCCGAGAGGGTCCTTGGACTCTCTGAAAATTATATTACTGTTCCGTACAATACTTCTTTCTAAATAGAACCCTTTTTATCATCATGTCAATGAATTGGACGTCAAAGTTTGATTGGACTAATCAGCTACACTATGGAATACGCTGCTTACAGTCCGCTGAATACGGCTTTGGTGAAAACAACAGCAACAAAAATAAGAGGAGACGAAAAGCACGGGAAGATGGAGAGGCAATAGAAAACAAACAAAAGGATGCAGTTTGGGAGATTCCAAATCAAACAAGATGAATAAATGTAACGATTGCCCTTTCCAGTGTCAGATTCATCTTTCTTTTCACATTTAGTTAAGTTTCGACAAAATGTTTTCAGAAAGACTGGGAATCGAGACGAGAGTGATGGCGTGTGTGTGTGCGTGCATGCGTGCGTGCGTGCGAGCGTACGTGCCTCTGTGTATGTGTGTGTGTGTGTGTGTGTGTGTGGGTGTGTGTGTGTGTGCAGCGATTCCTAGACTGAACCGGCTCTGCAGATTTGTATGTGAGGTTTTCCAAATAAAACCCCAACACGTGTTTACACTATTTAAAAGTTGATTTAATATATTATAAGTTTTTTTGATTTTTTTTTAAGTAATAAAAAAAACTTCCAGCACACGCTCATCAGCCAGACGATCACTGGGTTCAAGAATCGCAGAAAAGAAGTACAACGCAGAAAGAAAACTAAGCTAGCCCTGTGAGCAGGACCACCAAGAAAACAACAAGAAAGACAGCAACTGCTGGAGGCACAGAAGAACAGAAACAAAAACTAAGACACAGTCGAGTGAACAAACGCTTGATTGCGAGACGAAGACAAGAAAGTCAAGGAACGCAAAGGAAGTATCAGTGCACAAATGCCATCAGGGGTGGATCACATCCTTTTTAAGGGGGGATTTCCAAACTTCTTTTTGGAAAAATGTTGATGAAAATCAAGGAAAATGATTGGAGCAATCTGGTGCAATGTGAGCATCAGTTTTTCTTTATTAACAATTTTTTTTAATTTATTTTGTTTAGGCTAGGGGGGGGGGGGGGGGGTTCGGAAACCTTGGATTCACCCTTTCATCTGACATGACCCTTAACAAACATATATCTTTCAGTCTGTAGAGCAGCTTATTTTGAGCTTCGTAAGATCAGCACCATTCGCCAAACACTCTCCTCTCAAACAACTAACACTCTTGTCTGTGCCTTTGTTCTTTCTAAACTCGACTACTGCAACTCTCTTCTCTCTGGCTGTCCTCTGTATCTCCTGCATAAACTACAAAAAGTCCAAAACTCGGCAGCACGCCTCATTCTGAAAGCACGAAAACGAGATCACGCAACACCACTTCTTCACACACTGCACTGGTTACCTATTCAAGCCCGCATTGACTACAAACTGTCCACCCTCTGCTTTAACTTCTTTTCTGGCTCGTCTCCTGCTTACTTCTCTGAACTCCTCACCGTCTATTCTCCAGCAAGACAACTCCGTGCCTCTTCTGACTGTCGCATCCTCACCATTCCACACACTAAAACCAAAACATACGGACAACGCACTTTTACTTTCTGCGCACCCACACACTGGAATTCTCTCCCCTTTTACATCCGCCACTCTCAGTCACCCCAAGCATTCAAACGAGCACTTAAAACGCACCTCTTCAAGAAATACAACCCCTGATTTTGTTTTCTCAGTCCATCAGTTGGCTACATGTAGTGTATTTGTTGTTTTTGTGATAATGTGATAATGTGTATACACATTTAGGGCTGTTTTTCAGTATTAATAACATGTTCTGTTTGATTAAGGGTATTCAGCTGATATTTCCTTGTTTTACTACCTATTTTATTCATGTTTTTATTACTTAATTAGTGGAAGAATCTGTTGTAATGTATGTTTGATGGTGTATGCTTTTAATCAAGCGTTGCTGACTATGAATGTAGATGTAAATGCTTGTATAACTGTGTTTGATTTTTAAATGTGTCAAGCGCAAAGAGCATAATTGTAAAGTTATGATGTTGCGCTATATAAATGCTCATTTATTATTATTATTATTATTATTATTCAACAACAAAAATATAAAAAATATTAAAAAATGATGCGCATGTGTGGTTCCTTCGCGCAGCTTTGGCCTTGGGCTGTATGTGGAGCATTCAATAAATGAGATTTTTATTTTCTGAGAAAGGAACAAGAAGAGCAAACGCTCGATCGAGTCACTTTCGCAGTTCTGAATATTATATGAGGCATCAGATGGACAGGAAGAAATTGCTATTCACAACACAATGCATACCTGAAGAACATACCTGTGACCTTGAAAAAGGTCAAAGGTCACCAAAGCAGACGTCAAAGTGTAGAGGTCACTGGGAGTCACGTTCACATAAAATTTGAGCCCGGTCACTTTTATAGTTTCCGAGAAAAGCCCAACGTTAAGTTGTGTGTTGCCGAACAGAAAAGGCTAGTTATCTCCCTTGTTTTTCTGATAACGTTCGTAAAAGGCTACAGATGTAAATACTTTGATGTAAAGAATAATCCTACAAAGTTTCAATCACATCCGATGAACTTTGTCAAAGATATAAAATGTCTAATTTTTCCTTTGACGCTGACCTGTGACCTTGAAAAAGGTCAAAGGTCAACGAAACCATCGTTAAAGTGTAGAGGTCATTGGAGGTCACGACTAAACAAAATATGAGCCGGATCGCTTTGATAGTTTCCGAGAAAAGTCCAACGTTAAGGTGGTGTCTACGGACGGCCGGCCGGCCGGACGGCCGGCCGGACAGACTAACACTGACCGATTACATAGAGTCACTTTTTCTCAAGTGACTCAATAATAATAATAATAATAATAACGATTACTTATATAGCGCGTAAACCTCGTGGTGACAAGCCCAGAGCGCTTTACACTTACATAATCATAATACAAACAAGGAAAGAGAACTAAATCCGAATAAATTCAAACATGGTCACACACACCCACACACGCACGCACACACACACACGCACACACACACACACACACACGCGCGCGTGCACACACACACACACACAATCTTTCTTTCGTCATTGTCAATGTTCAGGTAACCCGCAATGTCATTCCATGTACGCATACGTTATACTAGTACCACACACTCAGGCACATACACATCTTCACGAACGCCACACTTTAGTAGATAATACACGTGGCAGCGCCAATGACTCACCGATCATGGGATCTCCTTCAGAGGTCTAACTTAAACATGTGTGTTTTGAGGGCTGTTCTAAAGGCAGATGGTGACTGGGAATCCCTAATGCTCCGGGGGATTTTCTCCCAGACAAGAGGTCCCTGGTACTTGAAGGATCTCTCAAATCCATAGTTAGTTGATTTTCTGTTTCTTTTTGGTTTACTAAGTACATTGGTATCTGTTGCAGAGCAAAGAGAGGAGAGGTTTGAATATTTTGATAACATCTCAGAGAGATAAGCAGGTCCTGTACCATGAAAGAAAGAGAAACAAATGCATGCAATTTTGTATTGAATACGACTTCTTACAGGCAGCCAGTGAAGAGATCTCAAAACAGGTGTGATGTGGTGTCTTTTAGGGGTCTTTGTGATTAATCTGGCGGAGTTGTTCTGTACTTTCTGCAGTTTTTCAATGAGATAGTCAAAAGAACCAGAAAGAAGGGCATTTCCGTAATCTAGCCTTGAAAGAACGAGAGAGCAAATGAGGGTTTTTGTAGCATCGGAAGAAAGGCAGTGGCGGATGGAGCTAATTTTTCTCAGTTCATAGTAGGCATTTCTACAGACAGTGGAGACTTGTTGTTTGAAGCAGAGAGTTTCGTCGAAGATGACACCGAGGTTTCGTACTTGAGAAGCCAACTGAATATCAGTTCCAGCTATAGAGATTTGGGCAGGAAGGGATGGTTCTTTTTTAAGAGAAGGGGGTACAACTAGCATGATCTCGGTCTTGTCGTCATTAAGTTTCAATTTATTTTCGGTCATCCACAATTTCAAGTCAGAGATGCAGTTCTTAGTTGTCTCGATTGTGTTGGGGAGGTCAGTAATAGGGCCAGATTTTTGTAACTGAGTGTCATCAGCAAAGCTTTCATAGGAAACAGAGTGGCGAGAGATGACATTAGATATTGGTTTCGTGTACATGATGAATAGCACCGGGCCAAGTACAGATCCTTGGGGGACACCGAAAGTCAATGGGGATGGAGCAGATTGGAAGCCGTCGACAGAGACTATCTGAGAGCGGTCTGTGAAGGAAGCAATACACCATACACAAAATTAAAATTAAAACGCTGCTACGCATCTGTGGCTTCCTCTCAGTGAGCGTGCACAATGTCTTGTTCTTGCCTCTTGCCATCATTGAAGTAAGGCGACCACAGCACCCACACAGACACCGGCACGGTTGGCCTAGTGGTAAGGCGTCCGCCCCGTGATCGGGAGGTCGTGGGTTCGAACCCTGGCCGGGTCATACCTAAGACTTTAAAATTGGCAATCTAGTGGCTGCTCCGCCTGGCGTCTGGCATTATGGGGTTAGTGCTAGGACTGGTTGGTCCGGTGTCAGAATAATGTGACTGGGTGAGACATGAAGCCTGTGCTGCGACTTCTGTCTTGTGTGTGGCGCACGTTATATGTCAAAGCAGCACCGCCCTGATATGGCCCTTAAGCAAACAAACAAACAAACAAACCCACACAGACAATTACAATTATATCCATTCTTTTCTTTTATATAAATACATATAACACGGTGCCAGCCGTATCTCTTTGAAATGGCAGCATCTCAGAAAACTGGCTTCAGGAGGGAGGGGGTAGTTTTAATTGGCATGGTGCGTCCTGTCATTAATCGAAAAAACGAGACTGATGTCGGTGAAACGGAGGATGGACAAGGGCTTTCTTTCTTTATTTGGTGTTTAACGTCGTTTTCAACCACAAAGGGTTATATCGCGACGGGGAAAGGTGGAAGATGGGCTAGAGCCACTTGTCAATTGTTTCTTGTTAACAAAAGCACTAATCAAAAATTTGCTCCAGGGGCTTGCAACGTAGAACAATATAATTATTACCTTACTGGGACAATGCAAGTTTCCAGTACAAAGGACTTAACATTTCTTACATACTGCTTGACTAAAATCTTTACAAAAATTGACTATATTCTATACAAGAAACACTTAACAAGGGTAAAAGGAGAAACAAAATCCGTTAGTCGCCTCTTACGACATGCTGGGGAGCATCGGGTAAATTCTTCCCCCTAACCCGCGGGGGGTATGGACAAGGGCGATGACTGACCGTCTAATATCAATAAAACCCGTAGTTGGTCTTTCTTCTCTCCAAGCCCTGTGGCGAAGTGGGGCAAGACTAGAAATAGCACGAAATTAGTGAGAGCGCGAGAGAGAATAAGGGGGGGGGGGGGGGGAGGTTCCATCAACCGGAACAAAAAAAGAGGGACAGGGGGTGTCAAATTCCGATTGTCACTGTACATACATCTGTTCTGTCCGTGACTTTGTGTTGTTTGTGTTTCTGTACAAGTATGCATGGGCCAACTTATAAAGGTAAAAACCTTCCGAGAGATGAATTAAATAATTGGCGTCCAATTTCGCTAACAAACAGTGACTATAAATTACTGGCGAAGTGTCTGGCTCTACGCATGAACAAAGTTGTACATAATGTGATTAATCCTGATCAGGTTGGATCCCCCCGCGGGTTAGGGGGAAGAATTTACCCGACGCTCCCCAGCATGTCGTGGGAGGTGACTAGCGGATTCTGTTTCTCCTTTTGCCCTTGTTAAGTGTTTCTTGTATGGAGTATGGTCAGTGTTTGTAACGATTTTGGTCAGGCAGTGTGTAAGAAATGTTAAGTCCTTTGTACTGGAAACTTGCATTCTCCCAGTAAGGTCATATATTGTACTACGTTGCAAGCCCCTGGAGCAGTTTTTTGATTGGTGCTTTTGTGAACAAGAAACAATTAACAAGTGGCTCTATCCCATCCCTCCCCTTTTCCCCGTCGCGATATAACCTTGAACGGCTGAAAACGACGTTAAACACCAAATAAAGAAAGATGATCAGGTTGGATATATTAAAGGGAGGCAAGTTTCATCTTTGTTAAGATTGATTGATGACGTCATAGATCAAATGAATGTGCAAGATAAACCAGGTCTTTTGGTTACCAACACTGGGGGCTCACTGATTCGACAAAGTCTGGCGGCAGAACGAAGTTCAGGGGTGGATGTTGCAGTGAGTGCTGGGACGGGGCGGCGTGGTAGCATACTGGGAGAAGGAACAAGCGTCGGGACAAGCAAAAAGAGAATGAACAACAACAAAAAAAGGTCTTTTGGTTACCATTGACATGTTTCATGCATTTGATTGTATTTCAAAAGACTTTAAGATAAATGTTTTTAAAAAATTTGGGTTTGGCCCGGAGTTTGTAACTTGGGTCGAAGTTTTGATGAAAGATACCAAGAGTTGTGTTAATTATGCAGGCTGGTTGCCTGAGTATTTTCCAGTGGAGTCTGGAATCCGTCAGGGATGTCCATTCTCGCCTTTAGCCTTTGTTTTGGCAATTGAGAATAGGCAGAATAAGAATGTTAAAGGTATTTCGAATCTGAATTGTTTAAATGATAGGTTTTGGGATGATATGTTAAAAATTGCTTTGTATGCTGACGATGTAACGTTATTTTTGAAAAGTGAAACGGATTTAAAACATGCCTTATTGATTTTTTATTCTTTTTACTACGTTTCCGGATTAAAATTGAATCTGTCGAAATGTGAAGCCATGTGCCTAGGAAGTCAAAAACATTGTCAAGACACCTTTTATAATTTCAATATAATGGAAGAAAAAATTAAAGATTTTGGGAATTTATTTTTGTGATGACATATCAGCCTCTGACGTTGAGGAAAACTGGACAGAGCGAATTACGTCTGTTAAGCGCTTGATTTCGGCATGGGAGAAAAGAAATTTGAGTATCATGGGTAAAATTATTGTGATAAAAACGTTTTTGATTTCCCAATTTGTTTATTTTATCCAGGCATTTGTGATCCCTGATAAAGTATTAGCAGAAGTTAAAAGACTGTTGTTTAGATTTTTGTGGAAAAAGAAAGAAAATAATAAAAAGGCATTTGAAAAGGTTAAAAGGATAATATTTTGTAGTGATGTCGAAAATGGTGGTTTAAATATGATTGATTTGAAACACATGCAGGCATCCTTTTTATTACAATGGGCTGTCAGACTGACATCCCCCAAACTCACGGATAAGTGAAAATGTGTTCCAAGTCCGTGTTTTCAATGTACGGCTCAAATTGTGAATGTTTTTCGGAGACTAAAGGGGAGTGAACTTGTCAAATCCAAATTTTGGAAAATTGTTTTGAAAACCTGGCTTGATAACAACGTAGGCTTATGTATTGATGATAATTTATTTAATCTGCTTTTATGGAATAATCAATGTTTTGCTTATGCCGGAAATGTACTGTATTTTGAAGATTGGGCGAGAAAGGGTCTTAATAGTGTACATGATGTTTTATACAGAAACGAATTTGTTTCCTATCAGTTCATTTGTGATGTTTTAGGAAAATCCCCACGGAGAATGTTGTAATATAACATGGTTCGTGCTGTTGTTCTGAATGTAATGCATAAGACGATGCACGGAAAGAAAGAAATTGATTTGATGGATATCCCCTTATGCCCCCCCCCCCCCCCCCCCCCCGGGTTAGGGGGAAGAATTTACCCGATGCTCCCCAGCATGTCAAGAGGCGACTAACGGGTTCTGTTTCTCCTTTTACCCTTGTTAAGTGTTTCTTGTATAGAATATAGTCAATTTTTGTAAAGATTTTAGTCAAGCAGTATGTAAGAAATGTTAAGTCCATTGTACTGGAAACTTGCATTCTCCCAGTAAGGTAATACATTGTACTACGTTGCAAGCCCCTGGAGCAAATTTTTGATTAGTGCTTTTGTGAACAAGAAACAATTGACAAGTGGCTCTATCCCATCACCTAGGTGGTGGGTTTAAGTGCTGGTCTTTCGGATGAGACGAAAAACTGAGGTCCCTTCGTGTACACTACATTGGGGTGTGCACGTTAAAGATCCCACGATTGACAAAAGGGTCTTTCCTGGCACAATTGTTTTGGCATAGATAAAAATGTCCACCAAACTACCCGTGTGACTTGGAATAATAGGCCGTGAAAAGTAGGATATGCGCCGAAATGGCTGCGATCTGCTGGCCGATGTGAATGCGTGACGTATTGTGTAAAAATAATTCCATCTCACACGGCATAAATAAATCCCTGCGCCTTGAATATGTGCGCGATATAAATTGCATACAAATTAAAAATAAATTAAAATAAAAATAAAGCCCTGCGCTTAGAACTGTACCCACGGAATACACGCGATATAAGCCTCATATTGATTGATTGATTGATCTCCCCCCTTTCCCCGTCGCGATATAACCTTCGTGGTTGAAAACGACGCTAAACACCAAATAAAGAAAAGAAACAAATAAAGAAAGTGTTTCTTGTATAGAATATAGTCAATTTTTGTAAAGATTTTAGTCAAGCAGTATGTAAGAAATGTTAAGTCCTTTGTACTGGAAACTTGCATTCTCCCAGTGAGGTAATACATTGTACTACGTTGCAAGCCCCTGGAGCACATTTTTGATTAGTGCTTTTGTGAACAAGAAACAATTGACAAGTGGCTCTATCCCATCTCCCCCCTTTCCCCATCGCGATATAACCTTCGTGGTTGAAAACGACGTTAAACACCAAATAAAGAAACTTTAAGAAAGAAAGATCAGAAATATAAAATTATGATTTTTATTCCTCTTTTTTATTTTGATTTTTTCTATTCTTATTTCTTTTCTCTTTTTTCTCTTTCTCTTCTCAATTCTAGATACGGACCCAAAGTTACACCAAGATGTATATTGTGGATGTCATACTGTGTTTTTTGTGTATGTATAATTATAATGATATGCATTTTAAATACATATTTCAACAGCATACACACATGTTTATTAATAACAGATTAATCTTAAGGAGGTGCTGTACATGAAAACTGTTATGTCCATCGTTAGAATCATACATATTTGAGTGAAATGTGCAGATTTTGAGGGGAAAAAAAAGAAAAAAAAACTCTTCACAGGCTGATACACGAGACGACCCAGGTAGCGTACTCGCTGCTACAAATGCCAGCAAATGCCAACGACTGGTAACTTCCACGTATAGAGTTTCTGTTTATCTCTCCAGGTCGCAGTCACTTGATCTCGCTGACTCTTGACTATTATAGATATCGCACATAACTGGTTTCCATGGTAAGCTGATCTGACGGTGTGTCCCCTGCCTTGCATGTTTTGCTTACAAATGAACTGTAATAACGGAGAATTATTTGCATATGTACATGTACATGTAGTAAATAGGCTACTTTGTGCTATAGAAACAACCTAGGATATTCTTATCAGATCTGATGTAACGTACATGTACAAGAAAATGAATAGATTTCTTGTTTGTTTTGTTTGTGATGTAGACCTATGTTGTATGGTAAAGATCTTGCGTTTATTTTTTATGTGATAATACTTTCTATGTTCATAAAATGTGTATTACTTTAAAAAAAAAAGTAAAAAAATAAAAAATAAAAGTATGCATGGGCCAAAACTACAACATTCTCTCGTTTGGGTTTTTTTTTTTTTTTTTTTTTTTGTATGAGTGGATTGTTACGTGTATGATTGTTTTTATCCCGGAATTCAGGAAGGCATGCGCCGATTTTGGGGGTTGCATGCTTGGTATCTTCGTGTTTCTATAACCCACCGAACTTTGATATGGATTACATGATCGTATCGGTGCGCACCTGGTCTTCTGCTTGCGTGTACACACAACGGGGGATTGAATTGAATTGAATTGAACTTTATTTAACAAGGATAAAGATTTAAGGCTGCGCCTTTTCTTACAATCTGTCCTTGGGACGCATAGACACACACTTATATAATTAAAAACTTAAAAATAAAAAAGTTAAAAAGTAAACCAACAAAAAGAGGTCGGAAAACTTCAGCACGTGATAATAAAGATGACGATGATGATGATGATGACGATGATGATGATGATGATAATGATGATGATGAAGATGAGGCATGAAGAGCATACATAATTATGTGGTTATGGGGACAAGGCACTATACTAGCATATTTGCACGTAAGTTAATTTGGAAAGTTATGTTTTTGCTTGACTCGTTATTTCTGATACTTTATTCGTATGTTTCTCAAAGTCCCATTTTGCCTCGTGAACACAGTTCATCATCATCATATTTAATTTTTCATTCGCCCGAAGGACAAACTGTAGAACAAAATGCCCATCCTTATATCTACATCCTTGTTCAATAAAGCTCTCTCTCTCCCTCCCTCCCTCCCTCCCTCCTCTCTCTCTCTCCCTCTCTTTCTCTCCCTCTCTCTCTCTCTCACTCACTCCTCCTCCCTCCGTCCCTCCCCCCTCCCTCCCTCCCTCTCTCTCTCTCTCTCTTCCTCCCTCCCTCACTCCCTCCCTCTCTCTCACCCTCTCTCTTCCTCCCTCTTTCTTCCTCCCCTCTCTCTCTCTCTCTCTCCAACCCCACCCCCCTTGAGAAACTATAAATCAATCAGTCTGCACGGAACTCAAAGTGTCTACTCACACATGGCAGCGCCGAGAAGCCATGTCTCCCTAGCGTACAACTCCAGCAAGGCGACAGGCTGACACACGATTAGTACCATCAGGTCCGCAACGCTCAGGCTCACCAGGAAGTAGTTCATACGCGTGCGCATCGAGTGCATGCGCACAACCACGAAGATAACCAGCAGGTTGCCGAACACCCCGGCTAGAAAGATGATGGCCGACGTCACCGTGACGTAGACGAACAGGTAGGAAGGTAGGGACATATCCGGCACGGTTTCGTTGCTTGTCTGGTTGCCTTGGTAACACTGGCAGGACGTCGCAGCGCTTTCACTGACGCTACTTCCCGTCAGGTTGAGGTCTATTTTAGGTAACGGGAGAGCACTGTTGTTGGAGCCCGGGAGAGAAGCGTAGAGTGCTCGTTCCTGGCAGCAATCTGCGTAGTAGTCCATGTTGTTTATTTCCATGGCTTTTACTTTCACTTGTCCGATTGTACTCTGGATGGTAATAAACCAGATTACTCTTGTGGTAAAAGACCAGGCTTGACGTGTAGGCTACTTCGGCTGGATTAGAATCTAGATCAGCTTTATTGTACAAATCCAAAACCATCACCTGTGGTACCTTGTCTGGTCCATCCTTTCCTCACCTGTAATACAGAAATCAAGAGAAGGAAATTGAATGAATGAATGGATTATGAAGGGGGGGGGGGTCCAGACAAACCCTACGATCTGCACAGTCAACAGGGTTTTAAGCAGTAACGAACTGTCGAGTGAAAAAGACAAACAAATGAACAAATATCATGAGAGAGACAAAAAAAAAGAGGGGAAAAGACAGACACAGACATAGAGACAGACACCGATATATGGGAGAGAGACAAGGCCAGACAGAGAAAGAAAGAGAGAGAGAGAGAGAGAGAGAGAGAGAGAGAGAGAGAGAGAGAGAGAGAGAGAGAGAGAGAGAGAGAGAGAGAGAGAGAGAGAGAGAGAGAGAGAGAGAACAAACGGATTTTATTACTCAAGGATGTAGCTTTTAAAATGATGTCTCGTCTTACAATCTGTCCCTGCTAAAACTACGACGTAAATCTGGAGACAACAAGAAACAAAAGTGCAAACAAACACGAACAGAAGTGATATATAATTATGTCAATGCAAATTCTGCAATATTACCTGTCCGGATATATAATTATAAGAACAAAAATTGAAAATGACATGTCAATATTAAGCAAGGAAACAACCAACCAACCAAACAAACAGAAAAGCAGCCAGACAGACAACAAACAGAGAGAGAAAAGGGGAGGGGGGACAGAGAGAGAGAGAGCTGGAGAAGTTCATAATTTAAAGAGGATTAATGCTGAGAAGAACCAGTAAGACAAGACTAGTACTCCACGGTTCTTGGCAATATCGCATTCATTTACTTCATACAGAGAGAGGAAGAACTAAAGAAAATCATATTTTCAAGACAATTAAAAACATAGGAATCAGTGATACAAGCATACGCCGATTTCGGGGGATGCATGCTGGGTATTTTCGTGTTTCCACCGATCTCTGACATAGATTACAGGATCTTTTCCGTGCGCACTTGGTCTTGTGCTTGTGTGTGCACACGAAGGGGGCTTAAGTCACTAGCAGGTCTGCACATAGGTTGACCTGAGAGATCGTACAAATCTCCACTCTTAACCCACCAGGCGGCAGCGGTCGGGATTCAAACTCGGCCACGACCTCCCGATTAGAAGGCCGATGTCTTACCACCACGCCACTGCGCCCGTCGCTTTAGATACAAAAACGGGTTAATAAGTAGATGTTCAATTCGGGGCGACCTATCCAACATGCACAGGTGATCGATGTACAAGTCTGTTCAAGTACACAATAACATATCAGGGGCGGATCAGTTCATTTTATGGGTGGGGTTTCCAAAAGTATATTGTGAAGATATGGGTGTGAAAGCGCGAAGCGCCGAGCCGACGCGCGAAGCGCCTAGCTTGCTAGGGGGGTCCGGGGGCATGCCCCCCCGGACAATTTAAAAAAAAAAGGATGCAAAATGGTGCAATCTGCTGATCATTACCAGTTTCAGGCAGCAGATTTTGTCACTCATTAATACCCAAAAAATTGAAACTCAACCCAAAAAAACACACAAAAATATTTTTATTTTTTGGCTGGGGGGGGGTGTCCGGAAACCCCAGAACCCCCCCCCCCCCCCCCCCCCTCGTCCGCCCCTGCATATACAACGAACCAAACCAAAAAGGGTTACAAGGGAGACGTCAGGACTCTATTTTTTAATTTGTATTTATTATTACGTGTTTACTTCTTTTACGTCCATATAACAACAAACACAACACACTATGCTAAATGTATCTCTATAGGACTCTATGTTTTAGCTCCAAACTTATGTCACAGTTCTAAAAACTATGGCGGCTGTCCGTTCATACTTCTTCTCTGCGTGCTAATCTAATATGTATCAATTTACATAATTGCGTCGTTTCGTCAATTACGGTTCAGGTGCAAGAAACATGATATGGATAGCAGGCGCAGCGAAGATTGAGGGGTCTGTTAACCCGTGATTTGTAAAAATGTAAAAATATTTTACAAATCACGTCGAACCTAAAACCGCGATTTGTAAAAATGGAAAAATGGAAAAATATTGCATTCCACAAAGTAATGCATGCCTTTTATTATTATTATTTTTCTTGTTTAGAGCCTCTACGCTGAGTGGTGGGGGTGGTTTTAGTTCCACATCCCATTTTGGTGCAATCCCATTTTGCCGCCGTCCCATTTTTTTGCCCCATCCCATTTTCGCGACATTTCACAAGCCAAACGTCATTTTACTAACATGTCATAACAATAGCGCGACATCCCATTTTGACACCATATCCCATTTGGCCGCCATGCCGTTTCACCGCATTTCATTTCGCCCCCATCCCATTGTCGCGACATTTCACAAGCCAAGCGTCATTTTACTACCGTGTCATAACAACTGCGTGACATCCCATTTTGACACCATCCCATTTGGCCGCCATCCCATTTTTACATTTAGTCAAGTTTTGACTAAATGTTTTAACGTAGAGGGGGGAATCGAGACGAGGGTCGTGGTGTATGTGCGTGTGTGTGTGTGTGTGTGTGTGTGTGTGTGTGTGTGTGTGTCTGTCTGTGTGTGTGTAGAGCGATTCAGACTAAACTACTGGACCGATCTTTATGAAATTTGACATGAGAGTTCCTGGGTATGATATCCCCATACGTTTTTTTCATTTTTTTGATAAATGTCTTTGATGACGTCATATCCGGCTTTTCGTGAAAGTTGAGGCGGCACTGTCACGCCCTCATTTTTCAACCAAACTGGTTGAAATTTTGGTCGGGTAATGTTCGACGAAGCCCGGACTTGGGTATTGCATTTCAGCGTGGTGGCTTAAAAATTAATTAATGACTTTGGTCATTAAAAATCTGAAAATTGTAAAAAAAGCAAATATTTTATAAAACGATCCAAATTTACGTTTATCTTATTCTCCATCATTTGCTGATTCCAAAAACATATAAATATGTTATATTCGGATTAAAAACAAGCTCTGAAAATTAAATATATAAAAATTATTATCAAAATTTAATTTTCCAAATCAATTTAAAAACACTTTCATCTTATTCCTTGTCGGTTCCTGATTCCAAAAACATATAGATATGATATGTAACTTGTTTGGATTAAAAACACGCTCAGAAAGTTAAAACGAAGAGAGGTACAGAAAAGCGTGCTACCCTTCCCAGCGCAATTACTACCCCGCTCTTCTTGTCAATTTCACTGCCTATGCCGTGAGCGGTGGACTACGAATATACGGTCTTGCTGCGTTGCATTGCGTTCAGTTTCATTCTGTGAGTTCGACAGCTTCTTGACTAAATGTTGTATTTTCGCCTTACGCGACTTGTTTACATTTAGTCAAGTTTTGACTAAATGTTTTAACGTAGAGGGGGAATCGAGACGAGGGTCGTGGTGAATGTGTGTCTGTGTGTGTGTGTAGAGCGATTCAGACTAAACTACTGGTCCGATCTTTATGAAATTTGACATGAGAGTTCCTGGGTATGATATCCTCAGATTGTTTTTTTCTTTTGTTTGATAAATGTCTTTGATGACGTCATATCCGGCTTTTCGTGAAAGTTGAGGCGGCACTGTCACGCCCTCATTTTTCAACCAAATTGGTTGAAATTTTGGTCAAGTAATCTTCGACGAAGCCCGGACTTCGTTATTGCATTTCAGCGTGGTGGCTTAAAAATTAATTAATGACTTTGGTCATTAAAAATCGGAAAATTGTAAAAAAAACACATTTTTTTCATAAAACGATTTAAATTTACGTTCATCTTATTCTCCATCATTTGCTGATTCCAAAAACATATAAATATGTTATATTTGGATTAACAACAAGCTCTGAAAATTAAATATATAAAAATTATTATCAAATTTTTTTTTGCGAAATCAATTTAAAAACACTTTCATCTTATTCTTTGTCGGTTCCTGATTCCAAAAACATATAGATATGATATGTTTGGATTAAAAACACGCTCAGAAAGTTAAAACAAAGAGAGGTACAGAAAAGCGTGCTATCCTTCTCAGTGCAACGAATACCCCGCTCTTCTTGTCAATTCCACTGGCACTGTGCCTTTGCCACGGGCGGTGGAGTGACGATGCTACGAGTATACGGTCTTGCTGCGTTGCGTTGCGTTCAGTTTCATTCTGTGAGTTCGACAGCTACTTGACTAAATGTTGTATTTTCGCCTTACGCGACTTGTTATTTATTCTTCTTGCCAAGCCTCACTATACTACGTATACTGCGTTATTCAACTAGGAAGACATTCAGTTTTCGCCAAATCCCAATTTTGCCACAATCCAAAATGTCGCAAAATAGGGATGGCGGCGAAATGGGATGACGGCAAAACGGCATGGCGACAAAATGGAATGTGGCGCTGGGTGGTAAAATGACACTTGGCCTGTGAAATGTCGCGAAAATGGGATGGGGGCAAAATGGAATAACGGCGAAACGGGATTGCGCCAAAATGGGATGTGGAGCTAATGGTACATGACATGGTGGTAACATGACACTTGGCCTGTAAAATGTCGCAAAAATGGGATGGGGGCGAAATGGGCGAACGGCGAAACGGGATTGCGCCAAAATGGGATGAAAAAAAAATGAAAAAAACGGGATTGCGCCAAAATGGGATGTGGAGCTTGGTACATGATATCGTGGTAAAATGACACTTGGCCTGAGAAATGTCGCCAAAATGGGATGGGGGCGAATTGGGATAACTGCGAAACGGGACTAATAGATCCCTTGCCTTTGGGGTAGTGCGACTCTGTCACTGCTAGCTTTCCACTGGGAGGAAGCGACCGGAATTTCCCAACGATAGGACATCCTAGTAATGAAAAAATGAAAAAAAATCTTAAAATTAACGGAGTCGCGCTACCCCCAAATCAAGGGATTTCGTTTTTGTCCCTTGACTTTGGAGATGACAAGAAAATATCGGGCGCAAAAACGTGATTTGTAAAAATTGTTACAAATCACGGGGCGCGCCCCGCGATTTGTAAAAAATTGTTACAAATCGCGAGGCGCGCCCCGCGATTTGTAAAAATGTTTTTACAAATCGCGGGGCGCGCCCCGTGATTTGTAACAATTTTTACATTTTTACAAATCACGGGTTAACAGGGTCCTTTCTTCCTGAGTTGACTATTTTGTATCTAATATGTATCAGTTTACATAATTGCGTCGTTTCGTCAATTACGGTTCAGATGCAAGAAACATGATATGGATAGCACGCGCAGCGAAGATTGAAGGGTCCTTTCTTCCTGAGTTGACTATTTTGTTGTTCACCATAGCCCCCCTCCCCCTTCAGGCTTTTACATGTGAAAAGAGCATATATGTTCTACTTGAACGAATACCAAAACTCAACATGCTGGCTGCTTTGCGGGTAGAGTGCGAACTGTTCGCTGAATTAATTATACAGACTGACATGGGTGTCACCCGCAAAATGTTTCAGCATAACTTAAAAAGTGCTATTCCATACAGAGAGCAGCTAGGCTTTTGATTTTGGGTGGTGACAGTCCGGAATATCCGTGCCATCGACCGACCTGCTCTAAACGACGATCTGCAAGCCAGCTTGTCCAGCTGCCCGTCCCTGACGGCAGACGATTTCAACTCCTGCCTGCAGACGACGTTGGATGCCCACGCTCCTGCAACGCAACGGACTATTTCCAGGAAAAGGAGCGCTCCGTGGTTCAATTCTGTCAGCGAGGACGTCAAAGCAGCCAAGCAGAACAGGAGACGTGCTGAGAAAGTGTGCGAGAAGACTGGACTAACTATTCCTAAACAGATTTTCAACTCCGCCAAAAGAGCTGTCACTAAGCTTGTTCATGTTGCAAAAACCAACTACTTCTCAGAACAAATTAGAGAGTGTTTGTCATCTAAACAGCTATTCAGCATCACTAACAACTTACTTGGAAACAAAACCCCATCCCCACTTCCCACCATCTTTCCGTCAATTGAACTGCCACAGAGATTCTTGAACTACTTCATGAACAAAATAATGACCATTCGAGACAATCTTGACAAAACACCCCCCTCCCAACAATCTGATGCTGGATGCTGTTTTCACGGCAAACCTCTCTGTCAGTTTGAACCTGTGACTGAGTCCGATGTGAAGAAAGTGATTTTGAAGTCTGGTACAAAAACCTGTGATCTTGATGTTTTTCCATCACATTTGCTGATTGAATGTTTGGACACAGTGTTACCTCACATTACCTCCGTCATGAATAGTTCAATTCTCTCTGGCACTTTCCCGTCTGTCATGAAACAAGCTCTTGTCAAACCCCTGATAAAGAAATCATCCCTCGACCGCAATGATTTAAAGAACTACAGACCAGTTTCGAACTTGTCGTTTCTTTCAAAGATCTTGGAAAGACTGGTCTTGCTGCAACTTAATGCCCACCTCTCATCAAACAATCTTCTCAGCAGCTTCCAATCGGCTTATAGACCTGCCCACAGCACTGAAACTGCTTTGTTGAAAATTGTGAACGACCTTCTGATGGCTCTCAATAACGGTAAAGTGTCTGTTCTCACGCTTCTCGATTTGTCCGCTGCGTTCGACACCATTGACCACTCAATTATGACAGCCCGCCTTGAGGCAACTTTTGGCATCACAGGTTCCGCACTGTCCTGGTTTGAATCCTATCTCTCGGATAAGTCGTGGTAAACGGCATCAGTTCGGAATCCACAGTCCTTCAGTTCGGTGTTCCCCAGGGATCCGTGTTGGGTCCAGTTCTTTTTGTTTTGTACATGAACCCCCTCTTTAACCTCGTCAAACAGTATCCTATCGATCACCACGCCTTTGCAGACGACAACCAGTTGTACAAAGACAGTGAGATTGATCAAATTGATACCACTGTGAGTGAAATGGAAGACTGTGTTGTTGCTGTAAAGGCGTGGATGACGGCTACAAACTACAGCTAAACGACTCGAAAACTGAATCCATGCTTGTCAGGTCCCAGTACAGATCTTTCCCTGAAAATTCTTTGCCTTCTAGCATTCATGTCGGTGATAGCGACGTCAACTTTGTCTCTTCTGTGACTAATCTTGGCGTTACCTTCGACCAGTTCCTCAACCTTTCCCAGCACGTCCAGAACATCCGCACAATTGCGTACAGTAACGTAAGGAAAATCAGTTTTATCCGCCACTATCTTACCCCCCAAGCCGCTCAAACTCTAGCCTGTTCTCTAGTTCTATCCAGAATAGACTATTGCAACAGCCTGTTCTATGGCTGTGATCAAAAACTTGTCGAGTCACTCCAAAAGGTACAAAACTCTGCCGCCAAATTGATATATCGTTCTAAGAAGTTTGATCATGTCACACCACTTCTTCGTTCCCTTCATTGGCTTCCCGTGTCCGCTCGTATCAGATACAAGCTTGCTTGTATCTGTTTCTCTGCCAAATTTGAAGATGGCCCTAAATACCTCAAGGAACTGCTCGTCACATATGACAATCCCTCTGACTACAACCTCCGCTCACGCGCTGACAGTCGCAAACTGGAAACTCTCGAGCGAAGCTTGCCTTCTTTTGGAAATCGCTCGTTTGCTTCTGCGGCTGCCATTGTCTGGAATTCTCTCCCTTCCTCCGTTCGCCATTCTGCTTCTAAGGACTCTTTCCGCAGTTCCCTTAAAACGCACCTTTTTCGCGAATCCTTGTAAATTGTCCTTGCCATCTTTATAGACTGTTAGAGGTGAAGTTAGATTTGTTGTTTGAATGTGTCTTTTTTGTATAGTTGCTTCAGCTTTGATTGAGCTAAGGGTTGAGTATGAAATTTGCATTTAGTCTTTCTTTTTCTTGCTGAGTGTATGTACAGTCTAGAGAGGAGACGGACATGGTGTGAGCTTGTCCAGGGGGGTATATGAACATCTCAGTGGCAGGGGGATGGAAGCACTTGTTAATGAGTGGGAGTGTGTATGCGCGTGGTGTGCACGAGGATGTATGCACGTGAGTGATATTTGTAAATGTGTATTATTATAATATCATCTTTGTATTTATATTATTGAAATTGTTATATCTCGATGTACAGCGCTAAGAGCATAGTTAAATTTGTGAAGCGGCGCTATATAAGCTATCTTTATTATTATTATTATTATTATTATTATTATTATTATTATTATTATTATTATTATATGTCCAAATGGAAGGATGCTCTCATCACACGTAAAAGCCTGGACACAGTTGGGGTGGTTGACATGGTCGTTTAAGCGAGAAGGAAGGTGCCTTTTAGCTCAACAACAACAACAACAACAACAACAACAACAAAACAAGAAAACACAAAAAAAGCTCCAAACAAATGTCATACAATTTGGATGCACACTCCTTTTCTGCGTCTTCATATACCGGAAAGTCCACGCGCGAGGAAGATTAATTTCTAGTTATTACGGTCGTAGCTTGGCTATAACTCGGCTGGTCTTTCGGATGAGACGAAAAATCGAGGTCCCTTCGTGTACACTACATTGGGGTGTGCACGTTAAAGATCCCACGATTGACAAAAGGGTCTTTCCTGGCAAAATTGTATAGGCATAGATAAAAATGTCCACCAAAATACCCGTGTGACTTGGAATAATAGGCCGTGAAAAGTAGGATATGCGCCGAAATGGCTGCGATCTGCTGGCCGATGTGAATGCGTGATGTACTGTGTAAAAACATTCCATCTCACACGGCATAAATAAATCCCTGCGCCTTGAATATGTGCGCGATATAAATTGCATAAAAAAATGAAAAATAAAATAAATCCCTGCGCTTAGAACTGTACCCACGGTATAAGCGCGATATAAGCTTCATATTGATTGATTGATTGATATAACTCAAGATTTCGTCGGCCAGAAGAAGCTCATCCATTTTGCTTCTCAAAATTTAATTTGTGTCACTTTGTCGAACCCGACGAGCAGAAAACGACATCAGCAATCACTGTAAACATGTCATCTGAAGAGAACAACGGTTGTTACCCCAGAACTTTCGCAAGAAGAATTGCGGTGTTGCGTTTGCTGTAAACAATGTCTGGGTGAAGAACAGACACAGAGTGGATAGTTAATCACCATTATAAACTATGAGTGTTTGTTTTGAGTTGCCTTTTGACATTTTTTGTTTGCAGTACGAACACCACCACCTCTCTCTCTCTCTCTCTCTCTCTCTCTCTCTCTCTCGGACGGTATCGCGAGACTTGCTGCTGACAGGAAGCATTTGGAAAGCTCTCGCATTTTTGACAGTTATTCAGCTTTAACTCCACCATGTCTCCAGTTGTTGGATTCCCAACAGCTTTGGAAAACCTTTTTGGTGTCCTGCTGGCAGAAAACCGACTGACGTCGTGGAAATGCATCGCTGAAAGGGAAAACACGACCATCGTTATCCGACTGTCTTCAACCAGCCAAGTCCAAAATGGCGACCAAGAACAACAACATACAGTAAACTCGTACAGACGAAAACCACCAAGCCAGCTTCGACGGGACCGAAAACGAGCCCAGCAGAGACGCGAACCGCCCCAATTTGAGGAGAAAGAGGCAAGTGCATTTTCGACAGAACTTTTTGTTTCGCCACCATCATTGAAACAGAAAGTATTCGAATCAGGCCTACACAAACTAGAAAGTGTAACACCGCAGAGCGACACATTGGACACACCCTCGTCTCCAAGTGCTCGGGAAAAGCGTGAGCGCGACGATGGGAGCAAGGACACCAACATTCCTGAGCCTACAACGTAGGCTGAAGGACTCCGACAGAAACAATTCTTTCCGTAAAGTAGTATTAGACTCGCGACATGGCAAGAAGCACCTCCTCCTTGAGTCTGACGACATTGTTTTGATGTTGGACTGTGCACTTGTAGGAAAAGACCTTGGGAATCATGCCATCATTCACTGGTTTTTCAAGCAGGATGAGAGGTACCTGCTGGATAAGGAAAAGACTTATCAGGAACATTCACACCAGGCGACCTGTGCAAAACAGACATTATTACGAAGAAATCGAGGATGCACGGGTGTCACTTTTGACTTTCACCAAAGCAGTAACTATCTACATGGGCTAACTCTGCGAGACATATGCAGCGGGTAAATCAGAGATGCATTATAAAAAAAAACAAGTCGCGTAGGGCGAAAATACAATATTTAGTCAAGTAGCTGTCGAACTCACAGAATGAAACTGAACGCAACGCAACGCAGCAAGACCGTATACTCGTAGCATCGTCACTCCACCGCCCGTGGCAAAGGCAGTGCCCGTGGAATTGACAAGAAGAGCGGGGTATTCGTTGCGCTGAGAAGGATAGCACGCTTTTCTGTACCTCTCTTCGTTTTAACTTTCTGAGCGTGTTTTTAATCCAAACATATCATATCTATATGTTTTTGGAATCAGGAACCGACAGGGAATAAGATGAAAGTGTTTTTAAATTGATTTCGAAAAAAAAAATTTGATAATAATTTTTATATATTTAATTTTCAGAGCTTGCTTTTAATCCAAATATAACATATTTATATGTTTTTGGAATCAGCAAATGATGGAGAATAGGATAAACGTAAATTTGGATCGTTTTATAAATTTTTATTTTTTTTTACAATTTTCAGATTTTTAATGACCAAAGTCATTAACTAATTTTTAAGCCACGACACTGAAATGCAATACCGAAGTCCGGGCTTCGTCGAAGATTACTTGACCAAAATTTGAACCAATTTGGTTGAAAAATGAGGGCGTGACAGTGCCGCCTCAACTTTCACGAAAAGCCGGATATGACGTCATCAAAGACATTTATCAAAAAAATGAAAAAAACGTTCGGGGATTTCATACCCAGGAACTCTCATGTCAAATTTCATAAAGATCGGTCCAGTAGTTTAGTCTGAATCGCTCTACACACACACACACACACACACACACACACACACGCACACACGCACATACACCACGACCCTCGTTTCGATTCCCCCTCGATGTTAAAATATTTAGTCAAAACTTGACTAAATATAAAAAGGACAACAAGAATAAATGAATTGCCTTCGAAAGGAACTGTGCAGTAATACATACCTGACATGGATACCATGCTTGAGAAAGTCTGTAAATATTTCGTGTAAATACGTTCATTTTCAATACTTTATGTAAATATGTTCATTTGCAAATGTGTGCATTACCCATTGTCGAAAAGGCTTTCATTAGCTAAAGACATTAAACTTTCAAAGCGTCTCTCTCTCTCTCTCTCGCTCTCTCTCTCTCTCTCTCTCTCTCTCTCTCTCCCTCTCTCTCTCTCTCTCTCTCTCTCTCTCTCAGACACACACATAGTTACACACACACACACACACACACACACACACACACACACACACACACACATTATACGTGTTATCAAGTGCGTAAAACACTCTAATTACCTTGGGAGAAAAAGTCAGTCAAACAAGGGCGAGTTCAGGCTAAATAGCCTTATACACATCGGTTTTACTTAACACAACGGTTTGCAATCTTGAGCATATCAGGAGCTGATAAATGTGTTTAACACCCTGACGGTGAAACCATTAGAGGCATGTTCCAGAAATACCAGGTGACACCACAGGGCCGGACTACCGGGGGGGTTATGGGGGTTGCGCAAGCCCCCCCTAGCCTAAACATGTACCTTACTTATTTTTTTATTTTTTTATTATTGCTTATTTTATGCCGTTTCATGCAAGGAGCGACCATTTTTCTATCTCAGAATATGACCTACCCGTCAGCTTCAGGGGGCTTCGCCCCCTGACCCCCACAACGAGGAGGGGGGGGGGGTTCTAGGGTTTCCGGACCCCCCCCCCCCCCAGCCAAAAAATAAAAATATTGAATGAGGTATGCATTTCTTTATTTTACATTGAGTTTCAATTTTTGGGGTATTAATCAGTGACAAAATCTGCTGCCTGAAACTGGTAATGATCATCCTCAGAATGCACCAGATTGCACCATTTTGCATCCTTTTTTTCAAAATTTTCCGGGGGGGGCATGCCCCCGGACCCCCCTAGCAAGCTAGGCGCTTCGCGCCGTCGGCTCGGCGCTTCGCACCTTCACACCCATATCTTCACAATATACTTTTGAAAAAAAAACAGTCATAAAATGAACTGATCCGCCCCTGCCGCCAGGGGGGACATCCCCCTGGGCCACCACTGGCAACCCCCCCCCCCTCCTCTTCGCCTAGTCCGGCCCTGCACCAGAAGGTAGACGCGCGCTATCACAAAAAGGTCTCTAAAATCCACAGTTGTCATGTCTAAACGGCAGTCATGAAGCGTCTGGCTATCGGTCTTTTTGTGTGAGCGATGAAAAGTAAAATCGCAGCAACGTTGATTGCCTTCTAAAAGCACAGTTTGGAATTGACTGGAAGTACCTTGGCAAATTCCTACATCAATCAACATAATTCCATCGACGTCATCTATTCGGCATAGAACATTCGTCCCGGTCTAACACGAAATTTTTACTCCAAGAGAAATGTACTCCGGAGTAAAACTTTCGTACGAAATACGAAATTTTTACTCCGGAGTAAAAATCTCGTGTGAGTAATTTTTTCGTGTTACACCGGCGTTTTGTCGACTCTCTGTCTTTGCTGCTTGCCATTGACTCTTTTGGCTGACAGAGGCTAAATAAGCAACTTGACCGGGCAGTTTGTACAGAAGTGACCTGATTACGACGAAATCGACCATAACATCTGCTGACCGACGACGAATGTTATATAATCCCACGACAAAGAGCATAACAGGATTTTTGGGGATTTTTTTTTATTCAATTCAATTACGAAGAACTGTTTCTCAGTATCTATGTTTGCTAAACTTGCCGCTACGCGAGCAGAAGATGAATGGCGTCACATTAAGTCTGGCAAACAACCGTGTCCAATCTCTCACCCAGGTTGTTGGTGTGCCTCTAGACCGTTTTATTGCTTTTTGTGCCAAATTATTTAGCGAATGTAGGTGACTGCAGTAAACTGCAGCATCTCTTCTTCTTATATCCTCCTCTTTCTCTTCGTCCTTTTCTGAAACTGCACTTTTGGGGCTGTTAACCAAACGGTGGGATAACATACATCCTTCTGCTATAAAATTGTAAGACTAGAGTTGTGACGTGTTAGAATCATCGGAAAACAAATCTTTAGATCGACATGATACGCCAAAGCGCAGCGGTGGCAGGGAAACTGGCGCTTTATTTCTTTCGCTGTTAACAGTTTCGGCGTTTACATGGAACGAAGAAGGAAAGCGGAAGAGGAAGAAGTACAAACATACTCGTAAAAAACGATCTGCGCACGCGTTCAAATCAAAGGGGGAAAAATGGAAAATCGCATGTTTGTGTGCCCGATGTAATCCTTAGAACCTTTGCACTCTTTCTTCGAACACTCAAAAGCAACTTCAGGGCTGGAAGACTACAAGATTGCACTTTCTGCCGACTAAATCTACGCTTTCTCAAATCAACCGGAACAGGAAGAAGAAGAAAACACTCTCGAAAAAACAATCTGCAGATGCGCATTTTCTCAAAAACAGGAAACCGGAAAAGGAAGAAGAAGCAAAAGTGCTCGTAGAAAAAGATGTGCGCATGTGCGAATCTAAAATGGCCGCTGAACTATTAATAGGTGTTTTGACGAACGTTGCTCCGAAAGTTTACACCGAAACTAAGCCTTATAATACAAGTTCAAACATCTGTGGAAAGCGGAACGTTTTGGACAATAATAACGTTTCTACCATGCCTTGTTCGTCGTTTTTTGACACGTTCAGACTAAAAATGATTGATCGTTCAGACAGGCAATCGGTAAAGAAAAGACAGTGGTGTAGATCTAGTGATGCATTGGTTTTATGATTAATTAGTCCAAAGACCTACTATGGGCTTGTTCTGGCCATCATTCCGGCATAACGATTATTTCTACACTTTAGCGTGTGTGTGTATGTGTGTGGGTGGGTGTGTGTGGGTGGGTGTGTGGGTGGGTGGGTGTGGGTGGGTGAGCGCGTGTTTGTGTGTGTGTGTATGTGTCTTTGTGTGTGGTTCTATGCGTGCGAGCGTGTGTGTGTGATTGTGTGTGTGTGTGTGTGTGTGTGTGAAAATGCGAACGTTCTTATCTCTCGCTGGCGGCAAAACTGCTTCAAATATATACCTTTCTTCCCGTTTGAAATATGTGTAAACTACAAAAGGTCTGTTCTAGCTTGTGCGTGGGATAACAGCACCCTTCTACTTGGGCAACATACCCAAACTTACCGGCAGTTGCTGCTTCTTGTTTCAGAGTGGTCATTGTTTGCTGAATCAATTGTGCAGGTTGACATATCAGCTAGTGTCAACTACGAAATTAAACCGCATATCCCATGACCTCCCTTCTTTGTCTCTGTTACTTCAGTATGGGTATATATGTTGTATTTTTATAGCTCAATAAATACATCATGGACTCCCAAAAATATATGATAGTGCAGATTCCGATTTGGGCAAAGAACTACTTTCCTACCGACCTTTGACCTCGCGCCGAACAATGTGACACATTTGTATGAAGTTCCAAAATCGTATTGCACGGCTCAGAAAACCATATCAGTTGCACGCCAGAGGCTCGTGTCTCCCGATGATATTCATCCGCTGGGTCTTGACTGAAATACAAGCCATATAAAAAAACCACTCGTGTTGTAACCTATACATATTTCACAGACAGGAGCCAGGCTATACATTTGCGGTACGTGTCCAAGTGGTTGGTTGGTTGGTTGTTTGTTGGATTTAAATGACCCTTCAACCGATTTGGCTACTCGGGACCGATTCAACTTTGTTTCTTTTGTACAGTCCAAATAGAAGGATGCTCTTATTCATATAAATGGGTGGCCGAGTGGTAACGCACATGCGCTCGGAAGCGAGAGGTTGCGTGTTCGACCCTGGGTCAGGCCGCAATTTTCTCCCCCCTTTCCTAACCTAGGTGGTGGGTTCAAGTGCTAGTCTTTCGGATGAGACGAAAAACCGAGGTCCCTTCGTGTACACTACATTGGGGTGTGCACGTTAAAGATCCCACGATTGACAAAAGGGTCTTTCCTGGCAAAACTGTATAGGCATAGATAAAAATGTCCACCAAATACCCGTTTGACTTGGAATAATAGACCGTGAAAGGTGAATGTTCGCCTAATAGGCTTGAAGTTTGCTGGTCGATGTGAATGCGTTATATATTGTGTGTAAAAAATGTCTGTTTGTCTGTCTGTCTGTAAAAAAATTCCATTTCAAACGGCAGAAATTAATATGTAAAGCGCGGAGAGCACAGTTGTGGTTCGCGCTATATAAGCTCCCCATAAATAATAATAAATAAAGGACGGACCCATGGCGATACCGGCACGGTTGGCCTAGTGGTAAGGCGTCCGCCCCGTGATCGGGAGGTCGTGGGTTCGAACCCCGGCCGGGTCATACCTAAGACTTTAAAATTGGCAATCTAGTGGCTGCTCCGCCTGGCGTCTTGCATTATGGGGTTAGTGCTTGGACTGGTTGGTCCGGTGTCAGAATAATGTGACTGGGTGAGACATGAAGCCTGTGCTGCGACTTCTGTCTTGTGTGTGGCGCACGTTATATGTCAAAGCAGCACCGCCCTGATATGGCCCTTCGTGGTCGGCTGGGCGTTAAGCAAACAAACAAACAAACCTATGGCGATTGGCAAGATTGTGTACACGGGAGGGAAGGTATCTTTAAACTGAGATCTCTCTATGACTATCCGGGGGCCTTTGGTGTTTGAAAAGATAGGGCTGAGAATCCTGCGCCGAATTCTGCCACAGCGAAGGCGACCTGAAACCCGACCTTCACTGCCTGCATGACCTTGACGGCGTCACTCAACGCTTGACGTTTGCGCTGGTAACTTCCTGTCCTCGCTCTCAGGGCTGAGCAAACTTTATTCCCAAGAGAGATCGAATGGACAAAATAAACGCCTCGACTGGAATTCCAGCCGAGGCCGATGCCCTAACCGCTAGGCTACTCCACCAGTTTTCAAAAAGAGGAACAAGTTTTATTTTATACCTAACTATTCAAACACCTCGCCCCGGATAGTCACAGAGAGACCTCAGCTTTAACGCCAGTCAACTCTCTGCTCACAACAGTTTGGCATGCATGGCGAAACCAAGCGTTTAACCGGGAAATCAAAAGTAATCTACTGCACAAGCGTATAATAGTTTCGTGAAAGACATGTCGTTTCCACTAGCGGAAGTCATAACATTGATTCTCCTTTTCAGATACCTTGTCCCGTGTAAACAAGGTATAAAAGGTTCGTGCTTTACATGTTGTTTGGAACCACTAGCGGAAGTCGTAGACATTGGTTCTCCTTTACACATACCGTCTTCCCGTGTAACTTGACTTGACTTATTCCTGTAGACTTCCTGTGGAGCATAGGGCCGCAGTCTTCCCGTGTAAACAAGAGTATAAAGCACCCCATATCGGCCCAGTTTTCTATATGGGTTTCAAGCATCCTTAATTGCACTTGAGCAATGATCAGAAATCAACAGGCATGGCGGTTTCTTTGGCAGTGTGAGAAGTTTGGGAGAAATTGTTATTGGTGCAGGCATCGCACGTGTTTTACATTTAGTCAAGTTTTGACTAAATGTTTTAACATAGAGGGGGGAATTGAGACGAGGGTCGTGGTGTGTGTGTGTGTGTGTGTGTGTGTGTGTGTGTGTGTGTGTGTGTTGAGCGATTCAGACTAAACTACTGGGCCAATCTTTATGAAATTTGACATGAGAGTTCCTGGGTATAGTTTTTTTTTCTTTTTTTCGATAAATACCTTTGATGACGTCATATCCGGCTTTTTGTGAAAGTTGAGGCGGCACTGTCACACCCTCATTTTTCAATTAAATTGATTGAAATTTTGGCAAAGCAATCTTCGACGAAGGCCGGGGTTTGGTATTGCATTTCAGCTTGGTGGCTTAAATATTAATGAGTGAGTTTGGTCATTAAAAATCGGAAACTTGTAATTAAAATTATTTTTTTATTAAACGATCCAAAAACAATTTCATCTTATTCTTCGTCATTTTCTGATTCCAAAAACATATACATATGTTATATTTGGATTAAAAACAATCTCTGAAAATTAAAAATATAAAAATTATGATCAAAATTAAATTTCCGAAATCGATTTAAAGTGTGAGTTTAGATAGAGCGGACAGCGTCAGATAAACTCTATTTAAACGAGACAGATTAGCCGCGGGTGGAGGAGGAGGATGTTAGATACTTGAGGTAGGCCTAAAGGGATCAGTGTTGGCAGGTAGGGAAGAGAGGGTAGTAAAGCAGGATATCAACACTTAGGCCCGTAATTAGAAAGAGAGGGGAGAGAGGACTTGTGAAAGTCAAGGAGAATAGCCCAGCCGCAATGTCCATGTTGCCGGGGGGCTTGCACGTGTGATGCATCAGCGGGGGTAAATAAGAACGGGAGAGCAACACATTGTGGTCAGTCCTTACCAGCGCGGCGCAGCGGGCATATGCCAACTATTTCTTACTGCAATATGGACTTCGAATTTGGAGCGTGGGCAACAGATCTGCCTTTAACGGTGGTTAAAGTTCTCCAGGATGAGGAGTTGAACACCCTCAATGTGCTGAGAAATGCGACTGCCCAGGATTTGGAGGGCCTGGGTCTCAAGCGTGGCCACTACGTAGCGCTGAGAGTAGCAGTGGCGGCCCTGCAAAAGCGAAGCGGGGGAGGGCCACTATCCCAGCGGGTGACTGAGGAAAAAAGCGTGGAACCACTCCAGGGACTGTTAGGCGGGTTGTCACTGCAGCCAACAGGTGAGACCTCCTATCTTTCCATTCTGGATTTTGTGCCGGGGTCGATGGCGGCCGAGGAAGAGGTGACACTCGGGGGAGGTGTCATCCTAAAACTCAACCAGAGACCAAAACTTGACAAAGTCTCCCCCTGCCACTGGATTGTGGCAAACGCACGCATCATGGCGAAGTTGAGTGCTGAGAAGCCCGGGTTTGACTCGACCGCCTACCTCCGGTACACAGAGATGATAGGCGAGCTGGGGGCCAGATACTTGTGGCAGTCGGTGCTTCTGTACGACGACGAGTACAGAAGGCGCCAGTCGTCCAGCGGATTCAAGTGGGGAACCCCCAACCCCCACCTGTCCACGGTGATCCTGCGGGACCGGCTCCAGCATGGCGTCCAAGACAACAAGGGCGGCAAGGCTACGACGGCCAGCGGCGGTTCCCGGCGACCAGCGGGACCCAACGGGAAGGAAGTGTGCTTATTGTATACCAACAAAGGCGACTGTCCCTATGGGTCCCGCTGCAGATTCCTCCACGTCTGCGACACCTGCGGCATGGGCCACCCCGGCAAGGACCACAAAGTGACAGCTACCACCTCCCCAGCCTAGGACACAGCGCAACGAATTGCCGACAAAACGGTAGGCCCCACCTTCAACAGCCCGTTCCCTCAGCTAGATTCCAATAAGTGCGAATTTCTCGGAAATAGTGATTCCATTAATGCTAAATCTCAAATGTGGCACGAGGTGCTAGAAGGCGATCACGACAAAACCTTTTTATTAGATGGCATAAGAAACGGTTTCCGTGTAACAGAAGAGAGTAGGGCAGGCGTACTAGACGTAGAGCAAACAAACCATAGGTCATCGAACGAACACCATAAAGCTGTGGAAAAAGAGCTATTAGATCAGATAGAAAAAGGTTATTACATTGTAGCTAGTAGAAAACCAACTGTGGTAAGCGCTATCGCTGCGATTCCCAAGGATGATGGCAGCATCAGGTTGATCCATGACGCTAGCAAACCCACAGGTAGGGCAATGAACGACTATTCTATACCTGAGTCAGCTAAATTTCAAACCGTATCTGACGCGTGCGCCCTAGCGAAGACAGGGTATTGGTGTGCAAAAGTAGACTTGCAGTCCGCCTATCGGTCAGTATGCATCAGTCCGGACGATTATTGTATGACTGGGCTGAAATGGCATTTCACAGGTGAAAAGAAACCTACTTATCTCTTTGACAGTCGGCTGCCTTTTGGCAGCAACGTAGGGCCATCACACTTCCATCGCCTGTCGCAAGCTATTCGCAGATGCATGGCACGGAAAGGCATGCCAGGTGTGTTAGCGTATATTGATGATTTTCTTCTGGTAGCAGCTACCAGACAAGAGTGCAATGACATGTTACTGTCTTTAATTAGATTATTGAGGGAACTGGGTTTCAACATTAGCTGGAAGAAGGTGGTGGGGCCTACTCAACGTATCACTTTTCTCGGTGTCGACATCGACACGCGAAACAACACCCTGTCACTTGGAAGTGACAAGTTGCAGCAACTGCGGCAGCGACTCCTCCAGATCCGAGGAAAGAAGCGCGCGACAAAAACTCAGCTACAAAGCATAGCGGGGTCCCTTAATTGGGGCTGTCAGAGGAGGAAAATTCTTTCTGCGGCGGATACTGGACACGATTAAACCCCTTCAGCAGCAGCGACACAAAGCGAAACTATCTGGCGAATTTCATAAGGATGTACAATGGTGGCTTTCTTTTATGCATGTATTTAACGGCACAGTATATTATTTTCACAATGCAAAACAGCATGTTCATGTAGATGCATGTAATACTGCAGCGGGTGCCTTTTGGCAAGGTGACTGGCAGTACACCATCTTTGAAAAAGACATGCAGGCAGCAAAGGAGCTACATATTAACTATAAAGAAGTGTGCGCTGTGGTGCAAGCAGTGACACGATGGGCTCCGATGTGGTGCGGACAAGAAGTGATTATTCATACCGATAGTACTGTCGCAAAAGCTATCATTAATAAGGGCAGATCGACTAATAAGTATGTGAACAGTCTGCTCCGTAAAATGGCGTGGGAATGTGCAAAAGTGAACTGCAAAATCGCGGCGATACATGTGGCTGGTAGTGTAAACATCATGGCTGACACAATTTCCCGCCTCCATGAGCCCAGACGGCGCGAAGACTTAGTGCGTCTGTTGACATTCTGGCACCGGGGGAGACCCCCCGACATCAACCTGTGTGACCATATGTCTGACCAAGCCCTGTTGTTCCTTGTTTTTCAGACCAGCAGCCCCCATTAGGGGCGCAACTGACGGCAGAAGTGTTGGATTACAGAGCAAGTGCCTTTTCTGATAACACTAGGAAGACTTACCGCATCCACCTTACCTCGTATTTACGTTTCTGTGGGGAGATGGACATAATGCCAGTGCCTGTGAACGAGCAGACTGTTGCGCAATACGCAGCGTACCTAGCCCGAGGTTTGAAACCGTCCTCCATCAAGCAATACATCAACATTATTCGCATTCTTCATCTTGAAAGCGGCTTGCCGCACCCATTCAGGGACTCGTGGTACGTCCAGACAACACTTAAGGGCATCGAAAAATGCAAGGGGTGTGCCACTGATAAGCCAACCCCAATCACCCCTGAATTACTACACATAATAAAAAGCCAGCTGGACCTTGAGTGTAGGCAAGATATTGTGTTCTGGGCTGCGTGTTTGGTGCTTTTTTCGGAGTTCTCCGGAGATCGAACTTGTTTCAGGACAACGGGAACTTCGATCCTTGTAAGCAGCTCACAAGAGACCAGGTGGTTATTCTGGGTACGGGCATGTCAATAACGCTCCAATGGAGCAAAACGATTCAGCGTAAAGAGCGCTCTGTTGAAATTAAGCTCCCGGCAATGTCACTCCATCCCTTGTGTCCAGTGTCTGCCGTGACCGCTGTGTTACCTTTGTTGGGGCCGATGGACCCCAAGGCGCAGGTCTTCCCGATGAAAGGATCAGACTTTAATAAGAAACTGCGCTTGACTACCGCTGTTGCTGGGGGAAACTTCTCCAGCCACAGCTTTCGGCGGGGTGGTGCCGCGTGGGCGTTGAGTTGTGGTGTGCCGGGGGAAATTGTCAAGGTGATGGGGGATTGGAAAAGCTGCCACAAAAGATCATCTTACAGATCACATGTAGCCCAGGCAACTCCTTCATGTATAACATCACAACAATCCTAAACCTCCCACCTCTAACCTAGTATACTGTCTTTAGTTGGGCTGAATAACGAGTAGTACCTCTAATTTGGGACTTATCACTGCACAATGATATCTCTCATTGTCAGATGGTATTCTCTTGAATAAACTGCCCTCGTTATTTGCCCAAATCAATACATGACTTGGCTATGTGTGATGTATGTGCGCACGAGAGTGATTGCGTGTGTGTCAGGTGTATGTGAGTGTGTGCGCACGCAGGTGTGTGAGTATAACTGTAAGTAATAAGAGGGAGAGAAAGAGGAGTGTCATTTCTTTGGGATTATCGTGTGCTCTTGATTTGCGCCGGGGGGGGGGGGGGGGGGGCGATAAGTGAGTAGTTTAAAACTATTTCATCTTATTCCTTGTCGGTTCCTGATTCCAAAAAACATATAGATATGATATGTTTGGATTAAAAACACGCTCACAAAGTTAAAACGAAGAGAGGTACAGTATTAATTAAAGCGTGCTATGAAGCACAGCGCAACCGCTGCCGCGCCAAACAGGGTCGTCACTTTCACTGCCTTTTGCACTAGCGGCGGACTACGTTCAGTTTCATTCTGTGAGTTCCACAGCTTGACTAAATGTAGTAATTTCGCCTTACGCGACTTGTTGTTTGCTTTTGTTTGGTTGATGCTGTTGCTGTTATTGTTGTTGTTGTTGTTGTTGTTGTTGCTGCCTGCTGTTGATGATGATGATGATGATGATGATGATGATGATTTTGCTGATGATGTTGCTGTTGCTATCGTTGTTTTCATTCTATCCGACAGAGGCACCTCTGACATCGGTTACTTCAAGAACTGCACTCAGTAGGCGCTATCGTTTGTTTCCAGACGTGTGAAATCAGGACAAAAAGTCTAAATCAACATGACATCATATACCTCATTTTCAGTGATGATTCTGGGATATGTTTTCTCCGGCAAATGTTCCAAAATGGACATAACTATTTTTAGCAATTTTCGAAAGTTAAGGCAGTCACTGGCGTAACTTTTTTCCCAACCGTACAAATGAACATTCGGCAGTTCTGACAATCTGCAATATCTGAAAATATGGCAATCTAAAAGTAGTCTCGGTGTTTTGACGCAAAACACACAAAAAAGTATTTTCAAATCACGCATGCAAAAGTGTGTCAGTGCGTGAAAAACAATTACGTCGTGGATTCGGCAGCAAGCACATATTTTCAAGTTACCCGAAGATGAATTGATCATAAAATTAAAGATCTCTCTCTCTCTAGACAGATCTATTTCGTAGCACTCAAACTGTCTGATTCGTCATAGCAAATGCCAGATTGTGTCTCGCCGCTATCAAGTCGACGATGTGTTGCCTCCATCTGACGTCATATTTTTTGGAATTATGTGACGTCACGGTCTGCTTTCTTCTGTCTTTACATTTAGTCAAGTGATGACTAAATGTTTTAACATCGAGGGGGGAATCGAGACGAGGGTCGTGGTGTATGTGCGTGTGTCTCTGTGTGTGTGTGTGTGTGTGTGTGTGTGTGTGTGTGTGTGTGTAGAGCGATTCAGACTAAACTACTGGACCGATCTTTATAAAATTTGACATGAGAGTTCCTAGGTATGAAATCCCCGAACTTTTTTTCATTTTTTTGATAAATGTCTTTGATGACGTCATATCCGGCTTTTCGTGAAAGTTGAGGCGGCACTGTCACGCCCTCATTTTTCAACCAAATTGGTTGAAATTTTGGTCAAGTAATCTTCGACGAAGCCCGAACTTCGGTATTGCATTTCAGCTTGGTGGCTTAAAAATTAATTAATGACTTTGGTCATTAAAAATCGGAAAATTGTAAAAAAAAATAAATATATTTATAAAACGATCCAAATTTACGTTCATCTTATTCTCCATCATTTGCTGATTCCAAAAACATATAAATATGTTATATTTGGATTAAAAACAAGCTCTGAAAATTAAATATATAAAAATTATTATCAAAATTAAATTGTCAAAATCAATTTAAAAACACTTTCATCTTATTCCTTGTCGGTTCCTGATTCCAAAAACATATAGATATGATATGTTTGGATTAAAAACACGCTCAGAAAGTTAAAACAAAGAGAGGTACAGAAAAGCGTGCTATCCTTCTTAGCGCAACTACTACCCCGCTCTTCTTGTCAATTTCACTGCCTTTGCCATGAGCGGTGGACTGACGATGCTACGAGTATACGGTCTTGCTGAAAAATGGCATTGCGTTCAGTTTCATTCTGTGAGTTCGACAGCTACTTGACTAAATGTTGTATTTTCGCCTTACGCGACTTGTTTTGATTCTTTGTCTTCTTTACTTCTTTCTTATACAGCACAGCTGTGTTCAAAACACGTGAACAGTTCTTTTCTGCAACTGCTGCTGAGCAAGTTGTTCGCATCATCCGTGAAGGCTATACGCATCCTATCGGAGAACGAGAAACAAAATATTATAGAAAAAGTCCTTTAAAAAAGTTGCGCGAAAGACACCAGGGACAGTATTTTTTTACCTCTTTTCAAACGATCATAACTTTTGAGCCCGTGAAAGAATGTTTCTGAAACTTGGCACACATGTAATGGCACCATTCTTTGCAAAGTATACAAAGTTAAGTGCATGTCACATTTGTTTCTTGGACGTTAAAAACGTGTACAAGTACTGGAACATATACTGATGAGGGTCTTTGTCATCGTTCTGTGAAATTTGGAGAGGTTGCTATTTGTAGTTTTAGATTTATTGCATATCAACTGCGGCTACCCAGCAAAAACACCATAAAAACCCTGGATTTGTTGCTGTTTTTCAGGATTGTGGTCGCTCTCTTTTACACGCTGGATCACCCTGACTACGCGGCGGATGTGAACGAAAGGTGTATGAATTGTTAGATAGGACACTAAATAAACTTTTTGATGTAAAAAATGTCAAATATCATTCAGTTTAAGTTACCGTTTTGACGGTTGAAAGTGAATCATGCCATCATAAAACGTTGAGGGTAGGCGTGGTCACGGACCTCTGACGTAATACCCACATTTTGTTCAGATTCCAGAAACACATTTTTGAGCAGAAGAAAGGCTGATCTTCATATACACGTATATTTCTGACAAAAAAACTGCTGTTTAACATCTGAGCTATACCACTGAAAAAATATCCTTAACTTTTTGTGCTCAGTGTATATAGCATATGGTGGTTTACTTGTGTAAGGCATAAGCTAATAAACTCTTGCAATGGAGTTCTGAGATAATCAAGTAACACTCACAGAGAGACAGACAGAGGGAGAGAGAAACAGAGAGAATAGCATTAGTGTGGTCAATTTGTAGACGTACAGCCTCTTGCAAGAAACGTGAGAGGTAATAACTGAGTAGTAACAATCACAAGGGAAATCTTCCTCAACAAAGAACGACTCGCAAACTTCTGAAGAGTCAAGGGCAACTTAACCCACAGCAAGGGCGGATCAATTCACTTTGGAGAGGGGGGGGTTACAAAATGACTGCGAAGATACAAGTTGACGGCGCCGAAGGCGCCTAAGCCTCTAGGGGGGTCCGGGGGCATGCCCCCCCGGAATTTTTTTTATCCAAAGAAGCAAAATAGAGCTATCTGGTGCATCCTGAGCCAATAAATTACCTCTTTTTTGGGGGGGTGGGGTGGGGGGGGTTACGGTAACCCGTGTAACCCCCCCCCCCCCCCCCCCCCAGATCCGCCCTTGCACAGTGACAATCTCTACGGCGCACACCATTATGACTTCAGCAGTCTCAGTTCCATCTTTGGCTTTGTGATCTCAAGTCACCATGATGGACAGAATGTCTATTCAGTACCGGTTTGCTTGTTCGTTTTTTGTGTGTGTTTGTCTTCATCTTAAGCTTGAACGGTGTTTCCTTCTTTTGCGTATATTAGGTTTCTTTTTGTTTGTGTGTTTATGGGTTTGTGTTTGTGTACCTTGTACGATGAGCAAGAAAACCCGTCTTTCTTTTTCGTCTTCTCGTTTGTCAGATGGACACTCCAGTCTCCTCGAAACAGTCTCTCTAGTACTTGATATTTTAGCATTATACAGCCGGCCCCGGAGTTTACATAACGGTTCTTCAGACACCAAAGAACGACTGACACGAGGTACAACCTTCCAATCTTCAAGCTTTGTGCGTACAACTACTTTGTGATCGGGGGCCGAGTGGGATGACACCACATGATACTACTCTAATAGATTAATAAATTATGTTATCTGAACTGCTTGGAGAGAGAGAGAGAGAGAGAGAGAGAGAGAGAGAGAGAGAGAGAGAGAGAGAGAGAGAGAGAGAGAGGCAAGCACAGACAGCCAGACAGAGACAGAGAAACAAATATAGAGAGACAGACAAGCAGACAGAGTCAGGCAAGCAGACAGACAAGACAGACAGTAAGCAAGAGACAGATAGATAAAGCGGGAGGGAGATAGACGGGCTGATAGAGACAGACCGACAGGCAGACAAAGCGAGAGAAAGAGAGAGACAGGCAGATAGACAAACATACAGGGAAAGAGAAAGAGAGTGAGCATAAGATGTTTTACTTGTGAAAGGCACACGCCTAAATTATAGACTCTCACGATGGAGTTCTGCAATGATCGAATAACAATAACAGACACAGAGAGAGAACAGGAATGTTATGATCTATTTGTATCAGACATGCATCCTCTCACATGAAAATTGAAAGGTAATTGATAAGCAATCACAAGGGAAATCTTCCTCAATAAAGAACAACACACCAAGTTTATATGAACCAGCTTGACTCGTAATGCCAACGAAGCACACCATAATGACGTGAACAATCTCAGCTCCATCTTTGGACTTTGGACATCCGGACACAATGATGAATTGACTTTCTTCCACCGATTCTTTTCTCTATTTTTTCATCTAAAGGGCGAATCTGAATCTTTCCATCTCTCTGATACAAGAAACAAGAAGAGCAAACGCTCGATCGAGTCACTTTCGCAGTTCTGAATATTATATGAGGCATCAGATGGACAGGAAGAAATTGCTATTCACAACACAATGAGTCACGTTCACATAAAATTTGAGCCCGGTCACTTTTATAGTTTCCGAGAAAAGCCCAACGTTAAGTTGTGTGTTGCCGAACAGAAAAGGCTAGTTATCTCCCTTGTTTTTCTGATAACGTTCGTAAAAGGCTACAGATGTAAATACTTTGATGTAAAGAATAATCCTACAAAGTTTCAATCACATCCGATGAACTTTGTCAAAGATATAAAATGTCTAATTTTTCCTTTGACGCTGACCTGTGACCTTGAAAAAGGTCAAAGGTCAACGAAACCATCGTTAAAGTGTAGAGGTCATTGGAGGTCACGACTAAACAAAATATGAGCCCGATCGCTTTGATAGTTTCCGAGAAAAGATATAAAATGTCTAATTTTTGGCTCACGTAAGTGTAGCCTATGCGATGATAAACTTTGTCTGTCTGTGCGTGCGTGCGTGCGTGCGTGTGTGTGTGTGTGTGTGTGTGTGTGATAGAAACTTTAACATTTCCGAGTCTATGGATTACGTCAGTCTCGGTCAAAAGTGTTTGACGTGTGTGATAGAAACTTGTATTTGAAGACGTCACATTATGACGTAAGAGGGTTAGACGTCACGCAAAGGAATTACTGAAAGTCTCGGTCATTGTTATTGTGAGCGGGCCGAGACTACTTGGCAGATCCAGGGTCTCGCTTTCTTGCACAGTTTCACCTATGCTTACTGTGTCTGTGTGTGTGTGTGTGTGTGTGTGTGTGTGTGTGTGTGTGTGTGTGTGTGTGTGTGTGTGTGTGTGTGTGTGTGTGTGTGTGTGTGTGTGTGTGTGTGTATGTGTGACGGAGTGATTGAGTTTGTGTTACTGTTTGTCGATTTCTTACGTGAGCCTTGAAGGCTTCGCCTCTTGTTCCTTTGACGCTGACCAGAAAGCGGACAAACACTCAAGTCCTTAATGGCTCAAAACCGTAGGACTTTTAATATTAATTTTAACTTGACGCTGACCTGTGACCTTGAAAAAGGTCAAAGGTCAACGAAACCATCGTTAAAGTGTAGAGGTCATTGGAGGTCACGACTAAACAAAATATGAGCCCGATCGCTTTGATAGTTTCCGAGAAAAGTCCAACGTTAAGGTGGTGTCTACGGACGGCCGGCCGGACGGCCGGCCGGACAGACTAACACTGACCGATTACATAGAGTCACTTTTTCTCAAGTGACTCAAAAACGAACAGGTTCAAATACATTTCCCGCTTGCTTTAGCAAATGAGATTTTGGTGTGAGAATGTTTCGGGATTAATATTCACTACAGTTTGACCCTTCCGTGAATGCCACTGGTCATAGCGATCGACTGGCAGAACAGTGCGAGAAACACTCATTTCATAGCGCCATGCACAGGTCGAAAACAAGTGTATACAAAGCGCTCACGCGCGCTTTCTATCGATATTATAGGTCTCTGTCCGTCTGTCCGTTTGTCCGACACACATTTGATCGCTTACAACCCAAAGGCTTGAGAACTCTGGGGAAAATAAACTTTAGAAGCTAACACAGCCCGAAAAGGTCGCAATAACGCTGATTTCATGTTTTTCTACATTATTTAGCCGGAAGTCATCATTCTTGCAGGAAAATGCAACTCTTCAAACCCTAACAAGAGTGAGTTCCCTTCCGTTGTCGATAGTTTGAGGGCTTGGAAAAGCAAACAATTTAAAAAAAAAAATTCTTCTTTTTTTTTTTTGGGGGGGGGGGGGGGGGGAACATGACATTTCTCCAAAGTTCTCTCATGCTATATGACTGATTGAAGAGCGGACGAGAGAGGGAGAGACAGAGAGAGGGGGGGAACATGACATTTCTCCAAAGTTCTGTCATGCTATATGACTGATTGAAGAGCGGACGAGAGAGGGAGAGAGAGAGAGAGAGAGGGGGGGAGGGAAGGGGGGAGGAGGAAACTAAAAGTCAGGAGGAAAAAGAAAATCAGAGGATTTATGCGGCGGGAATATGATCAGGTCTCGGCAAGAACGACAAAAGCACGTCATAGAATAGACTCAAACAACACATCTTCAAAATTGCAACAAGAACGCATGACCCACATCAGTCAAACATATCACTCGACGTGCTTTAGCCATACAGATGTTTGTCTGTGTGATCCAGCAGCACCGAAGAGACCAGACTGCCAGACGCCAGTGACACTCGCGTCTCACAACTTTGACAGCAACAGTGCTTTATGTGTGCTTGTATACCACGCTCATTGTCTGTTTGTGATTCCTTATATATATATACACTGTCATCGCCCACTGAAGTTGTTGTTGTTGTTGTTGTTGTTGTTGTTTTCTTGTTGTTTTCTTGTTCTTGTTGTTGTTGTTGTTGTTGTTGTTGTTCTTCTTCTTCTTCTTCTTCTTCTTCTTCTTCTTCTTCTTCTTCTTCTTCTTCTTCTGTTGTTGTTGTTGTTGTTGTTGTTGTTGTTGTTGTTGTTTTCTTGTTCTTGTTGTTGTTGTTGTTCTTCTTCTTCTTCTTCTGCTGCTGTTGTTGTTGTTGTTGTTGTTGTTGTTGTTGTTGTTGTTCTTCTTCTTCTTCTTCTTCTTCGTCTTCGTCTTCCTCCTCCTCCTCCTCCTCCTCCTTCTTGGAGATTTGTCATTTGTGTAATTTCTTTTTCTTAATTTGAACACCGTTTAATTTCAAGAGAACTCGCGTAGACTCGCGTAGACTCCAAAGAATCCTGTGGTTTCCGATCATACTTTCTACCCGACGTGACAGGCCCGGAAACCCTTCACTCTCTGTTATCCGTGTCCAAGTCTCGCGACATTATACGTTATTTGCGTGTTTGACCAAAATATGACATTTTACACAGATCGAGACAGTCATTGTTCTACGAGACCGCGCTAGCGGTCGAGGTGAACAATGACTGTCGAGATCTGTGTAAAATGTCATATTTTGGTCAAACACGCAAATAACATTTATGTATCGATCGAATTCCTTTCAGGTACTATGAATTTGTTGTTGTTTTGACGATTGAACGAGCACACACACACTCCTGTGCACACACACATGCAATCAAACACATCAGCTTCATATTTGGGCGTTTCAGGTTGACCGAAACTTCAAAAGAACTACAAAACACACGTCATGTACTGACTTTGTTGTTGTTTTGACATTGAACAGCACACACACATGCAATCAAACACGCATGACGTGTGTTTTGAAGTTCCTTTAAAGTTTCGGTCAACCTGAAACACCAAATTATAAAGTTTTGTCGGCCTCTGACGTCACATGGCTCAAAGAAGGGAAATCCAATCTCCAATCGATACATAAAGGTTTTAGAGTACTCGATTGCACGGCCAAGTCGGCCAGACAATCCTGTAGAGCCCCGACCAGACATAGTATTCTCGCACAAAACATGGGACTGGTAATTACATTTAGTCAAGTTTTGACAAAATGTTTTAACATAGAGGGGGGAATCGAGACGAGGGTCGTGGTGTATGTGTGTGTGTCTGTGTCTGTGAGTGTATGTACCTGCACGGTTGGCCTAGTGGTAAGGCGTCCGCCCCGTGATCGGGAGGTCGTGGGTTCGAACCCCGGCCGGGTCATACCTAAGACTTTAAATTTGGCAATCTAGTGGCTGCTCCGCCTGGCGTCTGGCATTATGGGGTTAGTGCTAGGACTGGTTGGTCCGGTGTCAGAAAAATGTGACTGGGTGAGACGTGAAGCCTGTGCTGCGACTTCTGTCTTGTGTGTGGCGCACGTTATATGTCAAAGCAGCACCGCCCTGATATGGCTCTTCGTGGTCGGCTGGGCGTTAAGCAAACAAACAAACAAACAAACAAAAGTGTATGTGTGTGTGTGTGTGTGTGTGTGTGTCTGTGTGTGTGTGTGTGTGTGTATGTAGAGCGATTGAGAGTAAACTACTGGACCGATCTGTATGACATTTTTCATGAGAGTTTCTGGGTATGATATCCCCAGACATTTGTTTCATCTTTTCGATAAATGTCTTTGATGACGTCATATCCGGCATTTTGTAAAAGTTGAGGCGGCACTGTCACACCCTCATTTTTCAATAAAATTGATTGAAATTTTGGCAAAGCAATTTTCGACGAAGGCCGGACTTTGGTATTGCATTTCAGCTTGGAGGCTTAAAATCTAATTAATGACTTTGGTCATTAAAATCTGAAAATTGTAATTAAAATTATTTTTTTATAAAACGATCCAAAATTACGTTTATCGTATTCTTCATCATTTTCTGATTCCAAAAACATATAATTATGTTATATTCGGATTAAAAACAAGCTCTGAAAATTAAAAATATAAAAATTATGATTACAATTAAATTTCCAAAATCGATTTAAAATCAATTTCATCTTATTCCTTGTCCGTTCCTGATTCCAAAAACATATAGATATGATATGTTTGGAATAAAAACACGTTCAGAGAGTTAAAAAGAATATAGATATAGAAAAGCGGGCTATCCATCTCAGCGCAACCGCTACCGCGCTTTTCTGTATTGTTAATTTCACTGCCTTTGCCATGAGCGGTGGACAGACGATGCTACGAATGTACGGTCTTGCGGAAAAAATGCTTTGCGTTCAGTTTCATTCTGTGAGTTCGACTGAGCTTGACTAAATGTTGTATTTTCGCCTTACGCGACTTGTTGCGTTTAATGATGTAGCAGAAAGCTGGGGACGTAAAATGTCAGTAAATGGATACATCCACACCATTTTACGTGGTGACGTGAGTTCTCCCCAAGGTCTTCCTCACGTTTTGCACAAGATTCCGTATTCAAGAAATGACCAACAGTTGGTATAGTCTGTGTCTGTCTGTCTGTCTGTCTGTCTGTCTGTCTGTCTGTCTGTCTCTCTCTCTCTCTCTCTCTCTCTCTCTGTCTCTCTGTCTCTCTCTCTCTCTCTCTGTCTCTCTCTCTCTCGTTCAGTTTCAGTTTCCCTCTCTCTCGCTCCATCTCTCGCTCCATCTCTCTCTCTCTCTCTCTCTCTCTCTCTCTCTCTCTCTCTCTCTCTCTCTCTCTCTCTCTCTCTCTCTGTCTGTCTCTGTCTCTCTCGTTATATATATATCTCCCCCTCTCTCTCTTTCTCTCTCTCTCTCTCTCCGGTCTCGAATAGCAGCTAGCATCTGCTGAAGGGACATTTGTTGTAACGCGTTTTGTCAAAATGTAAAACATTTTACAAAACGCGGGGCGCGCCCCGTGTTTTGTCAAAACATTTTTACAAAACGCGGGGCGCGCCCCGTGTTTTGTCAAAACATTTCACACTTTGTTACAAAACACGGGGCGCGCCCCGCGTTTTGTAAAAACGTTTTGACAAAACGAGTGGCGCGCCCACAAGACCCCTTATCTTCTTTGAAATTGGAAGTCAAGAAAACTTAGAATCTTCACCATCAAATAATTTCCAAATTGTGTGTCTGTCTGTTTGTATGCTACTCATGCAAATCCACAGTTCAATTAAAAGTCATTTATTTCCTTTTACCCCGATTATTTAAAATATCCTGAATGAAGACCAATATTTGTTTTTGTGTGTTGGTTTGCTTGATAGTTTGATTTGTTGCAATTAAAGGGACAATCAAACAAAAGTCTTTAGGATCATTACATTGTCAGTGGGCATGAATCGTCGCCACCCCCCCCCCCCCCCCCCCCCCCAAAAAAAAAAAAAATCTGCAAGATGCATTGTTTTGCTTATCTTATAGTCTGCTTTTTCACATTTAAAGGGGTTTCCAGCGGGAGTCAGTGAGAACATAATTTTAAGTCATATAAATGTAAACAAAGATTTTCTGAACGAATATTTTTTTTAGTGTGCGTGTTTGTGTTGCCTTGTGTGATAGCCTGATTTTGCTTAGTTAAATGGACATCAAAGCGGAAACAAATTTGATAATTTCAACGTCATATAAAATGTAAACAAAGATCTTCTGATCAAAAACAACATCTGCTTCTTTGTATATATATGTGGGATAGTTTCATTTTGGTGTTAGTTAAAAGGACATCCAAGCGGAAGTCAATGGGGCCATTTTAAGGTTATATAAATTGTAAACAACGATCTTCTGAACGAAGAATTTTTTTTTTTTTTGCTTCTGTAATAGTCTGAATTCTCGCAGTTAAAAGGACATTCAGATAAAAGTCATTTTGTTCAATTTAACTCAAAATGTAAATATCCTGAATGACGACCATTTTGTTTTTGTGTTCTGGTTTGCTTGATAGTCTTATTTTTAATTAATCAATTCCCTGTATAACAGCTTGCTGTAAAACTGAAACTGGATGATAGCCCAGAATTCTAGGGTTATTACATTTTGACAAAACGCGTGTTTGAGCCCCCTGCGTTTTGTAAAAAGTTTTTACATTTTGACAAAACGCGTTAGAACAACATTGAAACCCAACAAGTCGCGTAAGGCGAAAATACAACATTTAGTCAAGCAGCTGTCGAACTCACAGAATGAAACTGAACGCAATGCCATTTTTCAGCAAGACCGTATACTCGTAGCATCGTCAGTCCACCGCTCATGGCAAAGGCAGTGAAATTGATAAGAAGAGCGGGGTAGTAGTTGCGCTAAGAAGGATAGCACGCTTTTCTGTACCTCTCTTTGTTTTAACTTTCTGAGCGTGTTTTTAATCCAAACATATCATATCTATATGTTTTTGGAATCAGGAACCGACAAGGAATAAGATAAAAGTGTTTTTAAATTGATTTCGACAATTTAATTTTGATAATAATTTTTATATATTTAAATTTCAGAGCTTGTTTTTAATATAAATATAACATATTTATATGTTTTTGGAATCAGAAAATGATGGAGAATAAAATGAACGTAAATTTGGATCGTTTTATAAATTTTTATTTTTTTTTACAATTTTCAGACTTTTAATGACCAAAGTCATTAATTGATTTTTAAGCCACCACGCTCAAATGCAATACCGAAGTCCGGGCTTCTTCGAAGATTACTTGACCAAAATTTCAACCAATTTGATTGAAAAATGAGGGCGTGACAGTGCCGCCTCAACTTTCACGAAAATCCGGATATGACGTCATCAAAGACATTTATCAAAAAAATTTAAAAAAAATTCGGGGATTTCATACCCAGGAACTCTCATGTCAAATTTCATAAAGATCGGTCCAGTAGTTTAGTCTGAATCGCTCTACACACACACACAGACACACACACACACGCACATACACCACGACCCTCGTCTCGATTCCCCCCTCTACGTTAAAACATTTAGTCAAAACTTGACTAAATGTAAAAACCAACCATCTCTCTCTCTCTCTCTCTCTCTCTCTCTCTCTCTCTCTCTCTCTCTCTCTCTCTCTCTCTCTCTCTCTCTCAAAGAGACTATAGGCTCACTTTCACTAGGATTTGTGCAGACTGTTCTAAAAGTCATCTTTTTCCCCTTCTTTACCTTTTCGTGTTTCTTTCTTTTTTTCTTATTCTTTGTCCCCTCTCCTCACTCCCACCCATCGTTCATGTTTTTTCGAGTTTCTCTTCTCTTTGTTTTCCTAAGTTTGTGGGTTTTTCTTTCTCAGAAAGATTGGGCCTTTTGAAGACAAAATCCAAGTTCAGTTAACGTTTCATTTCCAAAGACGATCGTGTAATTTCTTCCCTGTACAGAAAGAAAGGGCTTCATTGGTGTTGACATTTCGACATTTCATCAAGTTTCTTTTTCCCGGAATTGTGTTGTTATTGTTTGTCCTTGCAAAGGTCTGGCGATTTTCTTTTTACTTTATAAATTTATATGAATGACTATACTCGTGTTATTTTCAGAAGAGCCAGTCCTTTTCTCTCTCTCTCTCTCTCTCTCTCTCTCTCTCTCTCTCTCTCTCTCTCTCTCTCTCTCTCTCTCTCTCTCTCTCTCTCTCTCTCTCTCTCTCTCTCTCTCTCTCTCTCTCTCTCTCTCTCTCTCATGGTTGGCCTTCTTTGCCTCAAAGTCCTTTTTTTTCTTTTTTCCTTCCCTTCTACTCACACGACCTAACTTACATGCTTTCGGGGTTTGTATTCACTCAATTACACGGTTGAGCACAAAACTTACTTTGTGCAAAGGGGTCTATCCCTAGCAAACGCCCACCCCCCAATTTTGCCCTAAATCTGTGCACAGGGGGGGTGGGCTTATGCTAGGGATTTTACGGTAGTACCCCATGACCAGTCTCCAAGACTTCGAAGCTTTGGAGTCGGTCTTAGTAAGCTACAGTTCGTATGAGATGTTATGAACTAGTGTTGTTTTAATGTTCAACTGGTAAGGACTTCGGATTTCTTGGCTGGAACTACCCCGTACACTCAATTTTTAGCACGAGTGTACTTTTTCGTGTATTTTCGTTTTCCTCCCGTCATTTTGACAATCATACTCTTTTGCTGTACAACGGCACATAATCATTATCTGTAGACTTTGTGGTACCTACCCTTTCAAGTAAGAGATGATAGTGAATAAAGTTTAAAACGTAAAACTTCTGCACACTAATGGACATGTGTTGTGTTCTTATAACAGATCGAGGGTGAAGACGACCAGATAGTCAGTTCTGGAAAGTTGCAAACGTGACAAGTGTAATACAATGAGAAAGGGAATCGCGTGAAGCCGCACAGTCTTGAACATGCATGAAGGCACCAATTTACTCCAATATGACACGTGCATGGTGTCATTTGCACACATAACGCGGTCTGGAAAGTCTAGCACGATGTTTGTAGGGAAAAGATGTGACGCGCAAGTGCTAAACCTGTCCAAGGTCATTTGCAAAGCGAAACGTTGTATTTCCCATTATATTACCAGTGTTCGTTACTGTAGTGCATGTGTCGTGTAGAATTCACGGAATTGCCGAATTCGCTAAATCGGCAACTTTCTTTGCCCATTTCGCGTAACGTAATCGGTTAAAAAAAATGTGTCGAAAACGCTTCTTTAACTAGCCCATTTAGCGAAATCGGCGAGCGGTCCGTAACATTTTGTATCTGTATCTGTATCTGTAAGTTACGCTGCACTTGTGGGACAAGTCATCCAGATGTCTGGCATTGATGCAGCGGAGTGGGGGGTGCGCAGCTGATTCTTTATCGTCGTCTGGCTACTGCCAGCGCCGACTTGAAGCTCTCGGTCGATGCCGAGGTTACAATTACTTCATCTAATTGGTTCCAGGCCACTACAGTCTTTGGAAAAAACGAATGTCTGTATTGCTCAGTGTTACAGCGTGGCACGGTGAAGCATCTGCTATTGTTCCTGATGTAGTTACACCCCCGGTATAGGGGTGTGTATAGGTTTCGGTCGATGTGTTTGTTTGTTTGTTTGTGTGTTTGTGTGTTTGTGTGTTTGTGTGTGTGTTCGCATATAGATCTCAAGAATGAACGGACCGATCGTCACCAAACTTGGTGAACAGGTTCTATACATTCCTGAGACGGTCCTTACAAAAATTGGGACCAGTCAAACACACGGTTAGGGAGTTATTGGTGGATTAAGATTCTACAAGGACTTATAGAGAAACATATTCATGGTCAAAGGGAAATAACCTTCTCAGTTGGTGGCAGTGAGAATGGGTGCAGTAAGAATGGTTATTTCCCTTTGACCAACGGGGGTGTTTTTCCTACCTCGAAGGAATTTCTTGTTGTCTACGGGGTTCGAGGTGCTATAGTCTCTGGAAGATTGACGTGGACGAATGAGGCGTCCTGGTTTTTGAGGGATCAGGAACTTGTCAGGCGGGATTGCCGGCACCAGCCCCTCAACCACTTTGTAGAGGGAGGTTAGACGCAGGTGTTCGCGACGTTCCTGGAGGGTTGGTAGTTGAAGCTTGTGTAGGAGCCCAGTGACGAAGCCAGGAGTCGTGGTTCTGTAGTCACCAGAGATGAAGCGGGATGCGTTCCGCTGTATGCGCTCCAATCTCTCGACGTCCTGCTTAAGGTATGGGTCCCAGATGGTGGCACCGTACTCAAGAAGAGGGCGGATGAGGGCAAGGTAGGCGTTGTGCCTGCAGTTTGATGGGCAGTGGCGTAGGTTGCGGCGGAGGAATCCGAGGGTGCTGTTTGCTTTCTTAGAGATGTAGTTGATGTGGGTGGACCATTTCAGGTCGTTAGAGAACTGAATGCCAAGGTAGGGGTTCGTGGGTACACTCTAGAGGATGGTGCTGTCTAGGGAGTAGAGGTAGGAGGAAGGGGTTTTCCGTGCTAGGGTCATGACGTACCATTTTGTAGCGTTGAAGCGCATGCCCCATCTCTCTGCCCAGGATTCAAGGCTCTTCAGGTCTTCCTGGAGGGCGATGTGTGTCACAAAAAAACTGTGTTTGCGCCGAAAATGCACGACAAACTACACTAGTTGCCATAATTCCCCATAACGTATCGGTTATTGCGATATCTATTCATTCTAGCATCTAGCAGACTTCGCGAAATGGGCAAGGTTTTGTAGCATTCACGAAATAAAATGCGGCATGAGTCGCAAAATAACTTAAGCTTTTGAGTTACACGCTGAAACCATCGACTGGTGAACATTTCATCCTTTTGATACATTTATTTTGATGACAGTTGGGTGGTTTTTCCGACATTCACCACACATAAAAACTTAGCAGATTAAAATAGCTTCCAAACCTGCAACGCTGAGCGCAAACGTACTTTGTAGTTGAACTGCCTTGGTTCTTGGCCTCGGTGCGCCCAGAAGGTCCCCATTTCCTTGTTCACGAAGACAGACTAAATCCGGTGTTTGTTTGCATGAAGTTCAGCATCCTTTGCTCTTGTGAAAGATTTCGAACGCTCGTTTTGTTCACACACATAACTCCAATATACCGGGTCGTCTTGTTCGCTGTCACATTTATACAGCAGTGCAGATACCACCGACCCAAGCTCGCCAGACGATATCCGCTCAGAAATGATACCTGTCGTTATATAGGCATTGCGATTCTATTCATCTGTGTCTTGTCTTGGGTTGCAAAGATCCTGTTTCCAACTGAACTGAAAATCCCTGATCACAAATAAGCCATTGTCATTAGCGTCGCGGTTTTCTCACTTGCATTGCGCTATCTTCCCATCGTGCCGTGCGGCTGCAACTGAGTTAAGCCCCTAACACAAGTGGTAAGTGATAGACTTAGGATATAACTTAGTAGTGGCTGCAGCCAAGGAGGATAGGGGGAGCGGTGAGGCCTGTCAGGCGGGAATATAACCAATTTCTACAGACACCTCTACGAAACTACACAGATATTCTACTGCTACGTGTTGTTGTTGTTGGTGTTTGCTTGTTTGTTTTGTAACGTCCCTTCAAATGATGTGGCGACGCGGGACCGATGCAAGGTTTTTTCCTATCTCAGTACACAAGGTAGTCTCCGTGTTTGACATTATTTACCTTCAGGTCTATCACAATCAAATGCAGGTTCTAAAAAGCTCATGCCTGATCAAAAATATAACTTAAAAATCTTGATTTTATTTTGTATTTAGTTAAATTATAGATTTTTTTAGATTTTTGTTTTGTTGGGGGGGGGGTGCATCACAGAATAAAACCTTTAGAGTATTTGCACTGTGTATAGTGTGCGTCGAAGTTCTCTTGCATCCACACACTTAGTTAAATCACCCATTCATACCTGTTGGGGGTTGATGAACATTGAACCGCCTATTATGGTCCGCTGGACCCGAAAAGCAACAGCTAACTAACTAACTAACTAACATTGAACCTCTGAACACGCCCTCATCAACAGGTATGAATGGATGATGTAACCATGACCTATGTGAAGGTGACAGAACTGTTTCTTCACTTCTATTGAGGTGGTATTGAGGCAAGGTGTCGGACAGTTGAGGAAGGATTTTGCGAAGTGTGTTGCCTTGACATCCGTCTCTTTCACTATGTCACAGGTGTTTGGTGTATTAGAAATCTGAAAACTTGATGTTAGTCAGTAACGGGTATTTCCCGTGCTCATTTAGCTGCCTAATCAGCTGACGAATGACCTCGAAATGCCACAAGGAAGGGCACCCATACAAACACTCTATTTGTGTCATCGTCAAATTAAAGCTTTTCCCGTCGCGATATAACCTCCGTGGTTGAAAACGACGTTAAACACCAAATAAAGAAAGAAAGAAAGAATTAAAGCTTTTGAATTTCTACCAAAGGGGGATGACCCAGTTGCATGTTTTCCACGGATGTTAATGCCGAAAGGGAATTTGAGAGAACCAGCAAGTCTCTCCTTTTGGACTAAAATACCTGTTTCAAATTGAACTGAGGAGAACACAAAGAACACAGAGCTGTTGTTTGCAAGGCGGGCATAATAAGCTCTGTCAAGCTGAGGGCTTCTGACAACGGCTGCAGCTGCTTGGTTTAAACAAGACTTTATTCAATGTTTTATCATGACATGAACAATATAATATATATGGCAATTAGGATTTCGCACTCAAGCATAGTGCTTATTTCAAGCAATCCTATATAGTGAAAACAGAACAGTGGTAAGCATGATGGGGGACTAAATCGAAATACTCATTTCAGAATACTATAACAAACAGGAAAGATATATACAAAAACGAACAGGAAAGAGATGGGGGTAGTAATACAGAAGGAAATACAATTTTTTTTTTTAAATAATAAACCTCAGGTTTCGACCCATTGGTGTATCGGCCCATCGGTGTACATTCGCTACGTGGCTGTATAATATATTTTGTGAACACGCCAACCAAGGACGACTGCCAGAGAAATAACACATTATTTGCGGTTCAGTCCACGTAGAGTGACATAATATTCAAATAGAACATTTCAAAGAAAAGCAAGTTATATTTAAATAATGAATCATTCCGTTTCGGTTCCAGACCAATCAATGACGGTACTGCACCGAAGCTCAAACGGTGCTGTCAGCTCAGCCTGACAGGCATTCATAAGCAACAACAACAAAATTGCAGAGCAGGAAACTGATCAAATACCTAACTTGCGCAGCATCGGATTAGATACCCTCCTTTTTCTTCTTCTCCAGCGTTCCAGAAATTTCTGGTGACGTGTGAGCTCGTTTGCCCAAGAATCTGTAATGGCTGAGAGCATAGTCAGCTTCACTCCGCTTTTGTTGGGTAGGCATGCTGGGTATTTTCTTGTGTCCATAGCCCACCGAACTCCGACATGGATTACAGGATCTTTTCCGTGCGCACTTGGTCTTGTGCTTGCGTGTACACACGAAGGGGGTTAAGTCACTAGCAGGTCTGCACATAAGTTCGGAAAAAGCTCCACTCTTAACCCACCAGGCGGCAGCGACCGGGATTCGAACTCACGACCTCCCGATTAGGAGGCCGACGTCTTACCACTGCGCCACTTCGCCCGTCAGATACCCTCCATCAGTATGATGGAGATGGGGTGGGAGGTAGAAAATAATTGCAGAAACAAAAACCTGACCTCTCTCTTTGCTGGAATCTTGGAAAAGGGGACGCATGGACCTGCGCATGACAGCCCTTGCAAGCATCGGGCAGACACACACAGTTCTCTGCTGCAGCAGAAACAGGACTGGCGCGCTCACAACACTTTCTTCGTTTATCTCCGCTACACGAAAAATTGCCTTTTTATCACTCTCATGCAGCTGTTGTGACAAACACCAGATGACAGCTCACAACAGCGCGGCACGTCTAAGCACGCGTTAATGTGGATTCATTGTTTGGGTAGAACTGTAATCAAATATTCGAGCCATTCAATCATTCTCTGTTATAGTGAAACACGTGAACAAAGCACAGTGCAATCATTTAAAAACTTGGCAATTTTCCATTGAAGTGGAAATGGAAGGAGAGTGGACAATTTTACATGTTTTTTAATGTCACTTGGCTCAATAAATACTGTATTCTGTATTCTGTATTCTCCCCACACGAAGCTTGGACACTTAGTTTTTGTAAAAAAAACTTCGCAGAGTCTTCGCGAAGACAACTTCCGCTTCAATAAAGAACAGATTCCCACAAGAATCTGTAATGGCTAACGAAATTCCATGTTGTGGTATTAATAGCAGGAACAAATAATGATCACATACATTGACTGGTTGAGTCAACTCAATACATTTTGAATTAATGCGTTATAATTCAAAACATGATTTCAGAAGGGGATTTCACTGACGAACATGTATGTATGTATGTATGGATTCCTAACGATTTCAGCAGTATCTCTCCCCTCTCTGCGCTGTCAAAACCTTTGAGAGAGAAAACAAAACTCGAAAACATATCCGGTTTCCAACTTTTGTGAGAACAAATCTTTATTTCTCGAATTTCAATTCGTGCTTCGGAATTATGTCAACCTGCACGCATACGCCTTTTCCATTCATAATATTTTTTGTACAAATTCGTCCTCACAACAAAGAGTTTAGCAAACAACATTAATTACCTGCACCCAAGTGTTCACGGACAATCGACAATTTAAGCTCTCCGTCGCTCTAAAACAAATTGTGTTTTAAATCCATTTTAATGGTAAGAATCCCTCAAGAGCTAGAGATAAGTTGACTCCTTTAACAATAAACCATGTTAATGGTAAGAATCCCTCAAGAGATACAGATAAGTTGACTCCTTTAACAATAACCCGATTGAGCGTGTGTCTAGTCTGATTGATGCAAGTGTGTTAGTGTCATAGTCGATGACAAGCTTGGCTGTCATGCTCAGATTGAACACTTCCGCAAGAACTTATCCAAAAGGGTTTTCTTCTGTCCATACTACAATCCATCATTGATATTGATGGCAGAAATGTGTTTCCACACACACACGCACACACACACACTCACGCACACACGGACGCACTCACTCACACACACACACACACACACACACACACACTCACACACACACACACACACACACACACACACACACACACACACACACACACACACACACACACACACACACACACAGCGACAACATGAAGCTAATCCTGTCGGATGTGGAAAAATAAAGACACTGAGACGGTCAGTGACAGCAACAACAATAAACGGCTACAAAACTTGAAAGTTGCAAGACGATAACCGAGTCAACCATTCATTGTGTTGGCAAATGAGTCGGCCTGTTAAAAAAAATTTAAATGAAATAATGCAATGTTCGTTAGTAGCAATACTGCACGTGTGTTCTCTTGTACAGAAACCCGTTCATTTCAAAGACGCCTTCATTGACGGCATCGTGGACATAGAGAATAATACATGGCTTGTTGTGTGATACCGGGTTCACACGAGTTTATTTGTGTTTTTAATCTTGACATTCTAGTAAACGCGAGCTTTCAATAATGTAAAAAAGCAACGAGTGTAAACCTGATATCACACAGCAATCCATACATGTAGTATTCTGTGTATTCTTCATTCTGCACTTGCGTGCCTTCTATTTTACATTTCTAAACATAGTGAAATGTCTGACGTCAAAAGCAAACAAGACGTCACAATAGGAATTATAGCATCCAAAATTCAAATTTTGTTTTACCAAGAAAACAACAAGTGTTTCGAGAATGAAGTATGTATCGATGACTTGGTCATCATGAGCAAAATGTTTCAGAGGTCTCGCCAGACTGTAGTTTGACCCGATCTAATTCACCTGATATACACACGTGTGGATAGATGGTTTATTTATCACATGGGTGGCCAGTATCACGTATGTAGGATAAACGTTTTTTGATTGATGTGCATAGAAGCAGAACACACACGTTACCAACAAAGGACAGAAGCGAACGACTTTTTTTCCATGTTATTCAAAATATGTTCAGTGCTGCTGTTCATAGTAGCACACTGTGCACGTTCGTGCCAAGGTCATTGCCAGTCTCACTCAATTGCGCGACACCCTGCCTATCTGCTTATCTGCGAAAGGAAATTAAGCGGAAATTCAATACTCAAGCGTGTGAGCTTGTGGGGCAGTTCCATTACTGACTCCACACGACGCCTGACTTCCCGGTTTTTCTATAGAGAAAGTTTTGACTAAATGTTTTAACATAGAGGGGGGAATCGAGACGAGGGTCGTGGTGTATGTGTGTGTGTGTGTGTGTGTGTGTCACTGTGTGTAGAGCGATTCAGAGTAAACTACTGGACCGATCTTCATGACATTTTTCATGAGAGTTTCTGGGTATGATATCCCCAGACACGTTTTTCATTTTTTCGATAAATGTCTTTGATGACGTCATATCCGTTATTTTGTAAACGTTGAGGCGGCACCGTCACACCCTCATTTTTCAATTAAATTGATTGAAATTTTGGCCAAGCAATCTTCGACGAAGGCCGGACTTTGGTATTGCATTTCAGCTTAGAGGCCTAAAATTTAATTAATGACTTTGGTCATTAAAAATCTGAAAATTGTAATTAAAAATATTTTTTATAAAACGATCCAAAATTACATTTATCGTATTCTTCATCATTTTCTGATTCCAAAAAACATATAAATATGTTATATTCGGATTAAAAACAAGCTCTGAAAATTAAAAATATAAAAATTATGATCAAAATTAGATTTCCGAAATCGATTTAAAAACAATTTCATCTTATTTCTTGTCCGTTCCTGATTCCAAAAACATATAGATATGATATGTTTGGATTAAAAACACGTTCAGAGAGTTAAAAAGAATAGACATATAGAAAAGCGTGCTATCCTCCTCAGCGCTAAAGCTACCGCGCTTTTCTGGATTGTTAATTTCACTGCCTTTGCCACGAGCGGTGGACAGACGATGCTACGAGTGTACGGTCTTGCAGAAAAAATGCAATGCGTTCAGTTTCATTCTGTGAGTTCGACTGAGCTTGACTAAATGTTGTATTTTCGCCTTACGCGACTTGTTCTTCTTCTTCTTGATTTCACTCTTGCGTTTAAAACCAATTTAAGTCAGTGCACTTTTTGCAAAGTTTAGCGTAAGAAAGCCATATTATTTTAATACTGATTTGATCAGTCAGAAAGAACACGAACGCTTCCTCGAGAAACCGTCCTTTCACACACACACACACACACACACACACACACACACACACACACACACACACACACACACACACACACACACACAGCCTTAAATATATTTGATTACAGATTGATTTTATGTTGTGAAATATGTTTTTATTCATCAACGAAACGAGCGTGCAAGTAGATTACAGTTATTGACCTTGTCTAATTTCATTATTTTAACTTTTGGACATTAAAGATTTTTCTCATTTTTCAGCTCATACTTATCATCCATCAACTTGACGAAAACATAAATGTACATTCCATAATTTGAACGTAATTTCATTCCTTGAAGTTTTTCAGTCATGGACTTACTGTGTACAGTCCCCGGCGAAAGAAACGCAACTCATTCGAGCCCACTGTTGCAGGGATTTTTCATCATTTTCAAATTGTCGTAAAATTTGAACCAGATAAGGTACATCAAAAAGGAAGACCGATTCGAGGAGGTTAATTTACTGGCAGTACGTAGTGCCATATCATTTGATCGTTTCCTTTTTTATATTTAGTCAAGTTTTGACTAAATATTTTAACATCGAGGGGGAATCGAAACGAGGGTCGTGGTGTATGTGCGTGCGTGCGTGTGTGTGTGCGTGCGTGTGTGTGTGTGTGTGTGTGTGTGTGTGTGTAGAGCGATTCAGACTAAACTACTGGACCGATCTTTATGAAATTTGACATGAGAGTTCCTGGGTTTGAAATCCCCGAACGTTTTTTTCTTTTTTTTGATAAATGTCTTTGATGACGTCATATCCGGCTTTTCGTGAAAGTTGAGGCAGCACTGTCACGCCCTCATTTTTCAACCAAATTGGTTCAAATTTTGGTCAAGTAATCTTCGACGAAGCTCGGGGTTCGGTATTGCATTTCAGCTTGGTGGCTTAAAAATTAATTAATGACTTTGGTCATTAAAAATCGGAAAATTGTAAAAAAAAATAAAAATTTATAAAACGCTCCAAATTTACGTTTATCTTATTCTCCATCATTTGCTGATTCCAAAAACATATAAATATGTTATATTCGGATTAAAAACAAGCTCTGAAAATTAAATATATAAAAATTATTATCAAAATTAAATTGTCCAAATCAATTTAAAAACACTTTCATCTTATTTCTTGTCGGTTCCTGATTCCAAAAACATATAGATATGATATGTTTGGATTAAAAACACGCTCACAAAGTTAAAACAAAGAGAGGTACAGAAAAGCGTGCTATCCTTCTTAGCGCAACTACTACCCCGCTCTTCTTGTCAATTTCACTGCCTTTGCCATGAGCGGTGGACTGACGATGCTACGAGTATACGGTCTTGCTGAAAAATGGCAGCTACTTGACTAAATATTGTATTTTCGCCTTACGCGACTTGTTTACCTTTTCATAAACTGTGTTATACAGGGTAAGGGTCAAGCGAGTCGTGATTGCAGGCGAACGTGTCACTTTGACATGCTACAACAATCGTAAAAATGTATATTTTACAACCAGGTAAAGACAGTAGCGGGGGAAATTCATCTCTCAACATTTAATTAGAAATATTCGCCAAAGCGTAACATAATTACAACAAGTCGCGTAAGGCGAAAATACAATATTTAGTCAAGTAGCTGCCATTTTTCAGCAAGACCGTATACTCGTAGCATCGTCAGTCCACCGCTCATGGCAAAGGCAGTGAAATTGACAAGAAGAGCGGGGTAGTAGTTGCGCTAAGAAGGATAGCACGCTTTTCTGTACCTCTCTTTGTTTTAACTTTCTGAGCGTGTTTTTAATCCAAACATATCATATCTATATGTTTTTGGAATCAGGAACCGACAAGGAATAAGATGAAAGTGTTTTTAAATTGATTTGGACAATTTAATTTTGATAATAATTTTTATATATTTAATTTTCAGAGCTTGTTTTTAATCCGAATATAACATATTTATATGTTTTTGGAATCAGCAAATGATGGAGAATAAGATAAACGTAAATTTGGAGCGTTTTATAAATTTTTATTTTTTTTTACAATTTTCCGATTTTTAATGACCAAAGTCATTAATTAATTTTTATGCCACCAAGCTGAAATGCAATACCGAACCCCGGGCTTCGTCGAAGATTACTTGACCAAAATTTGAACCAATTTGGTTGAAAAATGAGGGCGTGACAGTGCCGCCTCAACTTTCACGAAAAGCCGGATATGACGTCATCAAAGACATTTATCAAAAAAAAGAAAAAAACGTTCGGGGATTTCATACCCAGGAACTCTCATGTCAAATTTCATAAAGATCGGTCCAGTAGTTTAGTCTGAATCGCTCTACACACACACACAGACAGACAGACGCACATACACCACGACCCTCGTTTCGATTCCCCCTCGATGTTAAAATATTTAGTCAAAACTTGACTAAATATAAAAATGAACATAAATCACTTAGACGGTGTTAAAAAGGGTTTTGGGGGAAAAAGCTCCTTCGCATGGAATCGACGTTATGATTTGTTTTAAAATCAGATGCTTTTTTTGACCAAGTGTCTGTTCTACACGAACATGCTATAATCAGAGAAACAAATCCTGCGCTTTTTTTTTTAATCTTTTTTTTTTTTACCGATGATCTGTTAGTGTTGTGATTCGTAAGAAAGTACTGTGAAGCCAAACGCATAAGTCCCCGCTCCCTTAACACATTTATACACACTCATAAACACAAATGCACACACAGACACATAGATACACACTCACACATAAATAAATAGACAAACGAACAAACAAAGTCCCTAAGATGCGCAGGTCCGCTTCGCAGTGTTTAAATAGACGCCCACTGTCACTTTGAAGATCGCTGTCCCAAACTGCGATAATGTTACGCTTTGACGAATAATTCTAATGAAATGATCATGTTGAGAAATGAATTTCCTCCACATTTGTCTTGATCTGGTTGAAATATATTTTTACGAATTTTGTAGCGTGCCACAGTGACACGTATGCCTGAAAGAGCTCCCAAACAACCCTTTTTAACACCGTCTAAGTGATTTATGTTCATTTTTGTAATTATGTTACGCTTTGGCGAATAATGATCATGTTGAGAGATGAATTTCCTGAAACTGGATGTGCCCTGATAATTCCTGGACTCAACATCACTCAAAAGTTCGCCCAACGAATGGTTGTGTGATGCGCCCGCAGCGTGTTGGCGTACATATACAGACATGTGCTTGTCACATCTCGCTTTCAGCCTTCACCGCCGGCTAGCCAAGCTGCTTGCAGCATCGGCGAAAAAAAGAGCAGCCTTGTGTAAGTCTCTCCCTGTCAGTAAGCCTCTCCACAACAAGTCCTATGCAAGCTTTAAAGCAACTATCCATGAGGTGTTGGGTGGTAATTGGGGGCTAAGTCCCCAGGCAGAATTGCATGGGCGCGGAGGATGTTTGGCCCCGAACATGCGGCATGCAGGCCCACCGGTGCGTGGACATGCCCTGGTGCCCATGAACCAGGTATGGGTTACCTACAAAGACTCTACGTCCCAACGGCTGACCAGCCGGACGAGGTGAGTGTACTCCCAACGGCTGTGAAGGCGGAAGAGGACCCTTAGTCTCACATCTCAACGGTAAAACAGGCGGACGAGGAGCTCCCAACGGCTGTTTTAGCGGACGAAGATGCCCCTTGTTTTGCTGCTTTCACAAGCGCCGGGTTGGAAAGACTCGTCAGCCCTGACAGGCACCCAGTTTCCTAAGAGAAGGACACTCGGAAGTCAAACCCGGCCAGATGAGGGCCGGAATCCGTGTGAGGAAACTTGTCTAGGACAAGGAAAAGTCCAAAATCACACCCACGAAGGCCTACCGAAGACGGAAGACACTGACCTTCAGGGTGAGATGAGAACCGAGTGTCTACGCATCACAGACACCGACCCAAAATTTCAAGCTGAAACAAGGAATAAGCATATTCAGTGCAGAGCTCTTTGCCATTTACATGGGTTGCTCCCTGATCAATGACTTGCCCAGCCCTCCTCTAGGGGTCGTCATCCTGACTGAAAGTCTTCCCTACAAGCTCTTGCAGGAGAAACCAAAAACAGAGAAGAGATGCAAAACAAAATCCTCTTTCTTGCACACCAAATTATGACAAAAGGGACTGCGCTGTCCTTCATGTGGCTTCCTTCTCACACGGGGATTAGGGGAAACGTACTTTCCGACAATGCAGCAAGAGAAGCAGCTATGTCAAACTTGCCTGTGACTGACATCCGGCTCTCCTGCACGGAAGCTTCACAGCTGCTTGCCAAACTAAAAAGAGAAGAACGAGAACAGCCGGCGACGGGAACCAATTCAAATGTGCCTCCAGACATACGGTTTTGTAAGACATGGCTCCCTGGATGGCTGAGGCAGAAGCCTCCAGGCAAGCCGAGTAACCAAATCGCCTGCAGACTCGGATAACTTGGGAGCAGCTCCACAAGCGTTTCAGACACATAATGTGCCTCCAGACATGCAGAGGACCTTAGACTGCCGAGGCTGTGGCATCTAAGGCTCTTTACAACCAAACCGCCTCAAGACAAACCACCAGACGGCAAGGCACTTGGCCCTGGTACTGTGACACCACAACTCCATTCAAAGTGAAAAGAGACCCACAACGGCAGCGCTGACTGCCAGCACTGACACATAATGATCCAGCTGGATCTCCAAACTAACCCCATGACTCTCCTTGAAACCACCTCCGGCTCGGGTGCCTCGTTGACCGGGAGCTAGAGCGCGACAACCATCCCTCCCTTGCGGTGACCCTTTTTTTCCCCTTTTTACATTTAGTCAAGTTTTGACTAAATGTTTTAACATAGAGGGGGAATCGAGACGAGGGTCGTGGTGTATGTGTGTGTGTGTGTATGTGTGTGTGTGTGTGTGTGTGTGTGTGTGTGTGTGTGTGTGTGTGTGTGTGTGGAGCGATTCAGAGTAAACTACTGGACCGATCTTTATGACATTTTACATGAGAGTTCCTGGGTATGATATCCCCAGACGATTTTTCATTTTTTGGATAAATGTCTTTGATGACGTCATATCCGGCTTTTTTTAAACGTTGAGGCGGCACTGTCACATCCTCATTTTTCAATCAAATTGATTGAAATTTTTGCCAAGCAATCTTTGACGAAGGCCGGACTTTGGTATTGCATTTCAGCTTGGAGGCTTAAAAATTAATTAATGACTTTGGTCATTAAAAATATGAAAATTGTAATTAAAATTATTTTTTTACAAAACGATCCAAAATTACGTTCATCTTATTCTTCGTCATTTTCTGATTCCAAAAACATATAAATATAAACAAGCTCAGAAAGTTAAAACAAAGAGAGGTACAGAAATGCGTGCTATCCCGCTCAGCGCGACCATTACCGCACTATTCAGGCTTGTCGATTTCACTGCCTTTGCCACGAGCGATAGACTGACGAAACTACGAGTATGCGGTCTTGGTGAAAAAATGCAGTGCGTTCAGTTTCATTCTGTGAGTTCGACAGCTTGACTAAATGTAGTAATTTCGCCTTCCGCGACTTGTGGGGTGGTTGGGAGGAAGCAGGACAATTTCACATCAACACATGAACGACGACTGACTGACAAGGTACAGAAGATTTTGGCTGACGACTCGCACCCACTCAGACCGGAATTTGACAGTAGACGGACAGACAGGAGCAACAGATTCAGACAACCAACCGCAAGATCCACACGCTACAGAAATTCGTTCATTCCATCTGCAATTCACATCTTCAATTCTCAGGTGGGGCGGTAGATGCTGGTGTTGTCGCTTTGATGCACGGGGTCAGTGTTCTGTATTGTTTCAGTATTGTTGATTTTGTTTTGCATTATACTCTCTTAGACAATATGTGATAACCGGCAAGGTGCTGACTTTCTTTTGTGCATTGTTGATGGTGAATGCATGTTAATTTATTTTTAATATACTTTCTTATGTGATAACCAATGTGCTATATTTTCTCAGGACAAAGAACAAATGTTTATTTTGAATGTTTTATGTATGTTATTATTACGGACACAAACGCTCAGCAATGTAATTTCTCTTTTAGAGATTAATAAAGTTATTGTATTGTATTGTATTGTATTGTATTGTATTGTATTGGTTTTTTTCTTCTCCATCTTAAGTCGGGGTCAAACCCGGGAACATGCCCCAAATGGTTTTACCGTGAGGGCGTTAAACATCACTTTATCAACCACACAGGTTGGCAACAGCGTACCAGGGGATAGGCAGAACGTTTTGTTTGCATGATCGCCCCCAGTGTGCATGAATGGACTCGGCTGTCAGCGTAGAGACGAATCCATTTCGTTTAAAGTAGGTATAGAGAGGGTAGAATTGCAAACAGTTTTCCGCGAACACAGCTTTTCTCTCTTCGCGAAAAGAACGTTTGCTCTACACAACGCACCCTGGGGACAACAGCAGCCAGACCCCAGCACAAACAGTGAGCACTGCGCATTTCACGCGTGTGCTGTCTGCCGACGTACCAGAGACGTGGGTCTATTTTAAATAGGTTACACTCAAGGCAGGGACAAATGACAAATGACAAATGACAAATGACAAATCTTTATTTTTCGAGGGTAACAAGAATAAGCATATATGCTTTTTTGTATCTGACCCTCGCTCTCAAGAGGGAATAATCTTTTTTAACAACAACTACTAAACAAAAAAATCCCACCAAAAAATCATTCATAAAAAACATATTTAAAGGTAGAACATTTAAGTTTATGTACAAGAAGCGCATTATATAGAAACATTGTAAATCATAAGGTAGTGTTCAAACCTGGGTGTAAAGCAATACAGATAAACGCAAAGTAAGCCTACATACTTTGCAACGATACATTAGCTCAGCAAAATAATGATGATCACTGAGCCGAATCTTTCATGATTTTGTCACAAATAAACAGTAATTCAGGTAATGAACAACTGTATCCGAAGAGAACATACCAATCAAGTTTATTTTTCGTAAAGTTCATTAAATGGAAAGAATGGTTCTAAAAGAATCTGTGTTGGTTATTTGCCGCCATTGATTGGTTGATTGGGAGACGACAGCAGCCAGACTGACCCCATCACAATCAGCTCTATACAAAGTTCACACGTGTGCTATCTACCGACATACCACAGACGTGTCCAGCTATCATACATAGATCACGCTCAAGGCAAAGAAAGTGCTTTATTTCTCCAAATCCGTCGCGATATAACCTTGAACGGTTGAAAACGACGTTAAACACAAAAGAAAGAAAGAAAATTACTCCAAATTGTGTGTGCAGCTTTCAATGTATGTCTCTGCTTACAGTAATACGGAACAATTAAGGTACTGAGTACAGTAAACGACGTGATGCTTCGATCGATGGTTTGAAAACTTGTCTCTACATCTGATAAGGACATGATTTACAACTCTGTTGTCAACAATGGAAGCGTCGAAGCAAAGTTGTTTTGAAGAAACGTTCCTGTTAAGTTTCTCTGGGGGATAGTGAATTAAAAAAAGAAGTAGCCCATTGCTGGACCTGCATCAGGAAAAAAATGCACAATAATAAAGATTTGACCTTACCAAACTAACATCTAAATGGAAAGGAAATTGAGCGCTCTATATATCCGGCTAGCGTAAAGGACACCCATGCAGAACCAGTCCCGTGGCACCTAAGACAATCCCTAAACGCATTAAATGAACAATTAACTATTATGATTCGGGCCTAACTGAGTTCTTTTCTACATTTTCTTTTCAAAGTTATTTCACTGGAGACTCAAGCCGCTTGTGACGCGTTCTTTCACACTGGATTGATTTAATAGCGTGCTGCAATGATTATTTTGATAAGGCATCGTAAGACATTCTTAGTTTACTACAAATCCCCCGTCGCGTTAAGAAGGCTTGACTTTTGAAAATGATTCGCAACGAAGCCCAGTGGACATGGTTCTTTAATTGTTGTGGTGACTCTTGGTGTGATTGTAGTTGTGAGTATGCGTTCGGTGTATGTTTAGGGGCTGGGGGTGGGGAGGGGCAGGTAGCGTGCGTGCGTTGGTCTGTGTGTGTGTGTGTGTGTGTGTGTGTGTGTGTGTGTGTGTGTATGTGTGTGTGTGTGTGTGTGTGTGTGTATGGGTGTGTTGTCTTGTGTGTTTTAATCGAGGTCCTTTTGAGGTGACAGTGCATATATGAGTCCTATTCAAAACCATTCCCTGACAATAGTCATATTACGAGTTCAAAATAATCAACAAGGCATTGTCCTGCGATTCAATTCGCTCTCTTTCCAATTCACAATTCTCTAAAAGCATTGGGAAAACCGCCCACGAACCGCGAGGATTAGTTGGTGGAGGCGCACCGTGCCAGACAGACTCACTTTGACGACGACCTTCATCGAATAACTGACTGTTGTTCATGTGCTGCTTCAGTTGGACATAAGCTGCTCTCGCCACTGCTCGAAAGGCTACGTGCACATTGAGACAAATGGGTTGTTTTCAACTGGACGTGTGACGTGGGGAGCCCTCAATGTTCTCAGAGGGCCGTACCTCGACTCTCTATAATTCAGATATAGGGGAACCCCCCCTTTTAAGACCTCAACAAATCTGAGAAAATCAGGTTCTAACAAGTAGCGTAAGGCGAAATTACTACATTTAGTCAAGCTGTCGAACTCACGGAATGAAACTGAACGCACTGTAGTTTTTCACAAAGCCGACAGTGCAGCTTCGTCAATCCCCGCGAGAAGGAAATCGCTCACCTTCCACGTGCAAAACGCAGTGAAATTAACACGCCAGAATAGCGCGGTAGCGTATTGTGCTAAGCAGGAAAGCGCGCTTTTCTGTATTCTTGTTAACTTTCGGAGCTTGTTTTGAATACAACCTATCATATCTATATGTTTTTGGAATCAGGAAATGATAAAAAATAAGATGAAATCATTTTTGGATCGATTTCTTAAATTTCTATCGTAAGACTAATTAAGCTATTTTCGTTAATTGTGATCACATTTTAAGAGTAAACATGACATATGTATATATTTTTAGATTCAGAATATGATGAAGAATACGATGCAATCAATTTTAAGTCTGTTTGCGAAAAATCGATTTTAATGATAACTTTAATGAGCAAACTCATTAATTAATTTTTAAGCCTCCAAGCTGAAATGCAATACCAAAGTCCGGGCTTCGTCGAAGATTACTTGACCAAAATTTCAACCAATTTGGTTGAAAAATGAGAGCGTGACAGTGCCGCCTCAAACTTTCACGAAAAGCCGGATATGACATCATCAAAGCTATTTATCAAAAAAATGAACAAACGTCTGGAGATATCATACTCAGGATCTCTCATGTCAAGTTTCATGAAGATCGATCCAGTAGTTTTCTCTGAATCGCTCTACACACACACACACACACACACACACACACACACACACACACACACACACACACACATACACACATACACACATACACCACGACCCTCGTCTCGATTCCCCCCTCTACGTTAAAACATTTAGTCAAAACTTGACTAAATGTAAAAACGACAGGGTCATACAATGGAAGCAAATACAATGTACAGAGGCTATGAACAGAAAATCTGAACACACAAAGTCATCGAGGTGGGTTGTCTTCGCTTCTCTTGCCCTGCTCGTCTGAAACGTCGCGTGCATCATCATGTATAGCGTTAGATGGGTCCTTCTCATTGTAGTGAGCATTTAAGCTGAGTGTACGTCTTCTGTGTCTCCACAAGACCCTTATACCCCCCGCGGGTTAGGGGGAAGAATTTACCCGATGCTCCTCGGCATGTCGTAAGAGGCGACTAACGGATTCTGTTTCTCCTTTTACCCTTGTTAAGTGTTTCTTGTATAGAATATAGTCAATGTTTGTAAAGATTTTAGTCAAGCAATATGTAAGAAATGTTAAGTCCTGTGTACTGGAAACTTGCATTCTCCCAGTAAGGTCTGTAGTCAAGCGCTGGATGACCTGCAACAAACTAAAACTAAATGATGACAAAACTGAAGTCCTCCTCATCCACCCTAAAAACAAGCCTCTCCCTCCTTCTGTTCCTTCTTCTATCTCTGTAGGCAACTCTGACATCAAACTCTCATCCTCTGCTAGAAACCTTGGAGTGACCTTCACAGACACCCTCTCCATGGACAAGCACATCACGAACATCTGTAGATCTGCATACACTGAGATCAGAAAAATCAGCAGCATTAGACATCTTCTTTCCTTTGACGCCACCAAAACTCTTGTCTGCTCTCTCATTCTCTCCAAATTTGACTACTGCAACGCTCTACTCACAGGCATTCCCCAGCACCTCACAGACAAACTTCAGAAAGTCCAAAACACAGCAGCTAGACTCATCTTCAGGGCAAAGAAACACGACCACATACAACCACTCATGCAACAACTCCACTGGCTTCCTATATCTTCCCGCATCATACACAAGGAACTTAGTCTATAAATATCGACAGGGGGCCGACTAATGGTTTAAATGTGAAATGTGTGTATAATAATGGGTGTGGGTCTGAAACAAACAAACAAACAAACAAACCATGTGAACCCCCCCCCCCCTCCCACCGCTCGCGGACTGAACGACTGACGTCACATGTCGCTTCGGTCTTTTCCAGAAGAACACCGCGTGTTCTCCACGCCTTTCCAACTATGTGCTCCCATACAGTTTTGGTAGATACATGCTTGTGCAAGTATGTTATTAGTATTACCAATATGAATCTTATTTTCCTTTCGATGGTCAGTTTTACTCACCTCTGTAACGGCAGTCACCTCTGCGAATGCTGTCGAAGAATCTAACCGAAAGTAAACATTCTGGTAATCTACGCGCATCGGCCTTGACGCAAGTTCAATACTGAGCCAATGAGCGCGGCGCGAGAATCTTCCCGCACCGTAGACCAGATTAGTAGGTGCTTGATTTTGGTATTTTGATTTTACATAACATTAAACCTTTCTTGGGGTTCATGGTCATGGCAACAGCCATAATGATATTATATCATGTATAATATTACATTTTAGCATATTTGAATTACATGTCATCATACCAAACTGTCATACATTTTTATTCCCACATCATTCTGATTGATCACAACCAAACCTACTATCAGTGGACACATCCAAATGTAAGCGCCTGTTCTTGACAACTTTTAATCGATCTAAAAATAGCAACTTGCTGGGTCTTTTGCCGCCAACAGACACTGTTTGGCCTGTAGGTAAAATGTACAATGTATTTTCTGATTTGTGCACAAAAGCTTTTATTTTTTTTTTTTTTTAACATAACAATGTTTAATGTCACTGTATGTTTAAAAGACCATGGTCATATTTGTAAAAAAAATGTTAAATTAGAAAATAAATAACATTTTGGTTCATGATTTTTCCTACACCTGTGCTGAAAATAAGAAATAAAAATGTCGGTATATAAGTCGCTCAAATACATTTAGGTATGAATGGCTCGGTTTGAGTTTGTTGCAGTTGACCCTGCACAATGCGACCTATCATGTCTTTGCGATTTTGCCGTCACCCCTCCCATAGGGTGACGTATTTCACAACTTCCTGTGTTACACAAACTCTGTGATGACCAAATTTGCCTTCACTCCTCCCATAGGGTGACGGATTTCACAACTTTCTACAGATGAACAATGTTGCCTCCACCCCTCCCATAGGGTGACGGATGTCACAACTTCCTGTGTACACAAACTGATGACGTATTTCACAACAAAATGGTGCTGCCCATGGTCAACCTCGAAACTATCCGTATGAATGGGGGCCTCCTGGCCCCCATATACAAGACCACCAACATCTGCTTCAACTCTTTCACTGATCCTCACTTTTCTGTCTATCTTTCTGAACTCTTGCATCCTTACACTCCATCCAGACAGATTCGCTCATCCACTGACAGCAGAATACTTTCCATCCCACGCACCAAAACCAAAACCACTGGCGACCGTTCTTTCTCCTTTTCCGCTCCCACTCTCTGGAATCAACTTCCCCACCCCATCCGTCACTGTAAAACCTCTTCCACTTTCAAAAAGTCCCTTAAAACCCACCTTTTCAAGTCTGCTTACAATACCTGAAGCACACGCCTGCCTCGTGATATGTTTTTATCTGCCAGCATTCCAATAAACTCACTAGTTATTGGGTAGTCTCACATTAGTAACACTATAATATGTACTACTGTTGTTTGTAAAATATGTTTTAAACGCTTACTTAATTCTTTTTATGTATTTAAATATTTGTTGAATTTATTGTGTGTGTGTGTGTGTGTGTGTGTGTGTGTGTGTGTGTGTGTGTGTGTGTGTGTGTGTGTGTGTGTGTGTGTGTGTGAGTACATGTGTGTGTGTGTGCGTGTGTGTGTGTAAGTGTGTATGTGTGCTTGTGTGAGGTTGGGTGTGTGTCAAAATGTGTTGTGCAATGTGGCATGACAATCTTTTTAGATTTGTTGTTAAAAATTACAGCTTTGTATTCCATGTTTATTATCTTTTACTTAGTAATTATAGTTAAATAGTCTTTTGTTTTTTATTTTTTTGACCTTCTTAGGATTATGGAGTTTTATGCACTGTCTTTTATATACTGTTCAAAAAAAGAAACGCATAGTTGCTACTTGCCAAATTTGTTTTATTTTTCGAAAACATTAACAGAAAATCCAATATTTAGATTATTTGTTTGAAATTTGGTATGGACACAGTTGAGTGCACACACAGTTCGTTTGCATCTTCAAATCAATCAGTCAATCAATACGATTGGGTGCCGAGGCTGTCAAGTCAGTAGGGGGTGTGACTGCCTTGAGCAGCAACAACTGCCCGGCACCTTCTGGGCATGGACTGGATCAGATGCCGGATATCTTGCTGTGGGATGGTGTCCCACTCCTCCTGAAGTGCCTGCAATAGATCGCGGTGATTTGCCGGCGCTTCTTCTCGCCTGCGCACACGTCTGTCCAATTCATCCCAGAGGTGTTCTATCGGGTTCATGTCTGGCGACATGGATGGCCAGGGAAGCACCTGGACATGGTGGTCGCTGAGGAACTGGGTGGTGAGTCGTGCTGTGTGCGGGCGAGCGTTGTCCTGCTGGAATATGGCATCCTGGTCAGTCAGAAGAGGAAGGGCGTGTGGGCGCAGAATTTCCTCCACGTATCGCTGGGCAGTTATGCGCCCTTGGACGTGCACCAGGGTGCTCCTTCCAGCGGTATTGATCGCCCCCCACACCATGACGCCTCCACCACCATGAACGGGTGCCTCATCCACACAGTTGGGCGCGTAACGTTCGTTTACTCTCCGGTAGACCCTCCTCCGACCATCATGTCGCTGGAGCAGGAAGTAGGACTCGTCGCTGAACCACACGTGTCTCCAGTGATTCCGGACGGTCCAGCGAAGGTGCTGGTTGCCCCACTGCACTCGGTTCTGGCGATGGCGGCGGGTGAGGACAGCTCCTCTGTGAGGTCTGCGAGCTCTCAAACCAGCTTCATGCAGGCGGTTCCGCACGGTCTGGTCCGATAATCGGTGTGGCCCGGGGAGAGCCTGGACAGAAGATGAGGCCGACAGGAAACGATTCCGGAGGTGGCGGAGCCGTATGAAGCGGTCGTGAGCAGCAGTTGTCGCCCTTGGTCTTCCCGCTCGTGGCAAGTCAGCAACGGAGCCAGTGGCTTGAAACCTGACCCACAGTCTACTGATGGTGCTCTGGGACACGTGGAAGTGCCTGGCGATTGCACTTTGACTTTAACCTGCTTGTAAACGACCCAATGCAATTTGGCGGTCTTCTTTTGCTCAATCGGGCCATCTTTCGTCGCTGAATTGTCGTCTGATTTCTTTGTGGCGAACAATCCGCTTTTATGGGTTTTGGAAGACATGGTGAGAGCTCAATATTCCCCGAGTTTCACGAGATTACACTGAAGCATGACGAGTGGTCATGCCAAATGAGCAATTTTGACATTGTAGCCACTGATAACGCATGCGTCACGTGCAGAGCTCACTTGTGGCAATGGACGAAAGGTCGACGACCAGATAAACATTTTCTGCAGTTTGGTGGATATCCTTGTCGCCATATAACTAAATTAACCAAATATTACAAGCTATGCGTTTCTTTTTTTGAACAGTATAGTTAACTAAATTTTTGTATTTGAAATAGTCCACTGTAGTCGGTGTAGGCCTTAAGCTTTTTTTTAATCGTTTGTCCAGTATTTAATTTAATTCTCTATTTTTGTATGAACTCAAATGTTTAGTGTTCTTAGTATTGTCTTGTTAGCCTAAGTTCTATTTAATCAGAGTATGTTTGCGTGTGCTTATACCTAGTGATATTGTAAAGCGCATAGTGCTTTTAGTTATGCGCTATAGAAATCTCCTTAATAAATAAATAAATAAATAAATATATTGTACTACGTTGCAAGCCCCTGGAGCAAATTTTTGATTAGTGCTTTTGTGAACAAGAAACAATTAACAAGTGGCTCTATCCCATCTCCCCCCCCCTTTCCCCGTCGCGATATAACCTTGAACGGTTGAAAACGACGTTAAACACCAAATAAAGAAAGAGCCTTATACCTGGACGCGCAGCACTCCGGTACTTCTATCTATATATATATACGACTTGTGTCTGTGTGTCTGTTCGCGATGCACGGCCAAAGTTCTCGGTGGATCTTTTTCAAATTTGGAGACCGTATTCAGCTACACCCCGGACACATTCTCATCGATGAGATATTTCAACATGTGCTCTCAACGCGCAGCGCTGAACCGATTTTGGTTTTTCTCTGGATCCATTCCCAGTAACTCTTCCTTATCTTCTCCAGTGTTTTCAGCCGCGATTATCTCCCTTCCTCCGTGCGGTGCGCCGGCAAAGCCGGCGTACACCCGGCATAGCCGGGTCCCCGGCGCAGCCGGGTATTCGGCTCGACTTCTTCCCGGCGCAGCCGTACCCGGCGAAGCGGGTATTCATCTAGTACTGTAAGGTTTCTATTCGTTGCTTCTGGCTAATGTCTTTGGTTTAAACAATGTTTATTCATATTTACATGTTCAGGAAATGTACATCGACATAGGGTGAAGACAACAACCAGCCTACGGCTTATGGTGGTGTCTTCAAACATATTTACAATAAGAACATGGCAGACAAGCCCTTACACAGTAAATAAAAACAATCCGTAAATTTTACTCAAAATATTTACCAATTTAGGAGAGACAAGAAAAGACGAAAAGAAGGTGAGAAAACACCAAAGAAAATAAAGTAAACACACATACACATCTAACCAGAAGAATGCGTAAAGGATAATAATCGAAATATTTGGGGACAAGTATTCAGACCGGGGGAAGGGTGGGGGGGGAGGTGGAGTAGAGAGAGATGTTGTGATGGATCGTCTTGACTCCTCGACTTAAGACTAGTAGTGCCTGTCGCACAGACGCAGTCTAAAAAGTCAGCACACCCAACAAGTGCAGGACATTATCTCAGGAAATGGCAGTGTACACCCTAGAGTGAAAGACATTAGCCAGCTGGCGGAATCTATGACGGCTTACTAGTGCCAAAACCTGGGTTACCAAAACCTGGGTTACCCATTATCACGTGATAATTACTAATTAACGCTGTCAGTTACTGTTTTCACTTGTTAGTTACTCATTTTCACGGGATAATTAGTAATTTTCACGGGAAAATGACTAATTTTTAGTTTTGGCACTAGCAATCCGTCAGGAAGTGAGCCAAAACTAAAAATTAGTAATTAACAGGTGAAAGTTAGTCATTTTCCCGGGAAAATTAGTAATTAACAGGTGAAAATTGTAATTATCAAGGGAAAATTACTAATTTTCCCTTGATAATTACAATTATGAGGTTTTGGCACTAGTAAGCCCTATGACGGCTTACTAGTGACAAAACCTGGGGTTACCCATTATCACGTGATAATTACTAATTAACGCTGTCAGTTACTGTTTTCACCTGTTAGTTACTCATTTTCACGGGAAAATTACTAATTTTTTAGTTTTGGCACTAGCAATCCGTCAGGAAGTGAGCCAAAACTAAAAATTAGTAATTAACAGGTGAAAGTTAGTAATTATTCCGGGAAAATTAGTAATTTTCCCGGGAAAATTAGTAATAAACACGTGAAAATGGTAATTATCAAGGGAAAATTAGTAATTTTCCCTTGATAATTACAATTATGAGGTTTTGGCACTAGTAAGCCGTCATAGGAATCTTCATCAACGACGACCTGACCCGGCAACGCGCCAGACTGGCCGCCAGAGCCCGCCGCCTGAAAGGGGAAAAGCGAATCCAGGATACGTGGGTCTGGGACGGAGATATTTTCGTAAAAAAACTTGACTCTGTCTCAAGAATTACCACAGAGTCACAGCTTGACAAGATACAGTAATGCGGCAAAATCGTAGTGGTATGTAAAACTGTCTGCTGTCCTGTACAGCTAGTGAAGTGTCGCGAGTCGTGAAAGTACGTGTTGAGTACCCCGACGTCTCATGCCCAGTTATAAACCGTCGAACATTATTCTTGTACCTCCCACTCCTCGCTGAAACTCAACCTACATAATCGGAGAGTGTGTGTGTGTGTGTGAACGTCTACAGCTCAAGAATATCAGGCCGTTTTGTTTTTGGTTGTTGGCTCTCTCTCTCTCTCTCTCTCTCTCTCTCTCTCTCTCTCTCTCTCTCTCTCTCTCTCTCTCTCTCCCTCTCTCTCTCTCTCTCTCTCTCTCTCTCTCTCTCTCTCTCTCTCTCTCTCTCTCTCTCTCTCTCTCTCTCTCTAAACGGTAAAACATCTCCCAAAGGATGTTTAAAGAGTGGAGTCCCCCAGGGGTCAGTTTTAGGGCCTATCTTGTTTTGTGTATTCATTAATGACCTCCCCCTTCATATATCTAATTCCAAAGTTAAAACGGAATTTTTTGCAGATGATTCGACGCTTCACACAAGCTGTAGGACTGTTCAAGAAATTGAAATTTCCTTACAGTCTAGTCTGAATGAAGTCAACAGTTGGTGTAACCAGAATTGTATGATAGTGCACCCAGGAAAGACAAAAAGCATGATTATTACGACAAGGTAAACATACCAGTCGCAACCTCTTAAGTTAAATCTTTCTCTGGAATCACAACCTGTTCAGCAGGTAACGGAACATCGTGTTTTGGGTGTGATAGTCGATCAAGAATTAAAATGGCAATCTCATGTACATTATATTTGTCAAAAAGTATCCAAGAATTTGTTTCTGCTATCAAAGTTAAAGCAATATGTCGATATCGCAACACTAAAACTATTTTATCATGCCCACATCTTATCCCATATTAATTACGCATCAACTCTTTGGGATGGCGTCTCTGATATTCACATGAAAAAATTAAACTCTCTACATCGTCGGGCAGCTAAAATCATGTTAAATGGTCCACAATTATCAGCTGATTTGAAGTTAAAGAATCTAAACTACCTGCCGCTAGTTAAACAGTTACAGTTTAATAAGACTGTAATGATGTATAAAGTATATCATGGCGAAGTGCCCATCTATATTCAGGACCTATTTCACAGTCACCGAAAGGTACGGGTCTATCAATTTTCTACCACCAATACCCAGGATTGATTTGTTCAAAACTAGTCAAGCCTTCTCTGGCGCTATGGTGTGGAACTCCATTCCGTCTGTAATAAGATCATTAACCTCACTAAAGAGTTTTAAACAAGCTCTGCATAATCATTTTATGTCTACCTAGATGGCTATACTAGTCTTAACACGTGCAAGTAGCTGTCAACAATTGGCAAAGCTTTATGAATTACACAAATATGTTCTTTATTATATGTATTATGTGGAATTTATGTTGCGATTTTCCATCATCACTTCATCATCATCATCATCATCATCATCATCATCATCATCATCATCATCATCATTATCATTTACACCATATAATCATTATTAGCATTAGTGTAAACGTTGGTATCGTGTGAATTTTACCGTCGATCACTTTACATGTGTTAACATGTTGCATGTTTCGCTTTCGATTTGTATGTTGCTTACTTTGCCATTTTATTGTTTATGTTTATTTGCTTGTTTGCTTACTTGTCGATTGTTTGCTGGTTCGTTCGTTTACTTTGTTTATTTGTCATGTTGCTTTACTTGTTTATCATTTATTAGATATTTGTATTAGAAGTAAGGACCGGTTGTAAGAAAAGGCGTCGCCTTAAACCTCTATCCTTGAAAAATAAAGTTCCATCATCATCATCATCATCATCATCTCTCTCTCTCTCTCTCTCTCTCTCTCTCTCTCTCTCTCTCTCTCTCT
>NC_090256.1:19323134-19419075 GCF_037325665.1 Littorina saxatilis
AGCCGAAAAAATGTGATAAACATTCTTGAAGTATGGCCCGTAACGCAGTACATTTGCGTTTTCATGCGTACCGTCGGTACTGATTTTCAGACTGTATTCGTCTTCTATAGTTTCCATACAAAACTGACAAGAACGTTCACTTGGCAAGATTTTCAACAGATCTTACAAAAGTTCTCCTAGTCTTGGGACTCTAAATTTCCGCTTAGGGGGTCCTTGGAACCCCTAATAGTTAAAATGTGGGTTCCCGGGAACCCTCTATGTAGAGTGTCCATGGGGGGCCCTGAAAAAAAATGATGTATATCACCACACTTGTGTTCAGGGTTTTACACGGGGTAAGAGAATGGTTCCACTTGGACACATACAAGAGACCCACAGTCTGACAGCTGTGTGTGCAGAGTTGGAATTTTTGTTGTTGAGATTTTTGTGTAACTGACATCATTCTGTGACGATCTATCAGCGAATTCTGCCCGACTGTTGATATGTAGTATGTGTGCAAGTGAAAGGATACTATTATTCCATTTCAAATCCCTGTGCTCTGCAATCAGGCGTTCACAGTTACACAAATCCCAAGAGCCTCGTGATACGGGCGGGACAGAAACGGGCCATCTTTATGTGCGGATTCAGAGACGGCATCCATTTCCAAACCCCCTGTCACCACTAAGGCGCGTAAAAAAAACTCGGTCATTCAGACAGAAATGCAGGTCGCCGAGTAAACCTGAATACGCACACACCTGGATAGCTCGACTCTATTGATGCTATAGGTTTCCACCGGGAAGAAGCGACTCAAATATCCCGGCGATTAGACAATAAAGACATGAAATTGAGGAAATAAAACGAAAGGACGAGGAAACGTATGAATAGGACGCTTGTCTATATTTCTTTTGTTCCGTTTTATTGTACTCAATTTGTTTGGAAAAATGTTGTTAATGCCAGATACAGAAGATTAGGGTCAGTTATGTACAGACAATTATTTTTTCCCTCCAAAGTTATCATAACTTTGATCTGTATCCAATAACAGAGCAAAGCGGTCTGCACTCGCTGATGAAATGAGAAAGCTAATTACAGACCACCCAGTACAAAAGGGGCCACAACAATACACAGATAAAAGCAAAATAAAGAAAACTCATCAAGATGAAAGCAGCGACAAAAACAGACACATAAAAAAATAAACGATAGTTATGGTCGATATGCAACAGAGCCCCCCCCCCCCCCCCAAAAAACAAAAACGAAAAAAAAGACAAAAATATCTTTTTAGATGTGAGCAGCGGAAAAAAAAAGACAGAGAAATAAAGCTTTGTGACAGGCATGATGGACATTTAGTGGTGAAATGACAGAGAAATAAAGCTTTGTGACAGGCATGATGGACATTTAGTGGTGAAATGACATAGGCTGCTGTGCAGAGGTGTGGGGAGAGTAGCAAGCGGGGAAAAGGAGGACCCGGTAAAAATAAACACTTCAAACACTTTCCAAAAAAAAGGGGGCAAAAATCCATCAGAATGTATGAGACCCGCTCCCCCAGCCCGTTGGCCATAAACTAAAGAAGAAACTACTCCATACGGCTCAGAACGTCTCAATCATAAATATTAGATTAAAAAGTCGTGTAAAGCGATATTAAAACATTTAGTCCATCTGACGGCCTGAAATAATAAGGATAAGAATAAGATAAGGATAAGATGTCATATAGTCCTGTAATGTTACCCTCGTGGTAATTCGGGCTGCTTTCACACCGGGAAAAGCGAGTTGCCATACAACGGTACGGAGCTACCCAATGTTTTAATTGTTTGGCATGCATGTATTCGTGTTTCCAAGACCTGAGACTTTCGCTGTGAACTTAGGTTCTTTATCGTCCGCATACGTGCATACGGGGGTGTTCGGACACTGAGGAGAATATGCCCAACGTTGACTTGGAAATAAATCCCTCGCCGAACGCGGGGATCGAACCATGAGCGCCGGTGGCGACAATTGGTTTTGAAGCCAGCGCCGCTACCGACTAAGCTGTTTCCCCGCCCCAGAAAGATGGACACTGAACACACTCGATCAAATATATATATTTGTCATCATTTTCACGAGTTTTCATTCACAAACACCTGGGAAATAAATCTCATGTTTCCCATGCAATAAATCGAGGTGGTGAATGGGTTTGAGCTTTCAGGTGAAACGTGGATTGTCAAATTAAAAGCCAATCAGGCTGATTGTTTGATGTGTGGAACCATCGCGGCTTTGGATTTGTGTTTCCGAGGACAACGATTGTAAGCATTCACTCTCAAAGACCCAATCAATGTTGACAATTACCGCGGCGACTCATGGTCAATTTGCAACTTATCTCTGTAATCGCAAAATCCACAACGAAAAGTCATAAACACTTAAAAAGAAAAGAAATATGCTCAACACTTACTGAACTCACACGTATGATCGCAGCTCTGTACATTTTCAGACTGGAAGAAAAGCGTCAACAAGCTACGTTTGACGTCACATACAAGGTTGACGTGTTATCTCGAGCTACTGTGACGATGCTTTGTGGCCCGGAGTTGGATTCTAAAAATTCGTCTCCCTGTGGGTTATTGTGCATTTTGTTGCACAACCAAAATGATGACAAAAACGATGTTTGGTGGCTTGTAGTCAGACCAGCATTTTGTTCTTGGTCCTCGGGGAGCATATTGCCTTTTGTCTCATATTTCGGCCTTGGTCGATAAAGAAGATATGGTCCCCTTGGACCAACAAAAAAGCTGGTCTGTCAACAAGCCACCAAACATCTTATGATGTCCGATAATAGCAAGTCCTGCATGGGCTTGCCGAAACCCTTTGATCGAAACAGCGCTGACTCCTTCGTCTTGGTGACTGAAGCAAAAAGTGAACTTAATTTGCATTAAACAGATGTTCCTATTTATGAGAATATTTGTACTAAAGCACAGCATGTCGATGAGTCATTCTCCAAAGCTGGTGAATTCTTAGGTCGGTCACTTAAAACAAAATTTTTACAGAAGCAAATGTGGTCAGACCTTTCACCCTGTTTATGTGGATAAAGATATGTTTGAAGAAGCACCCACAGCAAAATGAATGAACATATTTGTATTTTGATATTTAATATAGTGTAATAATGTTAGTAAATCAACAAAAATGGCGTCAGAAAAATGGGAACAGGCTCGGTACATATATTGGAAGCTACGGTCCATTGACACGATAAATTCATTATGCATGATTTGTTGGAAAGTCACTTTGTGAAACGATAAAGGTTCATTCCTGTGCAATTGTTGTTATTTTCTTTGTGTTTGAGACCCCCAAAAATGAAGTTGAAAACAGCCTTACGTACGCATCGAATGTTGTCACGCTCACTTAGATATTTCCGACCTCTGTAACCAAATGAATTTCTTTATAATCACTATTTTTTGTACGATCAAGTCAACAAGTGCAGCTTGAAGATGCAGAAAATGTATTCATTCAACCGAGGACACACTTTGGACGAATTTGATGTCTCAGAGAGTGTTTTGTGTCACACGTGATGGCTTCGTAACGGCCGTTGTCATAATAAGCTAGCATCAATTCAACTGAATGAAAGCATACATTTTCATGTTTGCACCTTTGTTAATCACCCCGCCATACAGATGCATGACGTTTTTTTCACAATTTGTCGTGAATAATGACGTAATTCATGAAAAAAGAAGGTGCAGTTGACATTTTGGACGGCTGCGTTCGCAACGCCCTCTGCTACCGGCGAGATGCAGACCCCGATTGCTTGAACTCCTGGGAATCTCACATGACAAGGTTGGTATTATTTTGTCGCTCATTCATTTATAAGCATGTTTGTAAAAAAAAAAATCAAATTAAAATCACGCAAGTGTGAGATCCATGAAGTTCTTCAGCCCCACCGGGTTTCGCTTGTCAGTCCTGTTATCTCATGAAGTAAGCGTAACGGCATCTTCGGAATCTTACGATTTAAAATAAAACCTTTTCTTAAAACAAAAGTGTATGCTCACCTAGATTGCTCACTTATGACATTGTATTGCATTCTCAAAAGCGAATATTATGAATCTGATGCTTTATCCAGTGACCAAGTTTTGTGCGCACCAGTGACAACAAGAGACGTGTTGTACGCCCTGAACAATTGCCCCTATGACAATTGCCCCCCAGACAAATGCCCCAAACCATGGGCTGACAGTTGCTCCCCCCCCCCCCCCCCCGGACAACTGCCCCCCGAATACCCCCTCCCCCTCCCTCCCCAGAATCGTATGTGTGTTTGTTTATGTTTGTGTGTTTGTGTGCGTGTGCGTGAATGTGTGTGTGTGTGTGTGCGTGTGAGTGTATGTGTGTGCGTCTGTGTTTGTTTATGTGTGTGTTTTTCTGTGTGAGTGAGTGTCTGTAAGTGCGTGCGCGTGTGAGTACGTGCGTGCGTGTTTGTGTGTCGTTTTGTCCCTGTGTGTCTATATAAATTATGTGTCTGTTTGCACGTGCGTGCGTGAAATGTTACCGCGTGCATGCGTGTGTTTTCGAAATGTGTATCTGTGTGCGTGCGTATAATTATAAGCGTACAGGACGCGGTTCAAGCACTGTTTGGAGAGACCTGCATTATAGTCTGCTTATTCAGTGACGCACAAACCCAAACCTGTGTGTGTGTGTGTATGTGTGTGTGTGTGTGTGTGTGTGTGTGTTTAAGTGTGCGTGTGTGTGTTGCTGTGTGTTTCTGTGTTTGTGTTTTTCTGTGTGTGCGTATGCGTGCGTGCGTGCGTGTGTATGTGTGTGTGTGTGTGTGTGTGTGTGTGTGTGTGTATGTGTGTGTGCGTGTGTTTGTGCGTGTGTGTATTTGTTTGAATCTGTGTATGTCTGTATATGTCGAAACCAGGAAGCGTCAAAGCGATGAAGAGTTAATCATACAAGTCAACTACCTTTATTTAGCTTGAAACAGCAATGAAGCACCTAATATCTCAGTTAACACCAACAAATAATGGGGGGGCAATTGGTCAAGGGGCATTTATCACGAGGGGTTATTGTCCTAGGGGGAAGTTGTCGGGGGGCAATTGTCCGGGGGGCAGTTAACCTAGAACGGTTGTCTCCTGTATGCACAACACGTTTTCAGTTTTGCTTTGCATTTTAGAAGTGACATATTGCTGTTTTCACGTTGAGGACTGTTTATATGAAAGCTGCGTGTGTGTTTTTTTTTTCAAGTAGGCCTAGGCAGTGTTATGTGAAAAGCTGATGCTTCATGTGACAATCGAAGTTCTAACTTGAGAAACGTATCATGTTTGTTTCATATTTGCACTAGTCACTATTGCTTTTAAATCAAAGGTGTTTATTAAATTCAAAACCCCCTATCAATCCACCTCAATCCCAAGCACCATCTGTGTGGAAGCAATATAGCCCCTCAATTAGGAATGTCACCATTGCCGTTGATAGCAAAAATGATATCTTGTTAGAAAGAACACAAATTGGGTCTTCCTACTTATAATACTCTTCAATCATGATAGCAAGAGAAGTGTAAAGCGGTCATGCATAGCATACAAATAAAACACATATAGAATTGCAAGTTAATTTGTTTATATTCTTGGACAGTAATAATACAATCCAAAGATTGATACTATAAACTTTATATTGCAGGTATTGAACAGAAAGCCTGGTGAGGTGCACTTTGTTTCCATGAGTGGTAGATAAAACACATATGGACAGCACTTGCAGTATTAGTTGCCTTTTGCTTTAAGCTTTATTGTTGTACTAGAGGAATACCCGGCTTCGCCGGGGTGAATCGCGAGACAGAGACAGACAGCGTGGCGGTTCACCACAATCACCTTTGAAGGCGAAGTCCTGTCAAACGGGATTGAGAATTTTAGAGCTTATTTCTTAGCCCTATATTATCTGCTGTGGCTTCTCAAATGCCAGAACATACAGACAGTTAAAATTAATATTAAGAGTCCTACGGTTTTGAGCCATTAAGGACTTGAGTGTTTGTCCGCTTTCAAAAAGAGGAAAGAAGGAAACAAAAAATAAGGAGAGGAGGGCAGGGGGTGGGGTTGAGTTGATAATGCTCTGTGGAATTTGTTAAAATGAAAAGTAGTTAAGATGTTTCTTGGTAAGAATTATAAGTCCGTATTCTATATCTTGAATAACGGGCTTGTAATATTATTTATTTTTATTTCAAATCGAGTTAAAAAGTGGAACCTTTCAGGATCACCAATAAAACCAAATAGATGAGCAAGTAAGAGGAACACGAACAATAAATCTCAAAACTTTTTACAAATAAAAGGATTAAGATGTAAGCCACGAAGGCCGTGGTAATAAAAACAATATGTACAGTTTGGCGACTAGTGGGACTTGGGTGAGGATATGTTGTCTAGAAGGTAGTCGCTGGAATCAGGAGGGATGGCGGGAGCCACTCAACCTCAAACTGAAACACGCTGATGTGATAATCTGGGCTTAGTTATACCCACAGCCCCATGTCCGAGTCCCTGACCAGTCGGCACAGCAGCAAGCTGTGTGACCAGCCTAGAGAACTGCTACTGCGCAGATAATCCTGGGGACTCAGACCATGGAGCTGCATATGGTCATATAAGGTTTTAAAGGTAATTCTATTTGTAGCGCATGGAGCGAAAATGTGTTGAAATGAATAGGGTTCTCCACAATGGCAGGACTTGTTAAAGATATGGAAGCGGCAGCCGCCGGCACGGAGGCGTCTGAAGATAGTGAGGAGGTTTGTTGGGAGATCGGGGTGTAGATCGTTCATATCAATGGGTTGATAGGACAGAGATGTTACGTACTGACTTCGAATGAGTTTACGGATTTTACTGTAGAACTCGGTTACTGAGTAGCCGATGTTAGTGTTAGCTGGGCTAGATTCTGCCGCTTCTTTGGCAGCGACATCCGCCAGTTCATTTCCCCGGACCCCTACGTGAGAGGGGACCCAGAGAAATGATACGGATGTGCCGGATGAGATTAACTGGTGACATATAAAGAGGATTTCTCTTTGTAGCTCTGCCCGATTTGATGTGTTTCGATGCAGAGCTTGTAATGAAGAGCGCGAGTCAGAGCAGAAAACTACCGCACGCGGTGTGACTGGGAGGTCATTTATAAAAGTGCATGCCATGAGCAAGGCAAATAGCTCGGCTGAGAATATGGAGATGTCTTTATTAAGAGTATATTTCCTTGAGATTTTGAGATCTGGGATCACAAAGGCGCAGCCAACGCTGCCGTCTGCAAATTTGGATCCGTCAGTAAAGACTTTTAAATGCTCCGAGAATTTGTAGTTTAGGGTTTCTTTTGTAACGGTAGCTAGGTAGACGGGGTTATCTTTTTTGATGGTATTATCTTCACTGTCATATATAATAGTTGGGGTTTCCTCATGCCAGGGCGGGTAGGAAGGCGGGGGGACCCTGGCCAGCTCACTGACCTTCACCCCGCTATCGGCTAGAATGCGGTTTACTGTGTCGGATAAGGGTAGCGTTTTGGCCAAGAGTTGAGTGCTATGTTTGGTGTTGGCCTCATAATTTTGGTGCTGAGGAAAAAAGTCAGTCAGGACCTCGCAGGCAGAGTTCTCTACCGCGTGGGCTCTGACAGCATACTGAGCTGAACGGAGTTTTATCTCATCCACAAGGGGCAGCCACCCACACTCGCTGTAGACTCGACTCTTACTCGCTTGTTGGGAGAGTCCCAGAGCTATTTTGAGCGCCCTGCACTCTATAATAGCCAGTTTTTTCATGAGCGCCGGGCGCGTCGCGAAATAAGCTTCGCACCCGTAAAGGAGGCGGGAGCGAATTAATGCCCGCACTACCTCTGTGACACACTTACGCCCTCTGGCCCAGGATTGGGACGCCAGGTAGCGTATGATATAAAGATCCTTGTTGGCCTTATTGATCAGATGTTCGATATGACTGGTCCAGTTAAGTCGGGTATCGATGATAACGCCGAGGAACTTAACTTCCGAGCTCGGTTTGATAATATCACAACCTATCTTTATACTGCAGTTCCTGTACAGTTGTCTACGGGAGACAACAAGAAAGACTGTTTTATTTGAGGCTAGTTGGAAGCCGTTGGTGTACATATATTGACAGAGGTTGTCGATTTTAGTTTGGTAAGAAGATAAGTCAACAGTGTTGGTAACTCTGTTATGGCGTGGTCTATTAGTGTCTATTAAGGCGAGGTCGTCCGCATACAGAAGTACACTGGCACCGTCAACCTTAACAGAAGTAATGTCATAGAGCATGATGCTGAATAAGTTTGGCGCGATGATACTGCCCTGGGGAACCCCCATGTCCAGCGCATGGGTTTCGGACACCGAAGAGCCCACCCGGACAGACATCTTGCGATTGCTGATGAAGTTTTTGATGAATTGGTACATGTGGCCAGAGACACCGATTCTGCCGAGTTTTAGGAGTAGACGAGCATGCCAGACGCTGTCGTACGCAGATTTAATATCAAAGAAGGTTCCAAGAAGAGAATTATTACTATGTGCCAAGGTCTTTTTGATTTTTTCAGTGACGTGCACAATGTGGTCCGCACACGAACGACCTTGCCTAAAACCTGCCTGGCATGTAGGAATGATATTGTGTTTATTGAGGTGGAACTCCAGCCTCTGGTTCACCACACGCTCAAAGATCTTGCTGAGGTGGGGGGTTAGTGATATGGGGCGGTAACTGCCAGGTAGATTGCCCGGTTTTCCGCTCTTCAATACTGCTACTACTTGTGAGTCTGACCACGCTGCGGGGATAGTATCCTTTAACCAGCATAGGTTGAAAAACTGAGTGAGCAACTTAACAAAGTTAGGTGGTAGATGTTTTATCATGTGATATGATATTGGGTCTAAACCTGTGGATTTTTTTGGGTCTTTCACAGAAGAGATGGCGTTTTGGACTTCTTTTGCCTTAAACATGCAGTTTATAGGCAACTGGTTGTCATCTGGGGGGTATGTGAAACCCTTCTCCTGATCTAACCTATAATTGAGTCGTTCAGTATCTAGGGATTTTGATTGACTATTTTTGGCAAAGGTATCTGCTAATAGGTTTGCCTTTTCAGAGTCAGTTGTGGTCATTTTATCACCCGATAGTAGTGGCTTTTCTTTAGTTCTGTATCTACATTTAAATCTGCGGATTTTCTTCCAGATTTTGCCACAGTCTTTGTAATCTTTAGTTTCTTTGTGGACAAAGTTTTCCCAGTTTTGAAGTTTAGCCTCAGCGGTGATCTGGTTAAATTGTATTTCAGCTGACTTCATATTCGTGAAGTTAGCGTCTGAGCAGTGCCTGAGATATGTCCTAATGTGATATCGCTTGTTTGCCAAGGCTTCATCACAGTCTGCATTCCACCACTCATTCCTTTTGGCCTTACAGTTAGGATTTACTGATTTAAGCGGAATGTGATTATTGGCAGCAGTGAGTATACATTGACGTATGTTATTGTAAGAGGCTTCGATGTCATCCGTAAGGAGAGTTTCCTCCCTGACACCCTCGAGCTCCGCACGGAAGCTGTCCCAATTTGCCTGTTTGTAATTGTACTTTTTTCTGACCTCCGAGTTATTGCGATTAGGGGCGAAGTGGCGGAAGGTAAGAACAATGGGTAAGTGATCGGAGCCGAGGGCGTCCGGGAAAACGTTCCAGTCGATGTCAGTGACTATGGCATTTGAGCAAAGGGAGAGATCGATTGCTGACGGGGAATGGTCAGCTCTGTCTGGAAGTCTGGTTGCCGAGCCATCGTTTAGTATACAAAAGTCAGTTTCCAAAATGACGTCAGCAAGGTTGCTATTGGCATGTTTGTATCTAGGGTTAGCAGAGTCCCACAGAGGGTGGTGATTATTAAAATCACCCATCACGCACCAGTGTGCCCTGCCATGATCCAGGGATTTTAGCCAGTCGGTAGTTCCTTTTTTATTACACCCGTGGGGGTAATATATGTTAACTATGTTGAGGTTTTTGGATCCTTTTATTTCGATTTCAACAGCACATGTACTGAGATTTTCTGAACTAGGGATGAGAGGTGCAAAGGGTTTGTAATTTAAGGAAGACTTTAGATAAATAGCTGTTTGAATGAGTTGCCCTGAGCCCTTTTGCTCTACTATGGGAGGGAAGTCAAAACCATCTATAGAAGGCAGTAGGGAGCGTTTTCTCTTGACTGACTGGATAACTAAGATGTCAGCAGAGTGATTTGATATATAATTATATAGCTGAGAGAAGTTAGAGTTGATAGAGCGACAGTTCCACTGTAATATGATAAATCCGTGACCGCTTTCACCTTGTTCAGCCATTTTAACACGCACAAAGAAGGTAAGTTAAAGGGCAGATTTAAAATAGGTTAAAAAGTGGTTTTAACAGCTTTCATATCCGTCACGGACAACTGCTTGGCACCAGCAAGAGCGCCCAGCGCCAGAGTGGCGCCGCCCGGAATGAAGCGTTCAACCTTGGTGTTGGAGAGTTGTGTGTATGTAGCTGAGAGGGAGTCGATCAGGTCGAGAGGACTCTGCATCTGTCTGGCCTTAACCATGAAGCCGAGGCACTGCTCGATGAAACCTTGAAGGCCTCTTTGTTGTTCATTTAAATTTGCATATTGCTCTCCTGTTTTTAGCTTATCTAGTGCAGCGTCGGCTAGCTCAAGCTCTGCCTTCTCCTGCTCCTCCCTCATCTGCTGCTTTATTTCCTGTTCAGTTTTAAGTTTGTATTCTCTGAATCTCTGGGCCAATCCCTCCTCCATTCTCCCCATCAACCTCTCGAAGAGCTGCTCTTCTTTCGAGTCCTCCTTCCTGTTCTGGGCTTTGCGTAGGAGGGAGGCCTTTAACCCGGGGGTCCCATGAAGCGGCGCCTCTGCCCGAGCCGTCTGAGACTTACAGGGCGCCTGGGGGCCAGGATTTGGATTTTGCGAAGTTGTTTGGTGCTTCGCGGTTGCAGCAGAACTGTCCGCATGAACTGGAAGGAGTGTATTGTCATGTTCGGTCATTTTGTTTTTGATTTCTTGTATTTTATTTACTTGCCCACCCAGGGGGGGTCTCTGGACAGCCAAAGAGTACCCGGACCGGGGGGTTGAGGTCCGCCGGATCGGTTGCGGAGGGGGACGCCAGAAGGAGTCCCTCATTTCCGCTGGGGCAGTCGCTGTTTTATTTTGTTGTTTGGCGAGCTCGCGCCGCGCCCGATCCAGGGCCTCAGAATATGGTATGTATGCTGCCGACCTGATCTTATTGGCCTGCAGCCTCAGTCTCATTTCCGGGCATCCAAGATAAGCGGCGGAATGCTCGCCCTTGCAGTTTACGCAATGTTTGGCCTTGGTGCACGTCGCTCCGTCGTGGCCCTTGGAGCCACATCGGGGGCAGATCTGCACTTTTGATTTGCATTGTTGTTTTAGGTGCGATAGTCTCTGGCACTTCGTACAGCGCCGCACTGGAGGAGTGTAGGGTTCGACGCCGTACACCTCACTCTCCAGAACGACGCTGTCTGGAAGAATTGCCGTTGTAAACGTGACACGTGACATACAGACTGACAAAAGCCGCTAGACCACATCACAAACAGAACTCTACAATACACAGGTTTTTGCCCACACACACACACACAAACACACACACACACAAGGAAGCCGTATATATATATGCATATCTGTATCTATAAATATATAGAGATAGGTGAGAGTGTATTTTTCGCGTGGCTATAAATTGATTCGACCTTTTCACTTTGACAGTAAGAACAACTTACGGGTGCAAGGGAAGCGTTGTGGACAGCGCAGTGGACAGCGCAGTGACATTCTAAAAATAGTAATAGTAACTTACAAACGGGAAAGCCACACGAAGGAAGGGAGATAAACGCCAAACACTGGAGAAGATAAGGAAGAGTTACTTATAATGGTGAAATGAACACAAAAACCAAAATCAGTTCAGCGCTGCGCGCTGAGAGCACGTGTTGAAATATCTCATCGATGATATTGTGTCCGGGGTGTCGGTGAATACGGTGTCCAAATTTGAAAAAGATCCAGCGAGTACTTTGGCGTTGTGATGTGGTGTAGCGGCTTTGGTGTGTCGGTATGGGGGCCCGGGTAGCTGAGGTGGAACCAAAATCAGTTCAGCGCTGCGCACTGAGAGCACGTGTTGAAATATCTCATCGATGAGGTTGTGTCCGGGGTCTCTCTGAATAAGCCCACCAAATTTGAAGCAGATCCATCGAGAACTTTGGCCGTGCATGGCGAATACACAGATACACAGATACACAGACACACACACAGACACACAGACACACAGACACAAGTCGTATATATATATAGATATCCGGCACATTATGTTGTCAGTTGTTCTTTCGGATTTTTCAAAGTATGGTGTTTGTTTTTGCATGATCTGAATATTGTTGATCACAATAAAATTGATATAATTATACATTTGTTTATTATTATTTTTTATTATTGTATGTGTGATTGTCAAATACGTATTCAACACCTCGTCAAATTCAAGGTTGTTACAACGTTTTCACATTTACGCAGGATCTCTCTCTCTCTCTCTCTCTCTCTCTCTCTCTCTCTCTCTCTCTCTCTCTCTCTCTCTCTCTCTCTCTCTCTCTCTCTCTCTTTCTCTCTCTCTCTCTCTCTCTCTCTCTCTCTCTCTCTCTCTCTCTCTCTCTCTCTCTCATAATTGATCTGTTACTGATTATGCATCCACTCTATGGGACTCAGCAAATGAAAATTCCTTGAAACCACTTAGCAGATTACATAAAAGAGCACTAAAAGTAGTATTACTAAAGCACACTACCCTCACAGAGTTAGACTACATACATTTAGGGATCTTACCTCTAAAGTCAAGACTGCTTTTTAACAAAGGAATCTTTATGCATAAAATTATATCCGAAACTCTACCCCAAACCATTTGTTCAAAGTTCTCTTTGAAGAATTCACATCACCTTATGAAATTTAACACTCCTCTTCCTAGGATAGACTTATTTAAGTCTAGTCTAGTTTATTCAGGTGGCCGTCTCTGGAACGCTCTTCCGAATGCCTTACGGGAAGCTACCAGCACATATTTCAAAAACAAATATATATCCCATTTAATGAAAATAGTATATTCTTGATTGTTATATCCTTTGGGACACAGTCACTCACTTTTGATTTATAGTTTTGTTCACGAAATTATGATGTTCTGCATACTATCCATTGTCTTGCAGAGTTGAAGTACTATTGCATAGTATTCTGACTCTAATTGACTTGCAAATTTTTGCTTTGCACCTTGTCATGAACATTTATAAACTACAATGTTTCATATAATGCACTTATGTACATAAACTTATACTGTTTTACTAATTATGTAAGTATGTAGTAATAGTTATTATAGTAGATTTAGTCCCTCTTTAGGGCGAGGGCCAGATGCAAAAAAGTATACCAATGCTTATTCTGTTACCCTCGTAAAATAAAGAATTGTCATTGTCATTGTCTCTCTCTCTCTCTCTCTCTCTCTCTCTCTCTCTCTCTCTCTCTCTCTCTCCCTCTCCCTCTCCCTCTCTCTCTCTCTCTCTCTCTCTCTCTCTCTCTCTCTCTCTCTCTCTCTCTCTCTCTCTCTTATTCCCCTTTTTCTGTCCACAAACCTTTTCTGTCACCAATATAAATGTGTGTACATGTATATTGTATGTACGTGCCAAGGTATATTAAAAAGAAAATTATATTAAATTTTATTTTTTTTAATTTCTTTCTTTTTAAACAACTACTTATACATTCTTGTCAAGCTATAATTAGTACAACATATAATCATTCAATATGGCTGCATTATTAACAAATTTGTGTCACGATGATGCGCACAAAATGAGACGGGTATACCCCCCCCCCCCCCCCCCCCCAGATACCTGTATTTTGTAAGGAAACGTATTTCTTGCTTTTTATATTTAGTCAAGTTTTGACTAAATGTTTTAACATCGAGGGGGAATCGAAACGAGGGTCGTGGTGTATGTGCGTGTGTGTGTCTCTGTGTGTGTGTGTGTGTGTGTGTGTAGAGCGATTCAGACTAAACTACTGGACCGATCTTTATGAAATGTTACATGAGAGTTCCTGGGTATGAAATCCCCGAACAGTTTTTTCATTTTTTTGATAAATGTCTTTGATGACGTCATATCCGGCTTTTCGTGAAAGTTGAGGCGGCACTGTCACGCCCTCATTTTTCAACCAAATTGGTTGAAATTTTGGTCAAGTAATCTTCGACAAAGCCCGGACTTCGGTATTGCATTTCAGCTTGGTGGCTTAAAAATTAATTAATGACTTTGGTCATTAAAAATCGGAAAATTGTAAAAAAAAAATAAAAATGTATAAAACGATCCAAATTTACGTTTATCTTATTCTCCATCATTTGCTGATTCCAAAAACATATAAATATATTATATTCGGATTAAAAACAAGCTCTAAAACTTAAATATATAAAAATTATTATCAAAATTAAATTGTCGAAATCAATTTAAAAACACTTTCATCTTATTCCTTGTCGGTTCCTGATTCCAAAAACATATAGATATGATATGTTTGGATTAAAAACACGCTCAGAAAGTTAAAACAAAGAGAGGTACAGAAAAGCGTGCTATCCTTCTTAGCGCAACTACTACCCCGCTCTTCTTGTCAATTTCACTGCCTTTGCCATGAGCGGTGGACTGACGATGCTACGAGTATACGGTCTTGCTGAAAAATGGCATTGCGTTCAGTTTCATTCTGTGAGTTCGACAGTTACTTGACTAAATATTGTATTTTCGCCTTACGCGACTTGTTGTTTCTTGCAAACTGACATTCTGATAACAAAGAACCTTTGAATCAATAATTCAACTCAAATTAGTCAAGTTTTATTTTTGGGCCTTATTCCCACTTTTGTTAACCAGTTTTGGAGAATGACTCCTATGTGTTTGGATTTCGGTAATAATCATTAAGAAGTCGCGTGAAGCGATATAAAAACATTTGTGACCCTCCACCACGGAATGAGTCGCATGTCACCTCGCTCGGCTCTGCGCTAGGCTTAATATAAGTCCGGGGGGTGTCTGGTAACAGTGTGAGGGTCATCTTATTCCCAGGCTAATAACTCAAAAAGTTGTCGCTCTTTTCTAAAACGGGTTTCACCACTGGATAGAGCATAAAAAAAACTCTTAAGGAAAATGTAAAAATATGAAAATCATGAAAAGGTGACATGCGACTCATTCCGTGGTAGAGGGTCACATTTAGTCAATCTGTAGGCATTAAACTAAAAGATCAACGCCAAAAACCAGTCATCGGCGAGACTACATTCAGATAGTCTCGGCTAACCATACCCGAAGACCGAGACGAGTCACGCTCGTCTCCCCGAAGCATGCGAACAATATACTCAATCTAGTTTCTTTAATTCTGACCGCGTTTTTAAAGTAAACATAACATATCTACATATTTTTGAAATCAGAAAAAGATGAGGATTACAATGAAATAACTGTTTAAGCTGTATGTGAAAATTCTCCTTTAATGACAATTTTGATGAGCAAACTACTTAACTATTTTTTTTAGCTTGCGAGCTGAAATGCAATCCCAAAGTCCGGACTGAGTAAAACATTGCCTGACCAAAATCTCAATCAATTTGGTAGAAACATGAGGGCGTTTCGCCTCGACTATCACTAAAAGCCGAATATGACGTCATCAAATACATTTATCGATAAGATGAAGAAATCGTCTGGGGATATCATACCCAGGAACTCTCATGTAAAGTTTCATGAAAATCGGTCCAATAGTTTTCTCTAAATCGCTCTACACACACACACACACACACACACACACACACACACACACACACACACACACACACACACACACACACACACACACACACCACGACCCTCGTCTCGATTCCCCCTCTGTGTTAAAATATTTAGTCAAAACTTGACTTAATGTAAAAATAAAAAAAAACCTACAGCAAAATCATTTCTGAATCTGTTATTGCAATTTTAATTTCAAGCAGAATGATCAATAACTGAAAAAGTTCGACATTATTTGCTAAGCTTCCCTGAAATGCAATCCCACAGTCCGGACCGAAAATGTCAGTGAATTTAGTTGAAAAATGAGGTCACCACAGTGCCACATGAAGTTATTTTTTCAGTTGAATATGACATCATTAAAGGCGTTTCTAAAAAACTGGGGAAAAATAATGTAGTCACATTGTAAAGTGTAATAAAAGCATGTCGAGTAGTATTATGGGAATTGATGTACACACACACACACATACACCCACACACTCACCAAACACACACACACACACACACACACACACACACACACACACACACACACACACACACACACACACACACACACACACACCTCCCTCTCGATTCCCAATCCATAGTAATACATCTTGTCAAACACTGAATGAATGTTATTTGATATTTATAATGAAAAGTCGAACGGCACATCTGACACTGAGAGCCAATTCACGGAGTGTCAACTGATTCTGTTCATACACCAGATGTTTCCGTTCATACGCAGGATGTTTCCGTTCATACAGCCTCATTTTTGACACTTGCTTGTGGAAAAACCTGGCGGTAAGTCGTGTGGGCAGCGCGCTTTTGTGATATTGCAAGAATAAGGTAGCTAATTGGTTGGGCTATGTGTACGATAAGTACCAAGGTGCTAGTAATCCTCATGATAACACACGCGGGCCGAACGTGGCAGAATTGCCTGATTTTTTAACATGTTCTTGTTTTTCTCGCTCTATTATCGAATCTGACCCCTGATTTGCACATGATCACCAAAACCATTGCCTGTTACGACATTTCGCTTGAACAGAAGTTTATAGAAACCCATGGCTTTTGTACAATCACTTGTCTTTTGAAAACATGCAGATTCCGTTCATACACCATGTTTCCGTTCGTACAAAAGTGCATGTTTCCGTTCGCACGAACAGCGTTTCCGTTCATACACATTCGTTAGATCAGAGCGAAACAGGCCCCCACTACAAGTTCTGTGTGTTCCAATGGTTGTCAGATAGCACAAACTATGAATGCGTGTGATATTGGACCTATGTGAACCATAAGATGAATTGAATTTGCAGTTTTGTGTCCGTTCGTACTGATTTTGACAAAATGTGTCCGTTCGTACCACTTTCATCAAATTGTTTCCGTTCGTACGCATTTCAGTAATGTGTTATGATGGTGCTTTCTGTGTGTTTTGATAAGAACGAAGATTGATTTATGCAGTTTTGCTGGCTTTGCATGAATTGCTTAACTAAAAGACACTACTAATGTGTGCAAAAGTGTGTGTAACCCCAGCTGCCTTTTTTAACTTCCCGTTTATAGGATAGCTGTTGGAAATTCGCACATGTCCTTGGAAATTCGCACAATGGTTAAAACATTGCTCTCTTTCTCTCTCTATGTGTGTGTGTGTGTGTGTGTGTGTGTGTGTGTGCGTGCGTGCGTGCGTGCGTGCGTGCGTGCGTGTGTGCGTGCGTGCGTACGTGCGTGCAATTCTTCCTTTCGTGCGTGCGTGCGTGCATGCGTGCGTGTGTGTGTGTGTTTCGTTTTGTGGTTCGGTTTGGTATGCGGGTTTGGTGTTTATTAAGAGTAGATACTACCTTTTTTGAACACACGATCACACTTGTATTGGGGGAGGTCTTAATTGGCAGACCCAAACTTCGAATTCTTTCTTGTTCTTTGCGACGATAGAAATACTTCAGGAAAACGAACTCCAAACGATCAATTAGGACAAATAATGATGTTTTCATGTCTGACGTAAGCTTTAGAAACCAAATACAATAGTTCACGTCCACTGATCACTGAACACGGTGACAGATAAATTCGACGAAAGTGTAAGCATAAAAAAATATTTCTGCGTTAAAATTGAAGATTATTTGGGGAAAACTATTTAGTTTAGGCAGTTTAAGCACAAAAGGGCAACTCAAAAATAAAAAGAACAAATAAGAAAAGAACGGGCAAATCTTTCGCAACCCGGTTCAGCAGATTGGGGAACCAGAGTTGGAAGTGGAGAAAGGGCAAACGGATCAATCAGCCATGAGGTGCAGAGGAATCAATTCGCTTTTTCTTAGCCAAGTCACTTTCTTTGGCCTATGCAACGGATGATATCGACACAGAGCGCTTCAAGATGGCGACAAAAAAAGAAACGATGATGCGAGATGTGAAATACTTTAGCTAGCAGAAAATTCGGACAATGAAATTGTCAGACAGAACGTCGATATGATGGGAATGTTAGCTGGGGTGGTCATAAAACCTTCAAAAGCGGTTCACACCGTAAACCATGCCGAGGTGACCGCGACACGCTACACGCTATCGCAGTTCCAACACCGCCGCCACTTAGAAAACAGTGCTTGCGTGCGACGAGAACGTTCAAAAGCTGCTCGCAGTTCGCTACGCGCGCGCTTTTCTGCGCCACTGCCCCTAGAAACGGAGTTTTGAAAAGCGCGCTGCGATTGCTTCGGTTCGCTTTGCCCTGGGCACTGAACACACTTTTGGGATTAAAAAGAAAAAACGCGTAGAATTTTTTTTCGATCAATTGTGAGTGAAGCATGTTTTCAAGTGGAAAACACTCAACCAATGGTAATTTTATATCGAAGTAAGGAAAGGCTCCCCATGGACGTTCAACCTAAAACAATGAACTCATTGTTAGAATATATGTATTTGATGTTTAAATATACTCACGGAATAAAATAACTTAACATGTTTTAAAATTTAATATCTCAAAATCGGAAAAAGTTGCAGGAGAGCGGGGTGGTACGATCATAGAACCATCAATTCCTGAGAAGAGGAAAAAAACCGGAATGTTCTCGGTTGCTTAGTTTTTTCACAATTGGTCCTCAAAGACGCATGGTGTAATTTTGGAGTTTACTAGACTGACGCCAAAGCTTGCCGACGCTGCCGACAGCCAGTGCACGCTGTGTGTGCTGTAAACAGGTAGGCCTGCACTCTTTGACTCTCGGGGCACGTCTACCCGTACTTGAAACCTGCAAAAGGTCTGCTGCTGATCCACGAATATTGCATGAAAGTACTGCCTTTGGTTTGTCCGTTTGTTTGTGAGTGAGAACAACCCACAAAAATGTTTCTTTCTCTTTGCCCAAAACTGTCCACTATGTCTTTCTCTTTCACCATGCCACGACCGTGTGTGAACGATAGACTCGTCGCAATAGGGATGTTGAGAGGAGGGATGACTTTATACTGATGTTGCTAGGAGATTCGGAGTGACCAGGCAATCAGTGCACGCACAGCGCTGTCAAACACACAGTGCTAAGTTTGTAAACTCCAAAATGACACCATGCGTCTTTGAGCTCAAATTGCAAAACAACGGAACAAGCCAGACTATTCCGGTTTTTTGCCCATAATGAGCAATTGAACAAGCTTTACGTTGGTACAAAAATCACTCCTGTAACTTTTTCCGATTTTGAGATATTAAATTTTAAACAATGTTAAGTTATTTTATTCCGTGAGTATAGTATGGTTTTTATTCATAGTTAATATGTATAGCGCGGAGAGCACAGTTCACTGGGGTTCGCGCTATATAAGCTATTATTATTATTATTATTATTATTATTATTATTATTATTATTATTATTATTATTATTATTATTTAAGTTATTGAGACATCCCAGTGCACTAAGGGATTTATAGAGCAAATCGAGAAAATTCATTATTGAACGAAGCGCATAGCGCTGAGTTCAATAATTATTTTCGAGATTTGCTCTATAAATCCCTTAGTGCACTGGGATTGTTTCAATAACGATATTGTCGGTACCGCCAGAGAAAAAAGAAGATACAACACGCACATTTTGCTACGCGCATTTGAATAGGCATAACTGTGTGGTCAGGTCGTATAGAAGATCTACTTTTGTGTGGGCTGTCTCGTGTGTCGTGCTTTCGTCACACGCAAACTCTTGTTTTAATTTCTGTTGGTAAATTCCAGTGTAGCGTTAAGCTAAACAGTGATAATCTTTCTCTCATTTGAACTCGGAGAAAAGACTGTGCTATCAGTTATTTGCGGTTCGAAACCTTCATCGAGCTTCGACAGATTGACTGAGCAGAGTTTTGCCCCTTGCCAAGGTCGACGGAAAGCCCATTTTCAAAATAAACGTGGCATGTTTTTCGTGTGGTATCTTCCCTCATCGGGGAGTCTGGTACTAAATATGAACGGTAAGAATGCTCTGAACCCTACACGTATTATATCCCCATCGTTTTATCGTTCACATTTGCCTAACATGTTAATTTGCTGAGCCGGCGGGATTTATGTCGTCTCAGTGCTAGGCTATTGCACTGAGTCTCATTTCAAAAACAAAAATTGCTCGTCCCGTTGCACTGAGTCTGCACACATAAAGCAGGCTGGTAATAAGTCTTATATGTGGTACAAGAACGTTCTAAACCCTACACGTTTTCGATTCCGATTGTTCTTGCCTTAAAATAAACGGAAAACATTCATTTACTGAACAGATGCAGTCGTATTTCAGTGTAGTCTGCTACGTGCTGATCTAGCTGCTACGTTATCGGAATAACACTTGTGTTTTCTGTTAGCTGCTGGGAATTGTATACTAACTCATTATTTGGTAATGTGGATAATAAGGTACATGCCACCAACACGGCATAATTATGAGAGGAATCTTCGCAAGTCGAAACTGAAAAATTAGACACAGCGGGTTCTATTTTTAGATCAGTGCAACTGTGGGCGGCACAGGCGCATGCAATCTGTCAGAAAAAAAACACTTCTGCTTTAATTGAAAAGCAGGAAATTTATGGTCATAATCATTGGTATTGTGGAGAATATAAGCTACATGTCATTAATTAATTCTGAGGATGAGAGTACAGTCTCGCTTTGGCAAAGGGTGTAAGAATACGCTCTGTGGAAAAGTTAGCGCACTCCAGGAGTGCGCTAACAGATTTAAGCGCATCGCCATTAGCCAATCAACTGGTTCACATCAGTCATGTGGCACCAGTACTTACTGACAATTATTATTATTATTATTATTATTATTATTATTATTATTATTATTTAAGTTATTGAGACATCCCAGTGCACTGAGGGATTTATAGAGCAAATCGAGAAAATTCATTATTGGACGAAGCGCTGAGTTCAATAATTATTTTCGAGATTTGCTCTATAAATCCCTTAGTGCACTGGGATTGTTTCAATAACGATATTGTCAGTACCGCCAAAGAAAAAAAGAAGATTCAAAACGCACATTTTGCAACGCGCATTTGGATAGGCGTAACTGTGTGGTCAGGTTTGTGTCAGATCTACTTTTGTGTGGGCTGTCTCAAGTGTGTCGTGCTTTCGTCACACGCAAACTCTTGTTTTAATTTCTGTTGGTAAATTCCAGAGTAGCGTTAAGCTAAAAAGTGATGATCTTTCATACAGACCTCATTTAAACTCGGAGAAAGGACTGTGCTCTTAGTTATTTGCGATTCGAAACCTTCATCGAGCTTCGACATATTGACTGTGCAGAGTGTTGCCCCTTGAATTGACTCCAAGGCCACGGTAAGCACATTTTCAAAGTAAATGTGGTATGTTTCTCGTGTTGTATCTTCACTCATCGGGCAGTCTGGTACTATATATGAACCGTAAGAATGCTCTGAACTCTACACGTATTATATCCCCATCGTTTGTTTGTTCACATTCGCCCAGCATGTTAATTTGCTGCGGGGTTTATTTATGTCGTCTGCTAGGCGGCTAGGGCAATCGAACCACTGCACTGCAGTCTCATTTTAAAAACAAACATTGCTCGTCTGCACGCATGAGGCAGGCTGGTAATAAGTTTTATACATGGTAAGAACGTTTTCGATTCCGATTGTTGTTGCCTTGAAATAATAATTCGGAAACCATTCATTTACTGAACTGATGCAGTCGTATTTCAGTGTAGTCTACTATAACAGAGTCGACTTCCAAATGCTGGTCTAGCTGGTACGTTATTGGAATAACACTTGTGTTTTGTGTTTGCCGCTGGAAATTTTATACTAACTCATCATTTGGTAATGTGGTTAATAAGCTACATGCCACTAACACGGCATATGGGAAAAATCTTTGCAAGTCAAAACGAGAAGAGACCATTGTGGAAGAGACACAGCCGCTTCTATTTTTAGATCAGTGGGATTCACTGTGGCACAGGCGCCTGCGATCTGTCAGAAAAAAACAACTTCTGCTTTGAGCCGCATGAAATGTATGGTTATTTTTTGGTAAAGTGGAGAATATAAGCAACATGTCATTAATTAATTCTGAGGATGAGAGTACAGTCTCGCTTTGGCAAAGGGCGTAAGAATACGCTCTGTGGAAAAGTTAGCGCACTCTAACAGATTTAAGCGCATCGCCATTAGCCAATCAACTGGTTCACATCAGTCATGTGACACCAGTACTTACTGGCAATTATTATTATTATAAGGCTTACTTGCTTCATCCTGCTTCACTGTCACACACTCGCAGAAATCGAAACAAATAAATCAAAGATACCTTCGAAGGCCGCCTACTTTGTTTAACAAATTATAATAAAGCTCATATGCCTAGACATAATTGTCACTGTGCCCTCGCACTGCGCGAAGTGCTTCGTATGGTTGTTGCCTCATTTGGTGTCCCTGCCGTCCCTTTTTATGTTCATGAATCGCGCGTTGTCGTGTCGCAAGGAACAGCTGTCATTTGTGCCCCGTTAACATGCCCGCAACTGGCGTGCGGTGTGAAGCCAACAGTTCCAATTACCTGATTTTTTATTTCTTTTACTTTTTTTGTCTTCTGTCTTTTTCTGTCATTTTCTTCTTTGTATGATCTTAAAGGCACAGTGAGCCCCCCGTAAACCATCACAGATACTGCCAGGCTTTTATGCACAATACAAACACCCTTCCATTTGAACGCTCACCAAACGGGAACATCTTAGGTCCCCTACGTAAAGAGCGAGCAATTGTCAAAGAATTAATTTTGCGGATTGTGTCAGAGACAATCGGACCGTGGTGCGTTTTGGCGCTAGACCTAACTTTTAAAATCTAAATAATAAATTGACAGCTTGTTACACAAACATTCTTAAATCATAAAAGAATTCTTTTTTCATCAAGACAAGATCAGTACAATTCGAAGTTTTGAAAGTTTGAAAAAAGAAAAGCCCGGAAGCAGGGTCACGCAAGGTCGTGGTTCTCGTAGCAGACGACGGTTTATGCCTATCGCCAGTTCCTCTGGGAACAGTCAAAAGCCATCGCTAGAGTTCTTGTGAACTACAGCCGTTTGTTTCATGCATAGTCAGAGGTACATAATAACGTGCTATTGCAGATAAGCTCACATCGAGTCGCATTCAAATTACTAACTGACGACTACATTGTGAAAAAGGAAAACTGGATCACACGGGTTCACGATGGCTCAGGGGTAAGATAAACCATGCACGCAAACATAAATTCTTTGAAAATTGCTCGCTCTTTACGGAGGGCACCTAGGATGTTCTCAAGCGGTGAGTGTTTAAATGAAAGGGTGTTTGTACTGTGTGTAAAAGCCTGACAGTATCTGTGATGGTTTACGGGAGGCTTACTATTCCTTTAAATAATCACGCGCGTGTATTTCTATAACTTCCCGCAGTGGGGCACTGCGGTTATGAAATTAAAGGCCCCTCCTGTTTTTGGAACCGCAGGAGCTTTCTAGTTTGCTGTTAGGTAGATTTTTGGTTCCTCTTTTCTGTCATGCTCTCTTTTTCTTCATGAATTCTTTTCTTTTTTCTGCCTTCTTGCTCATTCACCTGTATTTTTTCCAAAAATCTCTTCTCTTGCCGCTTGTCTCGCGATTCATGTATAGTTTAATCTGTTAGTGTTCTGATGTAAGTCCAGCAGTAGATAGGTTAAGCCTATTTTAACATACTGGAAACTGGTAATCTTCCAGTAGGTATTAATTTAGTTTTACTAAAGCCTGCTGGGACACAAGTAATGGGTTAGTGCATTTGTAAACAGGAATCGCTTGACAAGTGGCCCCCTTCATCCCCCCCTTCCTCGTCCTGATATGGCTCCGCGTAGTCGGCTGGACGTTAAGCAACAAATAAACAAACAAACAAACAAACAAAATTTCTATAACTGGCGCGTAATGAGACGAAGAGAAAGGTTTAATGACATGATTTGTTCTACTTTTTTTCTTCTTATTTGTGTGTGTTTGTTTCTTTCTTTTGTTCTTCCTATTTAAAACTTAAGTAGAGAAGTGGCCGTCGTGGAGAAGTTTTGTGTCGAATATAACAATCGAAGAGGTCCAAAATACATTTGCTGTGCTGTAATTTTGACAAACCCGCAAAAATAAACTCTAAAATTAACAGTAACCATGCCAAATAGTGAAATTATTGCAAATAGGGAAACGGTCGCGTTATGCAGGCTTTTCAGCGTTTGAAGATTTCTTGATTCATTCTGCTCATCGACATATTTGTTAACTGCTGACAATCACCCGTAACACAAGCAGACGAAATTTGTTAAAATTGATGTACTCTCATCTGTAGCTTAAAGGGGCCGTGCAGGGTTTGTGGTTTTGGGTTTGTGTTCATGGACCCTCTAAACATTAAAGCGGGGGTCCCGGGACCCTCTAGGGCGGGCGTCGGTGTGGAGCCCTGTGTAGGCTTGTGACGTAATTAGTTCACGTGCGTGTGGGTGACTAAGACCTGCCAGGAGACAGACCAAAAATTAATTCGTTAAACAATTGCAGTTGTTGTCTCCTTGCATGATAGTCAATAAAACTTGGTACTTTTTTTCAAACGGACAGCTGCCTGAGGCCCTTGGCTCCGTGAACCTGGACGTGACAAGTTCAGTAACTTTAAACAAATGTGTGCAAAATTCACCACCAGGGGGGCAAAAAAGTAGTGCGGAAACGTTAACAAAGACAGCACATTTAGAGAACTCACAGTCCGCACAGATAACTCAAACACAGTATAAAGCCTGGAGTTAATTGGGTGAAGTCGACTTCACAAAGTCTACTACGAGTAGGAAGATCGCTGCACGAAGCTTTGGCACTGAATTTTCGGCAAAAGATATCTTGAAATCTTCGCGAAGTCTTCTTCCAGCTCAATTTAGGAAAGCCTATCTGAATAATTCAACGTTTAATCACTAATTTGTTTAAATTAATAAAGGTATTCTAGGTGTTTGATTGATTGATTTGATTGTTTCTTGTTTGTTTGTTTTGTTTAGTTAGTTTGGTTACTTCTTTTTACATTTAGTCAAGTTTTGACTAAATGTTTTAACATAGAGGGGGAATCGAGACGAGGGTCGTGGTGTATGTGTGTGTGTGTGTCTGTGTGTGTGTCTGTGTGTGTGTGTGTAATGTGTGTGTGTGTGTCTGTGCGTGTGTGTGTAGAGCGATTCAGACTAAACTACTGGACTGATCTTTATGAAATTTGACATGAGAGTTCCTGGGAATGATATCCCCGGACGTTTTTTTTCATTTTTTTTGATAAATACCTTTGATGACGTCATATCTGGCTTTTTGTTAAAGTTGAGACGACACTGTCACACCCTCATTTTTCAATCAAATTGATTGAATATTTGGCAAAGCAATCTTCGACAAAGGCCGGACTTTGGTATTGCATTTCAGCTTGGTAGCTTAAAAACTAATGAATAAGTTTGGTCATTAAAAATCGGAAAATTATAATTAAAATTATATTTTTTATAAAACGATTCAAAATTACGTTTATTGTATTCTTCATTATCTTCTGATTCCAAAAACATATATATATGTTATATTCGGATTAAAAACAATCTCTGAAAATATAAAATATAACAAGAGGCGAAGCCTTCAAGGCTCACGTAAGAAATCGACAAACAGTAACACAAACTCAATCACTCTGTCACACATACACACACATACATTACACACAGTAAGCATAGGTGACACGGTGCAAGAGTGCGAGACACTAGATCTAGATCTGTCTGTCTGTAGCCTACTTACGGGGACACGACTTCCAGATGGCCAGATCGACACTACGCTTTCGACAGCGCTTCCTCGCGCAGACAATGAAAACACGCTGTGCAGATTAACATGTAGGAAATCTCCTTTGGTATCTTCTTTATCTATTTTTCTGGAGCTACGAAACCGAACAATGTGGAAATCGTCTTCTCCGAATCGGCGCCAGAACTGCACGGCTCGGTGATAACTGTATCTATACCACAATCCTTCACGCGATCTGACCTAACCTTGACCCCTGACCTGGTCTACATACCACACACGACACAAACCGGTCACCTGTTTTTACCCCCCCCCCCCCCCCCCCCCCCGGACAGACAGACAAAGTTTAGCATCGCATAGGCTACACTTACGTGAGCCAAAAATGATTAAAATTAAATTTCCGAAATCGATTTAAAAACAATTTCATCTTATTCCTTGTCCATTCCTGATTCCAAAAACATATATACTGTTCAAAAAAAGAAACGCATAGTTGCTACTTGCCAAATTTGTTTTATTTTTCGAAAAAATTAACAGAAAATCCAATATTTAGATTATTTGTTTGAAATTTGGTATGGACACAGTTGAATGCACACACAGTTCATTTGCATCTTCAAATCAATCAGTCAATCTATACGATTGGGTGCCGAGGCTGTCAAGTCAGTAGGGGGTGTGACTGCCTTGAGCAGCAACAACTGCCCGGCACCTTCTGGGCATGGACTGGATCAGATGCCGGATATCTTGCTGTGGGATGGTGTCCCACTCCTCCTGAAGTGCCTGCAATAGATCGCGGTGATTTGCCGGCGCTTCTTCTCGCCTGCGCACACGTCTGTCCAATTCATCCCAGAGGTGTTCTATCGGGTTCATGTCTGGCGACATGGATGGCCAGGGAAGCACCTGGACATGGTGGTCGGTGAGGAACTGGGTGGTGAGTCGTGCTGTGTGCGGGCGAGCGTTGTCCTGCTGGAATATGGCATCCTGGTCAGCCAGAAGAGGAAGGGCGTGTGGGCGCAGAATTTCCTCCACGTATCGCTGGGCAGTTATGCGCCCTTGGACGTGCACCAGGGTGCTCCTTCCAGCGGTATTGATCGCCCCCCACACCATGACGCCTCCACCACCATGAACGGGTGCCTCATCCACACAGTTGGGCGCGTAACGTTCGTTTACTCTCCGGTAGACCCTCCTCCGACCATCATGTCGCTGGAGCAGGAAGTAGGACTCGTCGCTGAACCACACGTGTCTCCAGTGATTCCGGACGGTCCAGCGAAGGTGCTGTTTGCCCCACTGCACTCGGTTCTGACGATGGCGGCGGGTGAGGACAGCTCCTCTGTGAGGTCTGCGAGCTCTCAAACCAGCTTCATGCAGGCGGTTCCGCACGGTCTGGTCCGATAATCGGTGTGGCCCGGGGAGAGCCTGGACAGAAGATGAGGCCGACAGGAAACGATTCCGGAGGTGGCGGAGCCGTATGAAGCGGTCGTGAGCAGCAGTTGTCGCCCTTGGTCTTCCCGCTCGTGGCAAGTCAGCAACGGAGCCAGTGGCTTGAAACCTGACCCACAGTCTACTGATGGTGCTCTGGGACACGTGGAAGTGCCTGGCGATTGCACTTTGACTTTGGCCTGCTTGTAAACGACCCAATGCAATTTGGCGGTCTTCTCTGCTCAATCGGGCCATCTTTCGTCGCTGAATTGTCGTCTGATTTCTTTGTGGCGAACAATCCGCTTTTATGGGTTTTGGAAGACATGGTGAGAGCTCAATATTCCCCTAGTTTCACGAGATTACACTGAAGCATGACGAGTGGTCATGCCAAATGAGCAATTTTGACATTGTAGCCACTGATAACGCATGCGTCACGTGCAGAGCTCACTTGTGGCAATGGACGAAAGGTCGACGACCAGATAAACATTTTCTGCAGTTTGGTGGATATCCTTGTAGCCATATAACTAAATTAACCAAATATTACAAGCTATGCGTTTCTTTTTTTGAACAGTATAGATATGATATGTTTGGATTAAAAACACGTTCAGAAAGTTAAAAAGAATAGAGATATAGAAAAGCGTGCTATCCTCCTCAGCGTAACCGCTACCGCGCTTTTCTGGATTGTTAATTTCACTGCCTTTGCCACGAGCGGCGGACAGACGATGATACGAGTGTACAGTCTTGCGGGAAAAAATGCAATGCGTTCAGTTTCATTCTGTGAGTTCGACTGAGCTTGACTAAATGTTGTATTTTCGCCTTGCGCGACTTGTTTTTGTTTCTTTTTTTTGTGGTTGTTAATGTTGTTGTTTTTGTTTGTTTATTGATGTGTTTTTGTAATATTGTTTGTTTGGTTTTTGTTGTTGTTTTGTGTGTGTCTTTGTGTGTGTGTGTGTGTGTGTCTGTGTGTGTATGTGTGTGTCTGTGTGTGCCTGTCTTGTGAGTGTCTGTGTGTCTGTGCGTGCGTATGTGTGTTTGTGTGTGTGTGTTTGTTTGGTTAGTTTTTTGGGGGGGTTGGTTGTTGTTGTTGTTGGGTGGTGGGGTTTTTTTTTTGGGGGGGGGGGGGGGGTAGCCACAAGAATTCCTTTGTGCCGTTCTTTAAACCCAGTTCCTTCTTAATCTTACGAGTTTACACAATCCTTCTACGTACACAAGGTATTTTATTATACTGGATTCCACACCAAGCAGCATAGGCTAGGTATGAAATCGGAAGTAACACGGCGTTGGGTACGATAACCGGCGTGACGGGTCACCCTGGTGTCATTACACCCCCGGTATAGGGGTGTGTATAGGTTTCACTCGATGTGTTTGTTTGTTTGTTTGTTTGTTTGTGTTCGCATATAGATCTCAAGAATGAACGGACCGATCGTCACCAAACTTGGTGAACAGATTCTATACATTCCTGAGACGGTCCTTACAAAAATTGGGACTAGTCAAACACAGGGTTAGGGAGTTATTGGTGGATTAAGATTAAGAGTGACATATTAATGGTTAAAGGGAAATAACCTTCTCAGTTGGTGGCAGTGAGAATGGTTATTTCCCTTTGACCAACGGGGGTGTTTTTCCTACCTCGACGTACCCTTTCGCAATGGACCCTGTGTTTACGCGAATAAACATTCTGACTTCTGACTTCTGACTTCGCAATGGACCCTGTGTTTACGCGAATAAACATTCTGACTTCTGACTTCAGACTTCAGACTTCTGACTTCTGACTTCAGACTTCTGACTGTCTCTCTGTCTCTCTGTCTCTCTGTTTCTCGGTGTTTTTCCTACCTCGACGTACCCTTTCGCAATGGACCCTGTGTTTACGCGAATAAACATTCTGACTTCTGACTTCTGACTTCTGACTTCGCAATGGACCCTGTGTTTACGCGAATAAACATTCTGACTTCTGACTTCTGACTTCAGACTTCAGACTTCAGACTTCTGACTTCTGACTTCTGACTTCTGACTTCTGACTTCTGACTTCTGACTTCTGACTTCTGACTTCTGACTTCTGACTTCAGACTTCAGACTTCTGACTTCTGACTGTCTCTCTGTCTCTCTGTCTCTCTGTTTCTCTGTCTCTCTGTCTCTCTGTCTCTGTCTCTGTCTCTCTCTCTCTCTCTCTCTCTCTCTCCGCATGTAATAAAGTTCTGAGTTCTCTGACGGGGGTGTTTTTCCTACCTCGGAGGAATTTCTTGTTTGATCAGCTGCCTTTGAAGAACACTGGGGATTTTCCTATCTCCCGGTATCTTTTTTTTCATTTCTTTTTTTCTCCTTCTTTTTCTATGTGCTACCGGGTAATAAAATTTCGATTTTCTAGCATTTCTAGGCAAATATTTCGATTTCTCAACCGCTCTGAGATGCACATCGCCGCAGCTGAAACGATTCTGCTAGCAGTAATCAAACTAGAGTACCCAGTTTTCTGTTGTATTCATTCATGGGTTAAAATGCCATTATGAAGTTGTCTGCGCAGCTTTTGCATTTGTTTGTTTACGTGTTGTCTGTCTCTCTGTCTCTGTCTCTCTGTCTCTGTCTCTGTCTCTGTCTCTGTCTCTCTCTCTCTCTCTCTCTCTGTCTCTCTCTCTCTCTCTCTCTCTCTCTCTCTTCAGTTTATCGATGGCAGATGGCAGTGTAATGAAGCGCGTTCCATCAGATGCTTTCTTTTTTTTTTCTTTTTTTTCTTGTCTTTTTTACTTCTTTTTTTTTTAGGCTAGGCTTTCCACTCGGATGAAGCAACCCGAGTTTGCCAGCTTTGGGATAATAGACTCATTATAGAGTAAAGGAAATGGGGGGGTCCGGAAACCCCGGAACACCCCCCCCCCCCCCCCTGGATCCGCCCCTGAAACGGTATAGTAAACAGGAAGTCGGAAATGCAGAAAATTACGTCATCTTTGTTTAGGTTCCGTACTAATTAAGTATTCGATCGATCTCCTCGCAACCTTTATAATACGGTACACCGAATGAAATCGGTTATGAGTTAAGGACTTTCGACAGATGTTGGGTGTGTTATGAGGCGTGCTGTATCCGATTTCTCCTTCTGCTTTAAGTATAAAGGTGACAACTTGAAGTTGGTGGGGTTAAGTTGCATGGCACAATTGCTCACGGTCAAAAATGTATGGTAAAAACCGCGTTATAACGTAAAATTATTCATGAGAAGAATGCCACCTACACCGTTCATCATGCCATGGCGTCGTTTTAGTACAAGATATGTGAACAAAACTGACTGTTTCAAATACAAATTTAATGGTTATTCCCAGTGACTTGCAAAACTTGTTCAGTTTATTAGCTGTTCTGATTTGTTGTCGATTCTAACGCGAAAATCTTGCTTTTGTGAAATTGATTTTCAGGGGTATCCGTGTTGTCTGTTCCACTGCATTGACACTGCCTTGTGTCAAATCAATCTGCTGAATATGGTAGGGAAATAATTGGCTTTTCCAGTCTGATGACTGGTTTTATAATAAACGGCCTTAATTATCGCACAGGTCTCTACTCCGACGCATCTGCCTACTTTTTTATGACGGGTATTATAGAATTGGTAATTAATTGTTTTTCACTTCAGCTTCTTTGCTTAAATTGTCTTCTCACAACAAACCATATTCATGCAAAAGAACTTCATCTTTTGTTGTTGATGTAAAATACTGGTAGCGAGATCAGGTGGTACAGCACTGGACTTGTGATCATCAGGTGGTACAGTACTGGACTTGTGATCATCAGGTGGTACAGTACTGGACTTGTGATCATCAGATCACGGGTTCGAATCCAGGGCGGGAAGGAAATGGGTCAACTTTATTTGAAGACTCAGAGACGGTATGCATGTCCCAACCCTATGTCACCACAGAGGCACGTAAAAGACCTCGGTAAATCTGCCATAAGTGCAAGTGGTTAGTGACCACGGTGCAAGGGAAGCTCTATGGCAGTCTGGACGACCTACAGCGCACGGCAACATTTGCGCGGAGAACCGGCGTTTCCATCTGAGTGATCGACAAGAAGAAGAAGTTAATTACACCTAAACACGCACACACCTAGGTAGCACAATTCGTGTTGCTGCTAGCTTTTCACTCGGATGAAGCAACCCGAGTTTGCCAGCTTTGGGATAATAGAGTAAATGAAATGAAGTGAAATGAAATAATTTTGAATGCAAGGATCTATTCATGTAAAAAGTATTGGTCGTTTGCTTGCACAAGTATGTTTTGACTCCTTCATTTTAAAAAAATGAAAACGAAAAAAAGGAACGTTTAGACCAATCGGGTGCGAGTTGATGCATGACGTCATTCTAGATGGTAAAGCCGTGTTTTAGGGATTTACCTTGGGACCCTTTAGAGTGCCACTTTCTTCACCCTGATAGCTATGTAAGAGGTCAGAAGATAAACCCTGTATTAATTACACTTTTTCAGGGAATCCAATACAGACGGGTAGGTAAAAGGTTTTACTTGAAGGCTTTCGCCAATTACATCGTGTCTCAAATATGAATGTAACTAGAAATCGCTCGGGGTGTCAGTAGAACTGGAATCAAATTCCCTTTTCTCCTGGAACTGGCCTGACATTGCGGGGGACACAAGAGCTCGAATGTGACCATTAGCGCTCCAAACCACAGAACATATAATTATTAGATATGTTCTGTGCTCCAAACTTCCCGCAGTTATTAGAGGGGCGAAAGGAAGAAGCACTTACACAGAGAGTGCTTCCCAGCTGATATGTTTAGTCAAGTTTTAGTATGGGGGGGAGGAGAAAGTGAGAGAGAGATAGCGAGAGAGGGGGAGTGAGAAAGAGAGAGAGAGAAAGAGAGAGTCTGAAAAAAAGAGAGAGACTCAGAACTCAGAACTTTATTACAAAAGGATAAAGGTTTTAGGCAAAGCCATATGTATCTTACAACCTGTTCCTTATACAAACACCTGATACGGACGCACACAACATTTAAACATAGTACAAAAGTATGTTCATGTTCTTGAGACTAAGAGACAGAGAGTGAGATATATCCAGCTTCAGACGAGAGATATCAGTGGTAAGTAAACTTGATTCATATTCTGTAGCTTCAATAGTGTGCACACGAACGCATTTGAGAGGATTGGGTTCCCGAAGTGAGTCAAAAACACGGTTCCCTCGGTTCTTGCGGCCATTGTTCTAAGTCCATGCCTTACATTGTGCGTGGAGGCAATGTTTGGGAGCTAATATTTTCTTTTGTGCGCAACGTTACTTTCCCTTAACTGGCAAATGCATTACTGGTGTATACATTAATCTGTTTGTATAATTTTTGACGCGCTGTAATTAAATTTGATGCTTTTAAGTCTCACTCAAGTGGTTCTCGCACTTACACTGGCGTGTGGATAAAAAGTTTTTAAGGAGAAATGAGCGAAATTGTGGAATGAAAATACTCTCTGTTGTTCTTTCCAGGTTAGCGCAAAATTTGCTCTTTGTGACGCTAAAATAATAATCTGTATATGATTTTTGCAGATATGGAGAGAAGGAAGGAAAATAGCTGATTTGTTGTTTTAAAAGTTCGTTTGTGCAGGCCACGTGCTCGATGAAATAGGTAAAGGTGACATGTTTGAAGGTGGAGGGTGAAGGGTTGCGTGGAATGTTTAGTACACCGATGCTTTTTGTTGCAGCCTTTTTTCCTACTCATCGGTACCTACCTATTGGAGCTGTATGCTGTAACCTGGTGTCGCGGGGCTGTATGCTGCAACCTAGTGTCGCGGTGCTGTATACTGTTGCTGCTGCTGGGATAACCGGTGAGGCCGTCACCGTCTGCAGGGGTCTTGCGGCAGGCAGTGACGTCACATACACGACCACCCGTTGTCTTCAGCAGCTGAGTGAGGCGCCTCAGTGATTTCCCCACGGTTCCCTGCTTCGTTCAACTCCGACTGGCACTACAATCAACGGCGGGGATATAATTCAGTTGGTAGCGCGCTGGATTTGTATTCAGTTGGCCGCTGTCAGCGTGAGTTCGACCCCAGGTTCGGCGGGAATTTATTTCAGAGTCAACTTTGTGTGCAGACTCTCTTCGGTGTCCGAACTCCCCCCCCCCCCCCCCCCCCCCCCCCCCCGTGTACACTACATTGGGTGTGCACGTTAAAGATCCCACGATTGACAAAAGGGTCTTTCCTGGCAAAATTGCTTTGGCACAGTTAATAATTGTCTACCTATACCCGTGTGACTTGGAATAATAGGCCGTGAAAGGTAAATATGCGCCGAAATGGCTGCAATTACTGGCCGTATAAAATTTCATCTCACACGGCATCACTGCTGAGCGCCTAGAACTGTACCCACGGAATATGCGCGATATAAGCCTCATTGATTGATTGATTGATTGATAGTGGGGGAGGACTATTTACGGGTCGCCCACTCCGTAACTAAAAGCTAAGTGCACCATGTCATTGCGCCTTTAACCACCAAGTCACCTTGTGTATTTGTGATTTCATTTGAATGATGACAACGTGGGGTGTGTGACACCTGCATTAACCAGCGCTTTTAGGCAGACCAGTTAAATTTCCTGTCTATCCAGGTTTCCCAATTGCTTCGTTTCCGGCCTATTTATGTGGAGCACGTGATGCGCACAAAAAATATTGGCGGTCTAAAAGTGTCGTCTGCGCAATGATCGCGGCGGCGCCCGCGGCTTTCTTGACCGCCAAGGACGACCGCGCACGTTGTGATACGTCATTCGTTAGACCTCAATACACGGGATCAGCGTGTTATTATCATTTTCTGAACTTTAACTGGCAGTTTTTGTCAGTGACCTATTTTTACGTTTTGAACGTAAAAACATCTTTTGGAGTGAAGTCTCGAGGGAGGTGGCGAGATAGTATATAAACAGGCGTCTGAAACATACTTTTGTTGATTCTATCTATTTGTATGACTGCGAGAGTGGATCGTGGTGTGGTTGGTTAGTTAGCAGTAACTAACCGTTCATAATCACCTTTTGTGATCTGTGAAACGTGACACAAAACTTTTCCATTTCACTTGAATCTGAAATGAGGTTCTGAAATGAGGTTAACATTAAATATTCGACCATGAAGGCACCGTGTTTTGACGTTCTATTCCGTCTGCCAGCCCCGTGATCGTGTCGTGATGTGTCAAAATATTGTTCCATTGCTTGTCTGTGCACTCATTCTGACTTCATTCTTGTGATCACCAAAAAAGAATAACATGCATGAGTTCACGTGACAATTTTCTTGTCGATTTAAACAGTGGTCAGTCTGACGGGCGCAGTGGCGTGGTGGTAAGACGTCGGCCTCCTAATCGGGAGGTCGTGAGTTCGAATCCCGGTCGCTGCCGCCTGGTGGGTTAAGAGTGGAGATTTCTCCCAGGTCAACTTATGTGCAGACCTGCTAGTGACTTAACCCCCTTCGTGTGTACACGCAATCACAAGACCAAGTGCGCACGGAAAAGATCCTGTAATCCATGTCAGAGTTCGGTGGGTTATAGAAACACGAAAATACCCAGCATGCCTCCCCCGAAATCGGCGTAATGTATGCTGCCCGAATGGCGGGGTAAAAACGGTCATACACGTAAAAACCCACTCGTGCTAAAAACATGAGTAAACGTGGGAGTCTAAGTCCATGAACGAAGAAGAAGAAGAAGAAGAAGAAGAAGAAGTGGTCAGTCTAAAGCAATAAACAGCCCAATACATGTCAAGCATCTCTGTTTTTATTACGAATATATACGAACCCATTTTTTTTTCCATGAAACTATTGAAAGGGCGGAGAGTCATATTTTATCAGCAAGTCATTTAAGTTGTGGTTTTGCGTTCGCTGAACGACTTCTTCATAATGTGCCAAAAGTTGGTCACACACAGAAAACGGGAACAGAATTGACTGTTTGTCTAGAGTTCGGGTGAGCAATTGTCCATGAAATCATGTATTATGTATTATATTCATACAATTCATTTTTGTATTGATTTTTGGCTATATTGAACATTTCACACATTTCTGAATTTTAGGAATTCAGATTAACAACAAGATAAAAAAAATTACCTTTCTTGCTTCTCGATTAATGTTTTATGTTTTGCTTTTGCACTAAGAAATCATGTTTTTCTTGTCATTCTTGCATTTTGAAACATAATTGAACAAGTTTTAGGTTGCGCATGTACAATATGTGAATAAGTGGGGATTGAGCAAAAGGACAGTGTGTGTTGATGAATGCGTGTTATTTGAACAAACTCATCATAATGATGTACATGGCAACCTTCAAAACACACACACACACACACACACACACACACACACACACACACACACACACACATACTCCCATTCCACCCCCACCCCCACACACAGATCATGATCAAAGCGAGTACAAAATGGAACGGTACCAAGAGTTTTCAAAGAGAAGAGCAACTGTTCGTCCCTCCAGTACAACTTTAAAATGACAACCTGTGGAGAGAAAACACGTTAAACAACACATGTCTCAAATAAAGCGTTGTTTTCCGTGATTATTTATATTACCACTAATTACTTCATACACATTAGGATCCTTGCTACGACTGAGAGTGCATTACGAAGTATTCTTGATGTTTGATGTTCTTATTTTATGATGAATAAGAAACACATAAGAAATACATGATCTTGAAGTAGAATAACAGTCAAACACGTCTGACCTGACAAATGCATGTTGTCTGATTCTATCCTACTGTCAAAATCTATATCTAGGTGTCAATTTCCACACATTATTCATGAATCATACGTTGTTTCAAAATATCATCAAATAAACACATAAATACAAATAAGCTTGTATAATATGTGTCTCTTCATACCTACACTGATATTGCAATGTACTAACTTTTCGTAGAAGCTCATTTATTTCTTTTTATGGCACAGCTTCTTCTTCTTCTTCTTCTGCGTTCGTGGGCTGAAACTCCCACGTGCACTCGTGTCTTTTTGCACGAGTGGAATTTTACGTGTATGACCGGGTTTTTTTCCCGTATGGCACAGCATTTTACTTACTGTTTTTTCTTGTCGCCATCATCAATATAGTTTTTATTTTGTAGCTCTAGTAATTAGATAATGTGTTTGCAAATGTGCGTGATTTGTCAGATGCTTCGAGTTGTGATTCTTATGTAAGGACTGGGATTTTACGCGATGCATTATTAGTGTATACTATCCAATAGACACATTTCTGTCTGTTCCACATAAAAACTATCAAGTTGTATTGTACAGAATTGAATTGAGTTGAATGGAATAGTATTAGAAGTTGTAGTAAAAGTACTGAGTAGTAGTAGTAATATAATAATAAAAACATTCTTTTATAGCGCTGTTCACCGCCAAATGGCAGTCTCATGGCGCTTTACATAAGACATTAAAATTTAACATTTTACATATAAAAAGTAGTAGTAGTAGTAGTAGTACTGAATAGTCGTACAGGCAGCAGAATCAACATTGGTAGTAGTAGTAGTCGTTTTTCAAAGTAGTGTGTTGCTTACTTACCTTTTTTCAAACTGTCCAAAAGAAGAAGCACGCAACACGAAGTGTTTCATTGATCAGTGAAAATACAAAACTTCACTCGCACACAGTAACCACAAAACTTGCACCACACAACAAGTCTCGCACTACTTCCAAAACATAGGCGTAAATGGCATTCACAAGTTCGCCAACAGTTAAAACCGCAGATGTCACAAATCTTGAAGCCAACTTAAGACATATATATATTATATGTCGCAGCAGATGCGACAAAACTTTTGAGCCACCTTCGATGTAAAAACAAAAACAAAAACTCACACACACAAAACACAAATACGACAAACTTCTGAAAACAACTTGGATGTTAAAACACGGAACCAATGTGCACTATTACGTCGTAACAGACGCAACACACTATAATGCGAACTGAGACTCGCACAACCCACGCTCAGCCAAAACGATTATGTCGCTGGACTGGTGAGCGAGAGATGAAAGAAGACAGAGTTATTAGTGTCGACGCTCAGCCCAGAATGGTTCGCTTTGAAGCCGTGGGCGGTATGTTTCCGATTACATTGCACACGCACTCTCTCTCTCTCTCTCTCTCTCTCTCTCTCTCTCTCTCTCTCTCTCTCTCTCTCTCTCTCTCTCTCTCTTTCTCTCTTTCTCTCTCTCTCTCTCTCTCTCTCTCTCTCTCTCTCTCTCTCTCTCTCTCTCTCTCTCTCTCTCTCTCTCTCTCTCTCTCTCTCTGTGATTGCGTAATTAATGTTCCATTCTGTAATTGCTTTATTGATGTTCCATTCATGTATTTTCTACTACTTTTCTCATTTATTATTACTGTATGTTTGATGTTTCTATGATTCTAGTCGGGCGCACGCGTGAATATGTGTTTGTGTGAATGTAAAGGGCACATTGTAAGATTAAGCCTATGGCCTAAAATGTCTACCCTTTATGTGAATAAAATGTTCTAAGTCTAAGTCTAAGTCTCTCTCTCTCTCTCTCTCTCTCTCTGCCGTCAAACATGCGATTGATTACCGCGATTTTCTTAAACGGAAGGGAAAAGAAGAAGAATACAGAAAACAGAGAAACAAAGTAACGTCCATGAAACGTGCAGCTCGTAGAAAGTATTACCGTGAGCTCGCTGCATCCAGTTCAAAACAAAACTCAAAAGCCATCTGGAAGGTGATCAACCAATTATCTCGTAAAGATACAGTAAAATCTTCCGTTATTGATATACCTGCTGATGATCTGAAGATTCATTTTACTTCTATTGTTGACAAAATAATTACAACTGATAGATCGAAACAGAATAATCTGGACAAGTTGAAACAGTTTTGTGATTAAAAAAATATTACCCATAATTTAGACATTCCTCTGCTATCTGTTAGCGAAGTCTTCCATTATCTGTTGTGCTTAAAACAAACAGGTACTCGTGGTTTGGATAATCTTGATGGGAAAATTCTGAAGTTGTCTGCCCCTTTTATTGCAGAATCCCTTACATATGTTTATAATTTGTGCCTTGACAAATCCTACTTTCCCACCAAATTAAAGGAGGCGAAAGTAATCCCGCTATTTAAATCAGGTAGTTCTTCTGACCCCGCCAATTACAGACCAATCTCAATTCTTCCTGTTTTATCAAAACTACTTAAAAAACACATATTTACACACTTGACCACTCATTTGAAGAAATACGATCTAATACATTCCAACCAGTCAGGTTTTAGAGAAAATCATTCGTGCCACACAGCATTAACAAACCTTCTTGAAAGTTGGCTTAGTAGCATTAATAATAATCAACTCTGTGGTGTCTTATTCGTCGATTTTGCTAAAGCTTTCGACGTTATTAATCATGAATTACTATTAAGAAAATTAGTTGAATATAGAATGTCACCCCAAACCTTATGCCTGCTCTCCTCTTTCTTAGCTGGGCGAGAGCAGTCTGTCTGCGTTAATTCAACCGTATCCAGCAAAAGACCTGTGATATACGGGGTTCCCCAGGGCTCTGTCCTTGGACCACTACTCTTTTCCCTGTATCTAAATATGAGACAGTGACAAAAGGTCAGGTGTCATGTCTACTGTCCCGAATGACACACGATTGCTGACATTTCACCATTGCCAAAAGAATAAACAAATAAGAAATAGGTAGAAAATAAATGTGAAAACTGACTTTGATTGTTGATCAGTATGTTCTATACCACTAACAAATAATCTACTTACACATAGCTGTTTGGCAAATGTATGTTGCATGGAACACACTGACATGAAAGTGGAAGATGTTTTTCCCTCTAGAGAAACTACATATCAAGTTACTCTTTTTGTGCTCTTCCATTCCAGTTGGCAATCAATTGTTAACGCATGTTATTAGAAAAAATAGAACGAAAAAAGATTAGATAGAATGAAAAATGTACTGGTGATGTCATTTGGGACATACTGACATGAAAACGTCACCTTTTGTCATTGTCTCATATATATACGACTTGTGTGTGTCTGTGTGTGTATCTGTGTATTTGTGTATTCGCCATGCACGGCCAAAGTTCTCGATGGATCTGCTTCAAATTTGGTGGGCTTATTCAGAGAGACCCCGGACACAACCTCATCGATGAGATATTTCAACACGTGCTCTCAGCGCGCAGCGCTGAACCGATTTTGGTTCCACCTCAGCTATTTTGGTTCCACCTCAGCTACCCGGGCCCCCATACCGACACACCAAAGCCAAAGTTCTCGGTGGATCTTTTTCAAATTTGGACACCGTATTCAGCTACACCCCGGACACAATATCATCGATGAGATATTTCAACACGTGCTCTCAGCGCGCAGCGCTGAATCGATTTTGGTTTTTGTGTTCATTTCACCATTATAAGTAACTCTTCCTTATCTTCTCATATTCTCCAGGTTTTCAGCGTTTACCTCCCTTCCTTCGTATGGTGCACTATAGTGTGAGTGGAGCGTCTTCGGATATTCCCGGTGTTCTGTTACTGTTACTATTTTTAGAAGGTCAACGCAGTGTCCAGAACGTAAATTGGACCCGTAAATTATCCTCACTGTAAAAGTGCAAAGGTCGAATCAATTTATAGCCACGCGAAAAATACACTGTCATCTATCTCTCTATAGATACGGCTTCTCTGTGTTTTTGTGTGTGTGTGTGTGTGTGTGTGTGTGTGTGTGTGTGTGTGTGTGTGTGTGTGTGTGTGTGTGTGTGTGTGTGTGTGTGTCTCTATGTGAGCAACACCTGTGCATTGTTCAGTTCTGTTTGTGATGTGGTCTGGCGGCTTTTGTGTAAATTTATGTACTGGCCTTCCTTTGAGAAGCCATAACTTGCTCAGTCCTGTTTGAGTGGAGTTCGCCTCCAAAGGTGATTAACACGGTTACATTCGTCGACAAGGATGGGACTCGATATGGTCAGGAATGGCATTATGGCCACTGAATCATTTTCGTGCTGTTCCCATTCCACGAATCTGGGAGGGACCTAAGCTTGGCGGGTCCATTGTTCGGACCCGGCGAAGCCGGCGTACGGCTCTAAGTACTTCTTCCCGGCGAAGCCGGCTACCCGGCGAAGCGGGTATTCATTCTAGTATTAATGATCTTCCTCTTAGTATTAATGATGACTGCGAACTCTTTGCTGACGATACGACCCTACATACTACTGATAAAAAATTAGACAAAGTTTATTCATCGTTGCAGAACAGTGTAGATGATCTCATTCATTGGACGGAGTATAACCACATGAGTCTTCACCCTAAAAAGACAAAATACATGTTAATAACAACAAGACAAAAGAGACAAAACATACGAAACAATCCTCATTCCATATTAATTGGTAACGACGCAATAGAGGAGGTTGGAGATCATAAAGTTTTGGGAGTAAATATCGATAATAATTTGTCTTGGGCCCATCATGTTCGGTCGGTATGTAAAACAATGTCCAGAAAAATATATCAGTTAAATAGAATTAAACACTTTCTAGATCAGCACTCAAGGTTATTATACTTTAACGCATATATACAAACCATCACAGATTATTGTTCAACCATCTGGGACTCTGCCAGTGCTAATATTTTAAAACCATTGTATAGTTTACATAGGCGAGCGCTGAAACTAATTTTACTGAAACAATCCAGTCTTGTATTTGATGATTATAAGAAACTTAAGATTCTCCCACTAAAACAAAGATTTAAATTAAATGAAGGCGTGCTCCTTCACAAAATACTTTCCGGCCGTGCACCACGAACTTTCGTTGCAAACTTTAAAGTCAAACCAAACCGAAAGTTTAACGTCCCAATTCCAAGGATAGATCTCTTCAAATCAAGCTTAGCCTATTCTGGTAGCGTCCTGTGGAATTCTCTCCCGGAATTTGTGAGAGTCCCAATGAGTCTCAATACTTTCAAAAAACACCTTTCACTGTATTTAATGTTAAATTACGAAAAATCACAGTGATGGAAGACTTCGTTTGGTTATATTTTCATTTGTCCAAAGCATCAGTGTTCATTATATCCACACAAAAACACTCAAATTAATAACACATTTACTCATGCATGTGTATTCAGCATTGTTTTCACTACGTTACATATACGACGCTTTATATTTGTGTATAATATGTAATGTGTAAATATTCATATGTTGTTGTTTTTCTCTACCTTTTTTTCTACGTTAATATCCGTGTAAATATGTGATTAGATTAGTCCCCTCTCTGGGCGAGGGCTGGTTGAAAAAAAGCTCGTTGTATTGCTTACGCCACAACCCTCGAAAAATAAAATTTGATTTGATTTGATTTGATTTGATTTGATTTGATCTCTCTCTCTCTCTCTCTCTCTCTCTCTCTCTCTCTCTCTCTCTCTCTCTCTCTCTCTCTCTCTCTCTCTCTCTCTCTCTCTCTCTCTCTCTCTCTCTCTCTCTCTAACACGCATATCATTTTCGAAGCAGACCGAACCCTTTTTGGTACTGATGTCAGTGCGTACCTTGTAAGCACGTACTTACAACCCATCAACAGTCCCTTTTATGATACGAGTGATTTCGTTAATGGCGTATCAATGATGGAACTGTGTTTGCTGGATATAATAACAAGTCACGTAAGGCGAAATTACTACATTTAGTCAAGCTGTCGAACTCACGGAATAAAACTGAACGCACTGTATTTTGTTCACAAAGACAGTACAGCTTCGTCGATCCCCGCGTGAAGGAAATTGCTCACCTTCTAGTCACCTGGCTGGCTATAGTGGGAGGGTTACTTTTGGTGGTCACATTAGATATTATGTTTTTTGGAAAGTTCGTTTTATTTGCAGCCACAGTTCGGTAAACGACAAATGGCTAAACCCAACCACCTAAGAATGAGAAGCGTTTTTGTAACATGACCCATATTCTGCAAAAATGCAGCCATGACGCAGGGGGTAGGTTACAAAAAAACGTCATGTACCGCTTGACTGCATACGGATATAAGCAAATTATACCTTAAACGAAAGCTAAAGATTGTTGCCATCAGACAGCAAGTAAAATGCCTAATTCGTATACACAGTTTTATTTTTAACAACATCTGTATAACATGCGGACGACAAAACAGGAAATGCCATTTTCTCAATCGATATGTATAGCTAACTGAACGCCTGGTTGAAACCGCAATCAAAAACATCTTGAAAATTGTTTATTCTCACAGCTAGAATTATTTTACATCAACAATTGTTAATTTACCGAGGAAAACAACAGTCATATAAGATAAATAATGGATGATTCTGAATCAACTCCGAAAACCGAACCGGGTCGAAGCAAAAAAGAGTTTACACATACACAGGCTTGAAAAAGGATAATTTGGTTCAATATGTTAGATTTTTACCCATAACGTTAAAGATCAGCTCAATATAAAAGGAAAGTGATCATTGTAAAAGGATTTTGCTATCGCAAAATAATTCAACTTCCGGTTTTACCACATGGCGTCCATAATATTATCACTTTATTACATAGCGTGCATTTGTCAGAAATTATACTAAATGTTAGAAGCGATCTTAAAGTGAAAGTAACGTTTAATAAAAGTATGCGCATTTACTTATTGATTGATATATGACTAAAATAATGGACATGTAATTTAAACGTACAATACGACATTTTGTACACTACCTCTCTAAAAAAAACGCGACTATGACCGACCGATATGTATGTGTAAATTAGGTCATTGTTAGTGATGAAAACGGGTTTTCTTTAAAAGATAACACGCAAACTGTGAAGTTCAAGGCCATAATGATTTTAGTACGACTTCTTCAAAACAGGTCTGTTTTTCACTCCACCAGTTTCAGTTTTAATAAAATATATGTATATCTGTCATTTTCAAAAAACCTTATCTGCAATTCACTTAACCAAATACACCATGAACCCAGAAGATATTAGAGTGAGACACTTTACAGTGAAATATGTTATGATTCCCCTTATTTCAAAATATATGCATTTTAATTGGCAGACACGATTCACGTCGTAGGTACGTGTCGTCTGGTGAGGCAACTGTTAGCATTTTTTGTCGTAAGAATTGACATTTTTAAACATAAATCATGGACAAAAAACTAATTCTACAAAAAGTGCAGGTTTTCTTGGTAAAGTCAGTTAAAGCATCTTAAAATTCAAGAAATTGTGCAATTACGTGTATGTATTTGAAATGGCAGACAATATTGAATGAAAGTGATTTTTGACTGATTGAAACCCTACCCCCACTAACAAAATGGGCCCTGAGATTAGGGGTGTTAGTTAAAGATGACTTGAATAATGGCTATGCTTTTCCACTAAAGTATTCAAAACCTAAACATATTCATAGGCAAGATGTTCTACATTAACACAATTAACTTTTTAAACATATACATATGCTTAGTACACGATACTTCCGGTTTTTCTACCGGATGACTTATACATTTAGGGGGTAAACACCTTATCGTAGAAACAGCTTTATTTTCAAAAAGTGCAAGTAATTATTAAAAATCATACATAATATTTATATATAGGAGTTAATTTTCCTTCGAAAGTCATTTGTTTCAAGTGGCAGACAATGTCAGTTGGAGAGTTACATGTACGTAAAGCGTATAACTGTTGTCTGTGATTAGTGCATTGTGGACACATTGGCACCATTTGATCCTAAATGCAAAACGATGTCGTGATCATACCACAGTTTTAGGATAATTTTACATCGCATCGATTACTAAATTGATGGTAGAATTTCACTGATAAATTCTATTTCCGGTAGCGTCAGTGCCGTTATCTTTTTCTTTTTGTAATAAGGTAATAACGAATGAACCACGTGTCACACTCTTATGCTAGTCTTTAAATGACAATTCCAATAAGTTAAAAGGCATGTATTGCGCGTTACATACATTTATACCCCCCCCCCAGGATTACAATGCAAGTAAACACATATAAAGAGATAGTAACGTTTTACATGGTTACACGTTCAGTAGTGAACGTAACGTGTGGTTTAACAAAATTACTTGCACATACAATAGTGAAGTCTGTCTGTGTATCTTTGTTTGTGTGTTTGTCTATGTCTGTCTGTGTGTTCGTATGTTTGTCTCTCCCTCTGTCTGTCTATCAGTCTGTCTATCTCTCTCTTTCTCTCTGTGTCTATGTCTGTCTGTCTGTCTGTCTGTCTGTCTGTCTGTCTGTCTCTCTCTCTCTCTCTCTCTCTCTCTCTCTCTCTCTCTCTCTCTCTCTCTCTCTCTCTGCGAGGTAGGTGCACTTAAAGAGAAAGCAATACAGAAAGAAATGCATTTCTCTACCAAGAATGAAGTTTGTCTGTCTGTGTGTTTGTGTGCGTGTTTTTTTGGTTGCGTAAGTGTTTCTCTATGAGCATCTCTACGTCTTTGTTTGCGTACATAAGTGCGTGCGTGCATGTGTGGGTGTTTCTGTGTCGGTTTGTCTCACTGTGTGTATGTCTGTCATTTTGTCGGTATGTGTATGTGTCTTTGTGTGTGTGTGTGTGTGTGTGTGTGTGCGTGTGTGTGTGTGCGCGTGCGTGCGTGCGTGCGCGCGCGCGCGTGTGTGTTTGTATGCGTGCGTGCGTGTGTGTGTGCATGTGTGTGTGTGTGTAAGTGTGTGTGTGTGTGTGTGTGTGTGTGTGTGTGTGTGATTGCAATTATTCCTCCTTTTTACATTTAGTCAAGTTTTGACTAAATGTTTTAACGTAGAGGGGGGAATCGAGACGAGGGTCGTGGTGTATGTGAGTGTGTGTGTGTGTGTGTCTGTGTGTGTGTATAGAGCGATTCAGACTAAACTACTGGACCGATCTTTATGAAATTTGACATGAGAGTTCCTGGAAATGATATCCCCAGACATATTTTTCATTTTTTTGATAAATGTATTTGATGACGTCATATCCGGCTTTTCGTGAAAGTTGAGGCGGCACTGTTACGCTCTCATTTTTCAATTAAATTGGTTGAAATTTTGGTCAACTAATCTTCGACAAAGCCCAGACTTCGGTATTGCATTTCAGCTTGGTGGCTTAAAAATTAATCAATGACTTTGGTCATTAAAAATCTGAAAATTGTAAAAATATATTTTTTTTTATAAAAGGATCCAAATTTACGTTCATCGTATTCTACATCATTTTCTGATTCCAAAAACATATAAATATGTTATATTTGGATTAAAAACAAGCTCTAAAAATTAAAAATATAAAAATTATTATCAAAATTAAATTTTCGTAATCAATTTAAAAACACTTTCATCTTATTCCTTGTTGGTTCCTGATTCCAAAAACATATAGATATGATATGTTTGGATTAAAAACACGCTCAGAAAGTTAAAACGAAGAGAGGTACACAAAAGCGTGCTATCCTTCTCAGCGCAACTACTACCCCGCTCTTCTTGTCAATTTCACAAAAATAAACAGATAATGACGTCTTTTTAAGTGGCACAAACGTGTACATGAATGCCTTCCCTTTCGAATGATTTAAAGTTATAGAATTTCTGTCAAGCGGTTTAAGTTTTATGTCCGTTTTATGAACCCAACCCTCAAAACAAGAATAGTAACGCCAAAGAAGGAAAACATACACACAAACCAACGTTTTTCTCACCGGTGGTTTGGAATATTGCCCCAAAACTTTAGATTTAGTGTTGTGGTGTTAAAATCTATCAGAAAAATGTGTTTGCTAACGTGACGCCAAAAAGTAACCAAAACGGTCCTTAGCCGACTGACTATTCCACGTGCAAAACGTAGTGATATTGACACGCCAGATTAGCGCGGTAGCGTATTGTGCTCATTAGCAGGAAAACGCGCTTTTCTGTATTCTTGTTAACTTTCTGAGCTTGTTTTGAATACAACCTATCATATCTATATGTTTTTGGAATCAGGAAATGATAAAGAATAAGATGAAATCATTTTTGGATCGATTTCTTAAATTGTAATCGTAAGACTAATTAATCTATTTTCGTTAATTGTGATCACATTTTAAGAGTAAACATGACATATGTATATATTTTTAGATCAAGTAGTTTTCTCTTAATCGCTCTACACACACACACAGACACACACACATACACCACGACCCTCGTCTCGATTCCGACCTCTACGTAAGAGTAAGCCTCCCGTAAACCGTCACAGATACGGTCAGGCTTTTACACACAGTACAAACACCCTTTCATTTAAACACTCACCAATTGAGAACATCCTAGGTGCCCTCCGTAAAGAGCGAACAATTTTCAAAGAATTTATTTTTGCGTGGTTTATCTTACCCCTGAGCCATCGTGAACCCGTGTGATCCAGTTTTCCCTTTTCACAATGCAGTCGTCATAGTTAGTCATTTGAATGCGACTCGACGTGAGCTTATCTACAATAGCACGTTTTTTTATGCACGAAACAACGGCTGTGGTTCACAAGAACTCTAGCGATGGCTTTTGACTGTTGAGAGGAACGGCGATTTGCACTGATAAACCGGCCGTCGTCTGCTACGACCCTTGCGTGACCCTGCTTCCGGGCTTTTCTTTTTTTAAACTTTCACAACTTCGAATTGTTCTGATCTTGTCTTGATGAAAAACGAATTCTTTTATGATTAAAGAATGTTTGTGTAACAAGCTGTCAATTTATTATTTAGATTTTAAAAGTTAGGTCTAGCGCAAAAACGAGGCGCCGTTGTTGTTAACGGAACAAGTCTACGAAAATAAATTCTTGGAAAATGTCTCACGCTCGACAGAAAGCAGCCAGGATGTTCCCGTTCGGTGAGCGTTCAAATGGAAGTATGCTTGTACTGTATTTAGACGCTCGGGGAGCTCTGTGATGGTTTACGGGAGGCTTACTGTGCCTTTAAAACATTTAGTCAAAACTTCACTAAATGTAAACAAGTCGCGTAAGGCGAAAACACAACATTTAGTCAAGTAGCTGTCGAACACACAGAATGAAACTGAACGCAATGCCATTTTTCAGCAAGACCGTATACTCGTAGCATCGTCAGTCCACCGCTCATGGCAAAGGCAGTGAAATTGACAAGAAGAGCGGGGTAGTAGTTGCGCTAAGAAGGATAGCACGCTTTTCTGTACCTCTCTTTGTTTTAACTTTCTGCGCGTGTTTTTAATCGAAACATATCATATCTATATGTTTTTGGAATCAGGAACCGACAAGGAATAAGATGAAAGTGTTTTTAAATTGATTTCGACAATTTAATTTTGATAATAGTTTTTATATATTTAATTTTCAGAGCTTGTTTTTAATCCAAATATAACATATTTATATGTTTTTGGAATCAGAAAATGATGGAGAATAAGATAAACGTAAATTTGGATCGTTTTATAAATTTTTATTTTTTTTTGCAATTTTCAGACTTTTAATGACCAAAGTCATTAATTAATTTTTAAGCCACCAAGCTGAAATGCAATACCGAAGTCCGGGCTTCGTCGAAGATTACTTGACCAAAATTTCAACCAATTTGGTTGAAAAATGAGGGCGTGACAGTGCCGCCTCAACTTTCACGAAAAGCCGGATATGACGTCATCAAAGACATTTATCAAAAAAATGAAAAAAACGTTCGGGGATTTCATACCCAGGAACTCTCATGTCAAATTTCATAAAGATCGGTCCAGTAGTTTAGTCTGAATCGCTCTACACACACACACACACAGACAGACACACGCACATACACCACGACCCTCGTCTCGATTCCCCCCTCTACGTTAAAACATTTAGTCAAAACTTGACTAAATGTAAAAAGAAAGATGATGCAGCTTTCATTATGTGTGGAGACTTTAATGCCAGAACCGGATGTAACGTTGCCCCATTTTACGACCTAGAATCAGACTGTTGTGTGAATGTAGACGCCGATCTGTGGTCCAACAACAGCGCCGAAGGCTGCTATTTGTCTCAGCGTGCCTCCCAGCGGATTAATCCATTCGGAAGAAGTTTGTTAGATTTGTGTTCTGGCCTGGGTATGCACATATTAAATGGGGCGTGTGATTGTGATAGAAGCGGTCTGCACACGTACATGACGCCAAACGGCAGCAGTGTGGTTGACTATTGTATTGTGTCCTGTCCTTTGGCTTCCTGTGTGATGAAGCATGATCTCCAGTCAGATAAATCACATTACAAAGATAGCGGCTCCTTTGTTTATACAATGAAATGGTCAGAAGAAAAACAGGCCAGTTTTATGAATAAGTTAAATCAGCCAGAAAGTCTCTCCCAGATAGAAAAAGCCTCCAATTTGATTGATGTTAGTATTGATAAAGCAGTCTGTGCTTAATTCAGTCGCTGATTGCCTCTTTGTAAGGCACAACCCCCAGAAAAGTACTAGCACTGGTAGTGCCTTGTTTGATAAGGAATGTGATAATAAACGAAGGGCTACCAGAGGGTCTCTACGCCATTCCAGAAGCACGCTTCTTTCCTCAGACAGAGCCTAATCTGATTGTGAAACTCGGAAGGAGAAAAAGTTGCTGGACGAAATGTAGAGAAGAATTAGAAAGCTGTTCTAATGATTCCCAAAAGTTTTGCAAAAACGTTAAACAGTTGTCAAGAAAGAGTGCATTAAACTAAAGGCCGATATAACTAATGAGCAATGACTGGACCATTTTATGAATGTGTTTACTGAGTGCGAACGATTTTGCAAATGTGAATGGAAGTGAAGAGCCTAGCTGTCAGGGTGAGTCGAACGAAGGGGAAACCTGTTCTGAAGATGACATTTTGAATTTTGACATAACGGCCTATTAAGAGGTTAAGGCAGCTATTGAGCATTTAAAAGCAAATAAAGCTGCTGGACCTGATGGAGTCATACCAGAGGTCTTAAAATGTGCACATGTTCATATTATTCCTTTTTTGGTCCGTTTGTTCAATGCTATTTTTTCATCTGGAGTTTACCCTGACGTTTGGACTGAAGCCATAATCCACCCCTTACACAAAAAGAGCAGTTTGCATAAACCCGATAACTATAGAGGTATCTCTTTGTTGAACATCTGTAGCAAGTTGTACAGTTATATTATTAATAAACGATTGTCAAGTTGGGTTGAAGAACAAAATTTACTCGGTGATATACAAGCAGGGTTTCGAAAAGATCACCAAACCACTGATCACATATTTACTTTTTTCAGCATGATTCAGAGGGATTTGTTGAGAAACAAAAAGTTGTACGTTGCTTTTATTGATTTTCGTAAAGCATTTGATTTTATTTCCCACTATCAACATGCGCACGACAAAGAAACCCAGTTCAGTGAAAGTGTCAGGGCTTGGAAACACAAACACACGCACGCAGGAAACACGACGGAGACAATGAGAAGAGAAGAGTACTTGTAAGTTCATAGGCTTCTGTATTTGGTAATACCGAGATGCTCAACAACAACAGGAGTTTGTAGTATCAAAATATCTGGCTTGTTGCAGTCCCTTGAAGCACTTGACCGTATAACTTGGTTAAACGGCATAGTGCTTTTCACGGCTGGGTGCAGATGAAACTGTGCTGTGCTTTCAACGACTGCATGACCAAGCCTTAATTTGATACATTCTCCTATGAGTAGGCCTACGACCCAAGCACTGGCCTTTAGTTCATTCCCCTCATGGCAGAAGTCTGAGCAAATAAAAACAATTCGCATGAAGCTATATCAAAACATCAAGTCAACCTATCGGCGTGCAGTTACAGAGAGAGACTGCTGAGAGAGAGAGAGAGAGAGAGAGAGAGAGAGAGAGAGAGAGAGAGAGAGAGACAGAGAGAGAGAGACAGAGAGAGACAGAGAGAGAGACAGAGACAGAGACAGAGACAGAGACAGACAGAGACTGAGAATGTTCTAAAAGTCTAGTTTAACAGAAAATTATGCATCAAACCGGATTATGCGTCTGCGGCCCCATTCGCGACGGTCTTCAACCCGGTGTACGATCATCTCGCATATTTGACCGCCTCTCGCCTACACGCTCTAACGAATGATTCCAGCCCGACAATAGCACTCCTTTGCATCAAGTATGATTCCTTTGTCACTAAGACTCCCGTACCGAAGCTGAATACGAGCTGGTTTTGTAAAAACAAGCGTATTTCTACATTTGAAACCCACCGAGCAGCCATTTCCGGTGCTTTGTCACCACGATTTCTCGTTTTAACATTTAAATACGGGAAAACGCAAATCCTTCTTCGACATATTATTATGCATTTCGAAACAAAGTTAGTCATCGCAGATGCAGTAGGTCACCTTTAATCTAGACAGAAATCAACAACTTTGTGGTAAAACTGGAAAATGCAGGCCGAATCGAGTGTTACTCACCGTACACCAGCTTACCACTGTATAGCCGGTTATCCCCCGTGTACTGTCTTTGTGAAAAACTACAGTGCGTTCAGTTTCATTCCGTGAGTTCGACAGCTTGACTAAATGTAGTAATTTCGCCTTACGCGACTTGTTTTTTCTTGCAAAGCACTTGTCAAGCTTGCAGTCTGAAATGTTAAAGAAGACTTTAATTCCGTTTGGGGTGTATTTTTCATTAATGAAAGATATAACACTTAAGACGCTGTTATGATCACGTTTTCTGGAGAAAGTTAACTTTTAGAAGATCAAATGTCATTCGCTGTGCTATACTTGCCATGATATACGCAAAAATGGTCGGTAACTTTGCTGATTGATTAAATCAATGTAAACAGAACAACGGGGGTTTCTTTTTGCAAACTCATGTGTGTCAAAGTCGCGAGTTTGTACAGTGACCTATTTTTCAGTGCAAGCGAATTCAGCCTGGGTAGTTACATTTTTGTTTTTTAATTCAGGAAATATGTGCGAGTTTCAAATCTCTCGGGGGCCGCAAACAAGTATAGGGATGGGGGTAGGGGAGGGCGCAAAAACAAAAATCGAGTGCGTGGAAAATGTGCTAAGATTACCCGAACACAGCATTCAAATTTGAATACAATAAGGTTCAAACGCCGAAATGTAGGCATGTATGTTGAGATCCTTCCAAATCGAACTGTGCAGCTCTTCCAGCGATAAATTTCACACTGTCCTTCGAGGAGAGTAGGCCTATCCTCCTAGAATTGATTGGGATGCGGTATAATTGAGTAAAGTTAAATGTAACATAGGTCCAAGTCGAACCATAAAATAGGGCCAATTTGCAAATACGGCAAACCGGAATGTCGTCCTGTAAAATCTATCAAAGTGCCAATGGAATACTAATCCTAGATAATCTTCTCTGATGTATCGGCATCCTGGTACAGTGAAAGTGACGGGTCGGAAATACAATTGAACTCCCCTATTAAGACTCCCCCAAAATTAAAAACCTTTTAAGACCCTGCTTTCTCAGACGTTCTGTTCATCAGCTCTGTACATTTATCCTCTCCCTGATTTGTAAGACCTTATTTTCTCAAACATTTGGGAGGTCTTAAAATGAATGTTCCAATACTACCCATTATTCCCCCCTCTGCTTCTTTACCTCTGTAAACTTGTAGAGCTAGTTATTTTTCGATAATGACCCAGCAACCAAACAAATAACGAGCCAGCAACAGCCTGAATCCTCGATAGTGCAATGGGTTGAGAAGCTGTTCTGTTTTGGTACTACTTTTGCGACTGAAAAGTTCAAAACGCTCTATACGTACGAAATATACATCTCTGGAGCAAACAATACAAACATACCGCATTTAAATTAACAACTACAGGCCTGAACACATGAATCTCCATATAAAATCCATGAGTTCGGTTGTTTTCTGAATATAGATCTGCTGTGCACACACCGTTCATCACAAGCAAATTCCCAAGGCAAGTAACTCATACTCTTGCCGACAAGAGTAGTTCCCCTTCTTTTAACGCAGTTTCTTCGACAACACTGACTGCAATCCGACGGTCAGTTTTCAACAATATTTCATTTTATAAACAGATCACACGCAACCAAATGCACACATCTCATCAATTTAAACAACATAAAGCGGTTTCATACACTATTTTCCCAAAAAAACTGAACTTCATACAGTAATTAACGTTGGAACACGGGTGCAAAAGTTCGTCTGCTAGTCCCATTTGACGAAAGAACATTATCTTTAGCGATACTAAAACATAAACAGAACACACAATATCTGCCTTTACCGCCACAGCAGAATAACAGCTTATCTGTGTACTTGATTTTAGTCTAAAACAGGGAAACTGACAAGAAGTGTTAACAGAATGGAATGATTTGCACGGAACTATACAACCGCGCATTAATCGATCGCCTGCGCAGGTTGACTGGTTGAGTGATTCGGATTCGATCAAACTTTCGCACAAAAACTCCTGTTTTCTTTGAATAACTGAAGAAAGGGGTAATAAAGAGAAGCTCGCATTTTTCATGATCCGCCAACTTCGACCATTATTTTTAATAATCACTGAGACTCGGCATGTAACCTCTACTTATTGACGGACTGTGTGATGATATCTTCTGCTATGGTATTTTGATATCACTGTCGAAACAGACCAATAGCAGAAGATATCATCACACAGTCAGTCAATGTTAGATATATTGCTAATTCTCTGGATATTTTGTATTTACTGTAAAGAAATTACAAAAGTATTTGTCTCAGTTTTGGCTGTTCCATATCCCTCCCTCTGATTATTATTTCTTTTTGTTCATTCTTTTCTTGTACTTTTCAGTATTTTAAAATGTCTTTCCTTTCAAAAAGTCTTTAGTCACTTGTTCAACTAAATTCTGGGATAATTACATTTTCATATAATTTTTTTATTATATTTGTTTGTTTTTAAATTTAGGTGTTTTTGTTTTTGAAGTGGGGAAGCAATAAAGAGGTCGTCGATATCAAAACTGATATCGACGGAAATGTCGTCGATATCACTTTTGCACTGAGCTCAGTTTTGCCCAATTGACCAATGGAAATACACGTAACATATGAAATAGCAATATATCGGTATGCACAGATGAAGCAGGTTAAGACATTTCTGGCATTTTTTCACTTAAAAATCTAAAAATTACCGAATAGTAAATTGCCGACTTTCTCCGCAGCTTTTACAAATGTTCAGGTGTTTTGACTTGACGCGAATGCTTATCATGAAAGATAGATTTTTTCTGCTGGAGACTTTACGGGAGAGGTTTTAAAAGTTCAACGCGATCATTATCAGAAGGTTAATTCACAAATGCGATTACACAAGATGTCAGAGAAAATTCGTTTAATCGGTTTCAAACTTAAAGGAAAAGGACGTGTGTGTGTGTGTGTGTGTGTGTGTGTGTGTGTGTGTGTGTGTGTGTGTGTGTGTGTGTGTGTGTGTGTGAGAGAGAGTGCATATTATTTAATTTTTAAGGCGTTAACGCTGAAATGCAATCCCATAGTCCGGACTTCGTCGAAGATTGCTTTCCCAAAATGTCAATTAATTTGGTTGAAAAATGAGGGTGTGACAGTGCCGCCTCAACTTTCACAAAAAGCCGGATATGACGTCATCAAAGACATCTATCCAAACAATAGAAAAAAGGTCTGGGGATATACCCAGGAACTCGCATGTGAAGTTTCAGGAAGATTGGTCCGATAGTTTTCTCAGAATCACTTTATACACACACACACACACACACACACACACACACACACACACACACCACGACCCTCGTCTCGATTCCCCATCTATGTTAAAACATTTAGTCAAAACTTGACTAAATGTAAAATGAACAACAACAACAACAACAACAACAACAACAACAACAACAACAACATACAATTTTCATTCGATTTTCTTTTCATGTTTGCTTGCTTTTCATTTAAACTGCACAATAGCCGCCATTTATATGTATTTTTCTAGAAAACTGTAAACACCACTATAAGCATTATGCTTGTTGTTGTTTACTCAATATGCGTTTCTTTGTAAATAATGCACAAACGTTGAATAAAACAGTTTAAACCAACAACAAAAGGAGGGGTAAATAGGCTCAACGGACAGACTGCCAATCAGCGCTGGCGAAAGAAGTGCGGATCGAATGTCCACCGTGGGAATGAGGCCTTACGGAGATTACACGAGATTTGAAAGAAAAAAAACACTTTATTAATCATTAAAAGAATGGCCCCCAAAAGAAAATCCAAAAAAATAAAGGAGAGACATGTATAGAAATCGAAAACTGTATTATCTCAAATAAAGATGTGAATGCGTGCAGGATCGAATGCTATATTTACCGCTGGCGAAATAAGTAGGAAGTAATTACCGTGGTAATAAGACCTTAGGGGGTCCACACGAGCCTAATTTGTTCGTCAGTGTTCATTTAAAACGGATGCGTCTTTTTCTTCGTTCAGGCATGGGTAGCCACAGAAGACGACTGCACTAGACCAACAGAGAAAAACAACATGAAACTGTTCTGCTCTTACTGCTGCACATAGGAATGCTTACATGTTACTTCACTTGTTCTGTCTCGTCTAGACTATGGAAATTCTCTTCTTGCCGGCATCCCTGACACTCTACTCAACAAGCTCCAAAAGGTTCAAAATAGTGCTGCTAGGTTAGTTTTTAGGTGTCCCAAGAGAACTCACACCACTCCACTCCTTCGTGCCCTGCACTGGCTCCCCATCGCTCAGAGGATAGATTATAAACTTAGTAGTATGTGTTACAACGTCTTCAACCAAACTACACCACACGCACTCACAGAAATTCTCAGTCTACACTCCTTCTAGATCCCTCCGTTCATCTGCTGACACAAAAATGCTCAAAGTTCCCCGACGCAATAAGAAAACTCAGGGACAACGTGCCTTCTCCTACATCGGCCCTGTAACCTGGAATAGCCTGCCTCTCTCTGTCCGTGATTCTGATAACCCGACCCAGTTCAAAAGCTCCCTTAAGACCCACCTTTTCCGATCCGCCTTTTCTGCTGATCAGTGAGAAGCAGTTACTTCACCTTGTACAAAATGTTTGGCACCGATGTATACTGTTCAAAAAAAGAAACGCATAGTTGCTACTTGCCAAATTTGTTTTATTTTTCGAAAAAATTAACAGAAAATCCAATATTTAGATTATTTGTTTGAAATTTGGTATGGACACAGTTGAATGCACACACAGTTCATTTGCATCTTCAAATCAATCAGTCAATCAATACGATTGGGTGCCGAGGCTGTCAAGTCAGTAGGGGGTGTGACTGCCTTGAGCAGCAACAACTGCCCGGCACCTTCTGGGCATGGACTGGATCAGATGCCGGATATCTTGCTGTGGGATGGTGTCCCACTCCTCCTGAAGTGCCTGCAATAGATCGCGGTGATTTGCCGGCGTTTCTTCTCGCCTGCGCACACGTCTGTCCAATTCATCCCAGAGGTGTTCTATCGGGTTCATGTCTGGCGACATGGATGGCCAGGGAAGCACCTGGACATGATGGTCGGTGAGGAACTGGGTGGTGAGTCGTGCTGTGTGCGGGCGAGCGTTGTCCTGCTGGAATATGGCATCCTGGTCAGCCAGAAGAGGAAGGGCGTGTGGGCGCAGAATTTCCTCCACGTATCGCTGGGCAGTTATGCGCCCTTGGACGTGCACCAGGGTGCTCCTTCCAGCGGTATTGATCGCCCCCCACACCATGACGCCTCCACCACCATGAACGGGTGTCTCATCCACACAGTTGGGCGCGTAACGTTCGTTTACTCTCCGGTAGACCCTCCTCCGACCATCATGTCGCTGGAGCAGGAAGTAGGACTCGTCGCTGAACCACACGTGTCTCCAGTGATTCCGGACGGTCCAGCGAAGGTGCTGGTTGCCCCACTGCACTCGGTTCTGGCGATGGCGGCGGGTGAGGACAGCTCCTCTGTGAGGTCTGCGAGCTCTCAAACCAGCTTCATGCAGGCGGTTCCGCACGGTCTGGTCCGATAATCGGTGTGGCCCGGGGAGAGCCTGGACAGAAGATGAGGCCGACAGGAAACGATTCCGGAGGTGGCGGAGCCGTATGAAGCGGTCGTGAGCAGCAGTTGTCGCCCTTGGTCTTCCCGCTCGTGGCAAGTCAGCAACGGAGCCAGTGGCTTGAAACCTGCCCCACAGTCTACTGATGGTGCTCTGGGACACGTGGAAGTGCCTGGCGATTGCACTTTGACTTTGGCCTGCTTGTAAACGACCCAATGCAATTTGGCGGTCTGCTCTGCTCAATCGGGCCATCTTTCGTCGCTGAATTGTCGTCTGATTTCTTTGTGGCGAACAATCCGCTTTTATGGGTTTTGGAAGACATGGTGAGAGCTCAATATTCCCCGAGTTTCACGAGATTACACTGAAGCATGACGAGTGGTCATGCCAAATGAGCAATTTTGACATTGTAGCCACTGATAACGCATGCGTCACGTGCAGAGCTCACTTGTGGCAATGGACGAAAGGTCGACGACCAGATAAACATTTTCTGCAGTTTGGTGGATATCCTTGTAGCCATATAACTAAATTAACCAAATATTACAAGCTATGCGTTTCTTTTTTTGAACAGTATATAATATTCTTTTAGAGTTTTTAATAATGTACAGTTAGATATTTGCTTTATTATCCTTTATTTTGTACTTATTTTATTATTATTATTATTTTTTGTACGGTTCATTGTGTGGAATGTAAGGTTGTGAGATTGTTATGTACGAGTGTATGCATGAAGCGCCTTTGTAAACGCCACGAGCTTCCCTTTGGGAAGGTGTGCGCGTATAAATAATCATTATTATTATTATTATTATTATTATTATAAGGGTTGGGCTGCACTCTACAACAAAGAGCTTTGATACACGCAACCTCCTGTCTGGTCCACTGCATCACAGCCACTATGTCTCGCATAATGTGCGCGCATAATGGCTAAATGCGTGTGTGTGTCCCATTTTTAGTGTCGCACTATGTTCAGCGACCGTATACAATACTGAGCAATGCAGAACCTGCCCTGCAGAATATTCCCATGTTGCTGTGCGACTCGCACTTGTTTTGCACAATTCCAAAAACAGATTTCTAACGTTCCATCAAAAACACACACACACACACACACACACACACACACACACACACACACACACACACACACCTCCCCACATTTTCGGGTTCTTGGTCTCGAGAGATCAGATGTAAACCGAATGTTCAGACACAGGCACTCACAGACCTGTTCAAGTTGTTTTCATCTGACAGCTAATCGAAGTTAAACCCTGAGGTGAGGTTTTTTTTTCAAGGAGTGCTAAGGCAAAAAAAAAAAAAAAAATAGGGCGTAACGCGCTTATTCTTAACATAACGATTGAAACTTAAATATGGGATAAAAGGGTAACTTTTATGCATCAGTGCAGTAGATTCACAATAGCTCCCTTACTTCGGAGGTTATTAGCTAAAATGACTGAACATACATGAAGATTAAGTGTACTTAAAAGCCCAAATGTGACTGGCCTGAAACTCGGCATTTCTGAGATATCTCGCCAGCTATGCACATGTTGATAATCACATATAGCTCCGGCGAAAGCTATCAGAAAAAATCACCGGGATGTTGCAAACAAACACACATTCAAGTCACTGGACTTTGGCTGGAGGATCGCAAACAACAATAAACGTTAATGACAAACATAACATAACAGCCGCCTGCAGCTGACTGGGCACGAACAATACAAGGAGGAAAGTCAATACAACTTGCAGAAAGTTTGCGTGTTTCTGAAATGATCACTTTTCCCTTCTTTTTTTCAGAACGGCTTCAAGGTGGTCCAAAGCTTTTGCTGCCGGTGACGTGTAGTGCTGTCGATGTCGACCCCGTGAACGTTTGTCTTTAACATATTGCTTAAATTCAAGTGTGTACCAGCCTACTTCACTTTACCGAACTGAGCAAAACTGGAAAACTGCGCAAATTATGTCTCCAGCCTCCTCCTCCTCCTCCTCCCCCTTCTCCTCCTCCTCCTCCCCCTTCTCCTCCTCCTCCTCCCTCCTCCTCCCACATCCTCCTCCTCCTCCCACATCCTCCTCCTCCTTCTTCTCCTCATACTCCTCCTCCTTCATCTTCTCCTCCTTCTCCTGCAGATGAAAAACAACCAACAGTCACAACTCAAGTAACCGTTGATGCCGTCTGTAACGGTATCGATATCGTCGTTGAATGTTGGCGTAACTCGTTATTGACAGCTTTTCAGCAGAAGGCCAAAACTAATTAATTTTTTTAATATGGAATAGTGTTTACATCTGTATTTGTTAGAAAGATTAAAAAAACAAAAAGAATGTTACATCATGTACTGTCGATCGTTTTTTAGAGAATGTTTCTCGTGGAGAATGATTTACTTAGTCTGAAGCACAAAACTTGAACATCCAAATCACTAAGAACAGAGTTACGTCAGCATTCCAGGACGACAACGGTTTGTAGTGTGATAGGGTGGAGTGGAAGGGGGAAAATAGGCCAGGAAGCATAAATGAGACGCCAAGACAGAGGTTGCGATAACGTGACTTTTAATTAACGTACACCAGAAAGTAGACACCAGAAAGTAGTGTAGATTCTCCTCAGTGAGCACACTTGAAACAGTAAACACAAGAGCACAGGTATCGGAATTTAACACCACACGTCGACCGATTACAACTTCGCGACAAATTTGGTCAGCACTTCGACCGTTCACGTCAACCGACACAATCGGAGCAACACACAGCTCGCAGTGTCACAAATCGCGTTCTCTCCTCTAGCCTAAATGGTCAGTCTTTTAAAGGCTGGTCACTTCCGATACCCTGTGGCGATGCAGAGAGCCGTGTCGGTGTCACGCACCGGAAATATTACGCACACCGGATAAGGCTCATTAGATTACAACCATTTACAAAGAAGGGGGGGGGGGTAAGAGACTAAAACCTCCAAGCCACATGGCATCTTCTATGATGTACCCTGTCAAAAGAAATGACACCCACTTGACAAAACGCCGAGTCCAACGATTACCCAGACAGGCTGGCGGCACATTACATAACGACCACCTAAATCTGAGATAAGAGATTAGAAATGCATCCGGTCGGAGTCTACCCTACGATAGTAAACACACAATAAAGTACAATGCACAAAGACAACCAGGTATTATTTAGTCACTCCTTAGGCACTGATGGTTAGAGGTTACGCTGCTGCTTCTCATCATTTCAAGTTAGGGATTTAGCACAAAGGGCATTTTTTAAAGGTAAACCCAATGTGACTAGCACACACACACAGGGAATAGCTATAGACAGGGGAGGCAACTGGGTCGGGTAGGAGATAATCACACACAGAGAGACGGGGTACGCCACATGGCTACATCCCCTCCAGCTCTATACCAACCTGCGCCCTCGCAGGGAGCAAGTACAACAGGAGCCTAAGATACAACCTGGAGCTGACTTAAACAGATCATCCAAGGTGACATCTAACAACTCAAACAACAATAATACAGGAAACACAACCTCCCTTGCCAACATATTAGTGAAGGCACGCCCAACTGAGGGATATGACACAAGACAACAAGATGCATTGCAGAAAAGGCAGTCAGGAACCCGCTATTAAGCCAAGAGAACCTGAAATACCATAAAGCTTGTCGTCAGGATCATGGATGCCGCTGACCACTGCTAATCCTGAAATATCCTTAACAACGCCGGAGAACATAACGGCCTGAAACCACCAGCACCCTGGTGTGACAGCAACAACCTGATACATACAAACAAACACAGATGTTAATACTAAGTGCTCAAAGAGGGAACCGAAGCAAAAGTAAAATGCAAAACCATAAAACATTTTAAGAAAATGCAAAATAGACTAAACAAAGTGATAGAGAAGTGAATCAGTATCAATGTATGTGAGTCTTTTATCTCACTGATGATCCAGGAATTAGCGAGTCCTTATCTCACAGTAAATGAGAGAAAATGTTGTTGTGAGTCTGTCTCACAGATGTTAAGGCTAATCTAGCTGGCGAGTCTCTGTCTCACGAATGGCACATGGCCCACATGACAGCAGCACATTGTTTTCCTGACTGTTCACAATAGGCTCATGGCGGGGTTATGACAGCGGCACACTTAATGAATGTTCAAATTAATATGGCGAGTCTCTGTCTCAGGAATGGCACATGGCCCACATGACAGCAGCACATTGTTTTCCTGACTGTTCACAATAGGCTCATGGCGGGGTTATGACAGCGGCACACTTACACAAGTCCGACTGTTCAAAATAAATATGGCGAGTCTCTGTCTCACGAATGGCACATGGCCCACATGACAGCAGCACATTGTTTTCCTGACTGTTCACAATAGGCTCATGGCGGGGTTATGACAGCGGCACACTTACACAAGTCCGACTGTTCAAAATAAATGAAATCAAGTGAATCCCATGATCGGCGCTGTGAGCGGCGTACAGGCACAGCAGCTGGAGGAGGGACCAGAGGTTCTGGGTCTCTAGCCAGAGGCTGGTCTGGGACACGTGCTACCTCTGGAACACGAAGCGCTGGGGCTGGGACTGGAGGTGCCTGGGGCTGAGGAACTGGTGCAGGGGCTGCTGGCTGCACCTGAGGAGGCTGGATGGGTGGGGGAAAGACTGGGCGTGCCAGGCAGACAGTGCCCCGGTCAGGGAATGTTGGGGTAGCAGGGGCAGGTAGGGAAAGGGGTGTCGCAGGGTGTGCGATGGGGACAGCAGCAGGCATGATGTCGTCTCGGCTGAGGGTCTTCTCACCACCCCCAGCTACAGGACGAACGACATACACCTGGGAGCCTGGGTAGGGTCGAGCTGTTACCACATACAGCTCAGACCGCCACTGGTCCTGGATCTTGCTCCTGCCCAGGGTCCGGTTCTTGATGTAGGTGTAGTCACCTACATGGAGGGGGTGATCTGCTGCTTTCTTGTCTGTCTGCTGGCGCCTCTCTTCAGCTGACTTCTTCAAGTGCTGTTTGGCGCGTGCATGGGCTTCCTGGAGTCGCAAGCGGTGCTGCCGAACCCAGTCAGTGGCTCCAGCAGTTGCTTCTCCAGCACGGCCAAGGAGATGGTCGATGGGCAGACGGGGCTCCTGTCCAAAGAGCAGGAAGTGGGGGGAGAAACCAGTGGAGGCGTGCGGCGTCGAGTTGTAGGCCTGGAGCAGCTCAGGCAGGTGTATTGGCCATCGTCCCTTCTTTTCAACAGACAGTGTGCGCAGAAGGTCGTGAAGAGTTCTGTTGAAGCGCCCACACTGTCCGTTTCCTCGCGGGTGATATGGTGTTGTCCTGGACTTATCGATGCCATACATCTCACAGAGGGCCTGGACTACCTTGCCCTCAAAGTCTCTGCCTTGGTCGCTGTGGAGCCTCTCTGGAACACCATATCGCTGAAACCACTCCTGGACCAGCACCTTAGCAACAGTTCCTGCCTCTTGGTTGCGTGTTGGAACCGCGAGGGAGAATTTGGTGAACACGTCCGTGATCACTAGGACGTTCTCCCTGCCGTCTGTGGCAGTCTCCAGCTTGGTGAAGTCCATCGCCACCACTTCAAGGGGGCGACTGGCGAGGAGGTGGCCAGACGTGGTGTGGAGAAGGGGCTTCCGGCCTAGGACGCAGCGTTGGCAGTTTGTGACGTAGCCCTTGACGTCGCTGAACATCCCAGGCCAGTAGACGCGCTTTCTGAGGAGTTCCATGGTCCGGTCGTAGCCTTGGTGGCCCATGTTGTCATGCAGGGCAACCAGAACGTCTGGTCGCAGGGAGCTTGGCAGCACCAGCTGCTCGAAGTGGCCGCCTTTGGAGTCTGCCACTCGACGGTAGAGGACCCCTTTCTCCATATACAGCTTTTTGTGTTGCTGTAGGAGCGTCCGCAGCGGGGGGTCTCTGACATCATGGGGTCTCTCGGGCCAAGACCTGAGGACTGGGCCGATGGTGGCGTCCTCGTCCTGCAATCGCCTCAGGTCCTCAGGGGAGTGATGGGGAAGGGTGTCCGTGGTTGGCTCTGCTGCCTTGAAGCTGACATCAAGGGGCAGTGGTGGCTGTCCATGCACCTCTGGCACTGGATCGAGAGCAGCCCTCTCGCACCACATCTCTTGCTCTGTGGCCAATTCTGGGGGGACAGGGGTAGAGGACTGGTCAGGGAGGGAATCAGGGGGTAGACGGGACAGGGCATCAGCAGGGTTAATCTTCCCGGGGCGGTAACGCAATGTGAAGTTGAACTAGGCCAGTTGAGAGGCCCAGCGTTGCTCCAGCGCCCCAAGTTTTGCCGTCTTCAGGTAGGTGAGGGGGTTGTTATCCGTTATCACCTCAAACTCAGCGCCGAGAAGGTAGTGGCGGAACTTCTCGCACGCGGCCCACTTAAGAGCAAGCAGCTCCAGCTTGAAGCTGCTGTAGTTAGCACAGTTCTTCTCAGTGGGCTTGAGTCTCCTGCTGGCGTAGGCAATGACGCGTTGCTTCCCATCTTGGACTTGGGAGATGATAGCACTGAGTCCATCATGAGCCTCTGTGACGTAGTCGTCTAGCAGACAGCCATCTTTGCTGCTAGTGAAGAGGGGGAGCCTGGGAGGGGAGAACATCTGCCACTGGGGTCTAGGAACCCCGTCGACCGCCATCTTGGATACGTTGAGTACCTCCTACACTGCTACCCCTGCTTTCTGGTGTTAAACTACGGCGTCTCTACTTCCTGAATCCTGCTCGCAGCGCCAGATGTGATAGGGTGGAGTGGAAGGGGGAAAATAGGCCAGGAAGCATAAATGAGACGCCAAGACAGAGGTTGCGATAACGTGAAGATTCTCCTCAGTGAGCACACGTAAAGGAAACACAAGAGCACAGGTATCGGAATCTAACACCACAAGTCGACTGATTCCAACTTCGCGACAAATTTGGTCAGCACTTCGACCGTTCACGTCAACCGACACAATCGGAGCAACACACAGCTCGCAGTGTCACAAATCGCGTTCTCTCCTCTAGCCTAAATGCTCAGTCTTTTAAAGGCTGATCACTTCCGATACCCTGTGGCGATGCAGAGAGCCGTGTCGGTGTCACGCACCGGAAATATTACGCACACCGGATAAGGCTCATTAGATTACAACCATTTACAAAGAAGGGGGGGGGGGGGGGTAAGAGACTAAAACCTCCAAGCCACATGGCATCTTCTATGATGTACCCTGTCAAAAGAAATGACACCCACTTGACAAAACGCCGAGTCCAACGATTACCCAGACAGGCTGGCGGCACATTACATAACGACCACCTAAATCTGAGATAAGAGGTTAGAAATGCATCCGGTCGGAGTCTACCCTACGATAGTAAACACACAATAAAGTACAATGCACAAAGACAACCAGGTATTATTTAGTCACTCCTTAGGCACTGATGGTTAGAGGTTACGCTGCTGCTTCTCATCATTTCAAGTTAGGGATTTAGCACAAAGGGCATTTTTTAAAGGTAAACCCAATGTGACTAGCACACACACACAGGGAATAGCTATAGACAGGGGAGGCAACTGGGTTGGGCAGGAGATAATCACAGACAGAGAGACGGGGTACGCCACTTGGCTACAGTAGGATAAAATCTGTTACCCGGTCTCATCATGTATGATCGTTGACCACGATATTCTCTGGGCACATGCATCCATCAAACCCATGTTAATCAAGATTGATTTTTAAAGGATAGGCAATATTACAATAACCAATGTCTCATGCTTTCCTTATTTGCTATTAGTGACTCAAGCATGTTTCGCTTTCCTTCTTTTCTTTTTGTGATTCAAGCATGTGTCGCTTTCCTTATTTGCTCTTATTGACTAAAGCATGTGTCGCTTTCCTTATTTGCTCTAAGTGACTCAAGCATGTATCACTTTCCTTATTTGCTCTAAGTGACTCAAGCATGTATCGCTTTCCTTATTTGCTCTAAGTGACTCAAGCATGTGTCGCTTTCCTTATTTGCTCTTGTCGACTAAAGCATGTGTCGCTTTCCTTATTTGCTCTAAGTGACTCAAGCATGTGTCGCTTTCCTTATTTGCTCTAAGTGACTCAAGCATGTGTCGCTTTCCTTATTTACTCGTGGCTCAAGCATGTGTCGCTTTCATTATTTGCTCTTAGTGACTCAAGCATGTGTCGCTTTCCTTATTTGCTATACGTGACTCAAGCATGTGTCGCTTTCCTTATTTGCTCTTAGTGACTCAAGCATGTGTCGCTTTCCTTATTTTCTCTTAGTGACTCAAGCATGTGTCGCTTTCCTTATTTACTCGTGACTCAAGCATGTGTCGCTTTCCTTATTTGCTCTAAGTGACTCAAGCATGTGTCGCTTTCCTTATTTGCTATACGTGACTCAAGCATATGTCGTTGTCCTTATTTACTCGTGACTCAAGCATGTTTCGCTTTCATTATTTGCTCTAAGTGACTCAAGCATGTGTCGCTTTCCTTATTTACTCATGACTCAAGCATGTTTCGCTTTCCTTATTTGCTCTAAGTGACTCAAGCATATGTCGCTGTCCTTATTTACTCGTGACTCAAGCATGTTTCGCTTTCATTATTTGCTCTAAGTGACTCAAGCATGTGTCGCTTTCCTTATTTACTCATGACTCAAGCATGTTTCGCTTTCCTTATTTGCTCTAAGTGACTCAAGCATATGTCGCTGTCCTTATTTACTCATGACTCAAGCATGTTTCGCTTTCATTATTTGCTCTAAGTGACTCAAGCATGTTTCGCTTTCATTATTTGGTCTATAAGTCAGTGACTCACGCATGTGTCGCTTTCCTATTTACTCGTGACTCAAGCATGTGTCATATTTTCATGTTACATGATGCTCTGGATTCTGACATGAACATCGAGTCAAGTTTGCAATCTTTTCTCCATTAACTAATCGAGAATGAAAGTCGCTTAATTGTTCATTTCAATGCTTGCAGTTATTCTATCATCGGGTGCCAGAAGATTGGTTCCGATAACTATCACTTATAGCTAGTCTTTCTGAAAACATTTACGCAGTGAAAACTTGACTAAGATTAGATTGAACCTTCGGGCAGTCATGGTAGGCTCCTACATAAGCTTAACCCAGACAGCACCGGTTTGAATAAAGAAGGGTACTCGATCTTTTTCAGGCCAGGAATGGATGGGTTGCAAAATAAATGGCAAGAGTGGCGCCGAGGGGGACCACACCAAGCCTGATTTTGACCTCGCAGTCAATGGTATATATTTTGAAAACGTCGCCGTCTGAAGATTGTCTGACCCTACTGTGACCTGCTGTGGGAACAGACAGACGGATTATATAACTTCATGTCAGTCGTGCGCGCCTGCACTCTGTCACGGGCGCACGCGCGTACTAGTAAACACTCTTGCATTGATAAAACGCCCGCATTGACACGCACGCTTGTTCGCGCAAAACTGAATAAAAGGAGAGAGGGGGAGAGAGAGAGAGAGAAAGACAGACAGACAAACAGAGAGACAAGAGAGAGAGAGAGAGAGACAGACAGACAGACAGACAAATAGGCCACAGAGGCACGGTCGAGAGACAGGCAGACACACACAAACACACACACGGTGACGAACAAGTTTCAGAGAGGCAAGAACAAATGAACATTCTGAAGAACAAGAACGATAATAATTGACATTTCTTGACGTTTTGTAAAATCTAAGAAATAAGCTTATCTTTGCTTAATGTTCCCCTTTCTGTGACGTTTTGCCCTTTGGTGTTTGAATCTTTATCTGCCTAATGTTCTTGTCTGACGAAGCTAGCCTGGCAAAATTTGTTTTTGGCACATGATAAAAAAAAACCTGTCTGTATGGGTACGTGCGTGTGTGTGAGTGTGAGTGTACATGTGTGTGTACTGAATTGTGTGTGTGTGTGTGTGTGTGTGTGTGTGTGTGTATGTCAGTGTGTGTGTGTACTGAATTGTGTGTGTACTGAATTGTGTGTGTACTGAATTGTGTGTGTGTGTGTGTCTGAGTGTGTGTGTGTGTGTGTGTGAGAGGCAGAGAGAGAGACTGAGAGAGAGAGAGAGAGATAGAGAGAGAGGAGGCACACTGACAGAGAAAGACAGAGACAGGCACACAGACGGACACTGAGAAACAGACATGTATACATCCTAGTACAGACTGAGATAAACTGTCAGAGAGATCGAGAGAAAGGCAGACAAAACTTAGGCTTATATATATAATGAAGAAAACGAAGAAAGAGCAGGAGCAGAGATCCAGAAAGCAACGACAATATAACTGCTTGCACTCATTGACTTTTCTTTTCTTTCATTTTGTTCACTTGTTTAAAAAAAAAAAAGCCTTCCTTCTAGCTAAAAACCTTCGTGTCTTTTCGTTTGTGACTGATGAGTTCAGCTGTGATGTAACTGATTTTATGCGCAATCATCCTGCCTTGCTAAGTCTGCACGGTCATGCGTGAATCTCTGTTCATCATGCTCAGTATAGTGTGCTTCAATTTGTCTCCTTTTTTCCCCAAGTCCTGGCTTCAATATAAAAGTGACACTTGAAATACTAAGCTTTGCATCAGGGTCAAGACTTGTGTGTCAGGTTAGTTCTGATTTATTTTACGATACATGTATGTCTATATTATTCGCTGTTTTGTAAATCTGTAAGTATGAAGAAATATGAAAACACCCCTATACCGGGGGTGTAAAAAATTGCAAGATGTGAGGGTCGTTGTTGCAGGCTAAACTGCCACTGATAAACGGGGAATACGGTTTAGAGCCTTGGGAGTGTCGTTTCCTGTCAAAAATGTGTGTTTGTACTAATGTGTGTGTGTGTGTGTGTGTGTGTGTGTGTGTGTGTGTGTGTGTGTGTGTGCACGGTGTGTGTGCGTGCATCAGTACACCGCGGTGTGTGTGTCAGTGTGTGTGTGCACGGTGTGTGTGCGTGCGTACACGGTGTGTGTGTGTATGTGTGTGTGTGTGCACACGGTGTGTGTGTGTGTGTGTGTGTGTGTGTGTGTGTGTGTGTGTTAGCTTAATTCGTTCACTGATTGACCACCAAGCAAGCCAAATGTTGCAAAGAATACTTTTTATTGTCACTGATTTATAATAATTATCATTGATTTTTTTATGGGCTCGAAAATAGTCTGTTTAGCGATAGCTTCAAGGTCAACAGCTTCAAATAATTGCTGTGTAAGAGTCGGCGCTAGTTGACACAGCTGTCAAGGAGCGACCAGAAATTGAGAATAAATCTGAGAATTGGGATTGTACTTTTGCAGCGAAAACTAATTTTCTGAGAGTGCTTGCTCGTAAGCGAGAGAACAAGAACAATTCTTCATTTAACGAGGGTAATAGAGTAAGCAGTGATCAGAGCCTGGAGAGAGAGAGAGAGAGAGAGAGAGAGAGAGAGAGAGAGAGAGAGAGAGAGAGAGAGAGAGAGAGAGAGAGAGAGAGAGAGAGAGGGAGCTGTGGATTTGAGTTATGAATAGGCGAACAGAAGACGATGCTAAAGTATACACGAGAAGGGGAATCACTCTTCCAATTACTTGTCAAGCAATTGCAAAATAATGTTGACTTGCTCCCCTTGTACTACACACTATATCATAATCATAACTTGATCAGAACTCAGATACGAAGCAAAGATGAATTGCCTCGAGATGAGAATGATGCAGAGTAGAAAAAAACTGTTACTTGAAGTTTACCCTCCCTCCCTCCCCCCGAATTTCTTGACCAGTGATACCCACATCTATTTAAAGGGATGTGGGGAATGAGGAGATCGGTGTGGATGAGTTCGTTCGTCTGGCGGCCGCGTCAGTGTTTTTAACTGACTTGTGAATTTAGTTTTGATCAGTTGAAAATCATACACAAACACACACACACATACTGACCAACACACGTCAGCGCACTCAGTTGCACACGCAGACCCTGACATAGACTCAGCAAAGCCGAGCTCTCAGTCTCATCGGTGTGTCAGTGTCTCCGAGTCGACTGTGCGCGTGTATCACCGTGCCGCTGAACGTCTGTCCAGTTGGTGTGTGTGTGTGTGGTGTGTGTGTGCAGGGGCGGATCTGGGGGGGGGTGCAATGGGTGCAATTGCACCCCCCCCCCCCCAGCGGGACAAAAAAAAAAAAAAAAAAAAAGAAGAAAAATGTATCACCTGAAAATAGCACTTTACACGCTCAGATTGCACCAGATTGCACAATTTTGCTTCCTTTTTAAAATAAAATTCCGGGGGGACATGCCCCCGGACCCCCCTAGCATGCTCGGCGCTTCGCGCCATCGGTTCGGCGCTTCGCTGATAAGATACCAAAAAAAAAAAAAAAAAGAACTTTGCACTCCCCCCTTTCAAAACCCAGATCCGCCCCTGTGTGTGTGTGTGTGTGTATGTTTGTGAGTTATGGTTTGAATTATGTCCTAAAACTCGATCATAGAAGTTTTCATAACAAGAACACCGCTTATGTAGCATGTGATTTAGTCACTCCTTTCTTCAGTTCCCCAGTTTCTTTCCACACCTTCTTTTCTTCGACGCCGGTTTGGTGGCCCGGGGGTGGGTGGGGGATAGGGCCGGTGAACCGGGAACCGAGTAGTACTGCAACAATACATAGAGATTACACAACGTCATCGAGTGAGGGACCGAAAAATATTGAAACTCGAGGATGATTTTTTTGTGGTATCAACCGAGACCGTAGGTCGAGGTTGATACCACACAAAAAAATCATCCGAGAGTTTCAATATTTTTTGGTCCCTCACAAGATGACGTTTGTGTAATTTGTGTATACAATGATCAACAACAAAGACAAAAATTAAAACAAAAACAACACGAACTCTTTTCCATCGAGGAATGGTGGAAGGAAAATAACACAACCGGAAATAGATCTAGATCTAAATTGATCTCTATGACCCGTGCCTTGATACCATTGAGATCATAGGAGATGCACAGCAGTGCCGATACCAGGTTTCTTTAGCTTCACTTTAAAATGATATCAGAACGATAGTTATTCACTTGAAAGTGAACACAGGAGAGTTGTATACACTCCTATCTAGACTTAATCCCTGCACTGAGCCGAGTCATGTGCTGGACACTCCCACTTACACCCGCACACATACACTGAGGTTGTCTAACATTTCTTCAGAGAACTTAGTATTTTGTTTGTAGTAACTGCACAGCCGGCGGAGATGTTTCTGGTACGGTATGCAATACCGGAAAGAAGACTATTTTTTTCAACTCACACAATCCAATAATATAACTGTACATCCCTATCAGTTTGACAATGACATGAATGACCGCATGAGACATCGGGGTTCCAACCAATTTGTGAAGTAAAGACAGCTTTGCCTAATATTTTTAGATTGGTGATTATGTCTTGTTAAATGTAATTTTTTTCCTTTCATTTAAATACATAAAAAGATTTTAATAACTGGGCTTTTTCCGTGAAATGTGCTGACATTTTAATTATAGCCTATGATCTATTTCAGCTTAAAAGCGCTGCAGGGAATCCAGGTTACTTTCATACACAATTTATTCCACGAAAAATGGCACTGATACAAAATAAATTTTCCTGTTTACGTTTTACCAGGGATTCTGATGTAATTTGCTTCTTATTAGGGGCACCACTACTATAGAGGATGCTATTTTGAATTTAGTCATAAATACGAACGGACAGGTCCGGCAGTATCATGTACTATTTGGTGGTAATGCTGAAAACATTATCAAAACCCCATCGGGAACTTTCTTTTAAAACCATATTTTTGCACAAATACTGATTCTGAAGATTACAGTGGATGGGAAAAAAAGGAATTGTGTATCATAATCACACTCAGTGAATTTGACGAAATAGTTCAACTTTCTTCGGGTTTGACCGTATTATTTCAGTTGAAATTATTATCTTGCATACTGGTACACTCGCTGAACATTCTCAATCTACAGGCAATCCGACGACTCAACTTCCTGGTTTTGTCAGGGCGCAAAGTGACGCACAGTGCGGTCACCCATGGTCATTTTTTCGACCAAAAACTGGATCACGTACCTGGCTCTTGTTTTGTATCATGCGCCCGTGTTTTCACAAAATCGACTCAATTCAAGTATGCTTCCCTACTGGGAAGGATGTCTGAGGCTGTAATTGCAACCATTTATTTTATAATTGCTCCAGTTGAAAATGTCAAAACTCACAAGTTGTGTCAATAGAGCCTTAGTTTGCAACCAAGGGCAAGAAGTGAACTGGTAGTTCTAACCATAGACCTATATTAGATCTAAATATAGGTCCCTGTTCTAACCAAAGGGAGATAATTTGCAAATCGGTCGAATCTGGTTTTTAGATAGAGCACTAAATAACCTTTACAATGATATGTTAAACTAGATGTTTACCCGCTTCGCCGGGTACCGGCTTCTCCGGGAAGAAGTAGAGCCGAATACCCCGGCTTTGTCGGGTGTACGCCGGCTTTGCCGGCGCACGAAGGAAAGGAGATAAACGCGCAAAACACTGGAGACCTTCTAAAAATAGTAACGTGCAGTGACCTTATAAAAATAGTAACGTAGTAACGGGAATATGGATTAACGCCACACGGAGGAAGAGAGATAATCGCGGCTGAAAACACTGGAGAAGATAAGGAAGAGTTACTGGTAGTGGATCCAGACCAAAAAAAAAAAATCGGTTCAGCGCGCACAGCGCTGCGCGCTGAGAGCACGTGTTGAAATATCTCATCGATGAGGTTGTGTCCGGGGTGTAGCTGAATACGGTGTCCAAATTTGAAAAAGATCCACCGAGAACTTTGGCCGTGCATCGCGAACAGACAGACAGACAGACACTAGTCGTATATATATATATATAGATGTGGCTTTTGTATGTTATGAACACAGATACACACATTTTTTTAAAATCAGAGGCATAATTATACGTTTTTAGACAAACTGTACATTCCGGCATCTAGGCCTACCCCGTATCGGCCGGCCCGTTCAGGTAAGCGTAAATGGCAGCCATTTAAGTCAGTCAATAGTTCTGTCAGTGTCAATGTGTGTCAGTGTGTGTGTGTGTGTGTAACGGTGAGAGAGAGAGAGAGAGAGAGAGAGAGAGAGAGAGAGAGAGAGAGAGAGAGAGCAGTTGAGCGTAACTTGAACAACTGAAGCGTAGACTGTTTTTCTGTTTGCACTTCCGAACATGGTACAGTACGCAGCGCCGGGTAACTTTCAGTGTCGGGCCTACATAATAAGTCAAGTCGACCAAAAGAAGTTTATGGTGACCAAAGCCTCGCCGTTGTCTAAACGCATAAAAACACAGTATGCGCGCGGAGCAATAACGTTGTTTCTGAAGGACACTGACCGCACGCATGCCATTTCCTGGTTGGGAAGCCTCGTTTTGGCGGAGCTCCTACACCGGAACTGGGGAGAGGTGTAAGCTTGTTCTACTCTGACAAAGCACCTGCGTTTCTTACACTGTGGACGTCTCAGGTGAGAGAATTTTTGAACTTCGTACGTGGTATTTTTACTATTGACCCCCGTCTTAAGTTTTATGCTGTAGATTTGTTCGTGAAATGTGCCGAAGAAGGGTTGATTGCAGTCAGTGAAGTTTCTTCCGATGTTCGTTTTGGTTTCAAGAACACTGAACCACAGTGACAGTGACAGTGTAACTGTGTAAGTGTTGCCGTCTGCTACTGCTATTAAAAGGCTCGTGCGTGAAAGATTACCGCTGGTTTGTGATTTCTGCCTTGTGACGTTCTCGTTTCAAGGATATGTTTACATTCCGTTTCCCATCTACTCTGCTGTTTGGATTTTCACCTTGCTTATAATTGATTTCCGTGTCTCTTTGAGCACATATAGTGCCGCGGAGCAATGTCAGTGACCGAGTGGCTGGGGGTTCAGTCACTGTGTCAGCATCGGAGCAGATTTAGCCTGGTACAGTTTACACCATAACAAGTTCTAGCAGAGACATAGATCTCTGGTTCTAGGTAGACGTGGTCAAGCAGAACAGTTTATCTACTGTTGAAGCGTGGTCCCTTTCTAGATTGAGACAAGTACCATCTTGAGTCTGATTCCTAATTTTAAAGTCATTTGAATTTTCTAAGTGGAGAAAAATGGTGTATTGTCAGCACATGATTAATTTAAGGCTTAGATATCACAGTTTTAATAGTGGGTAATATCAGCAGTCCCTAAAGAGATACCGCAGGCACACGTAATCATTGGCTTTACACCGCTAGTCTCATAAATCATGTGACATCGCTCAGCCCTGAGTATTAATCTATTATTGATCTCATTTTAACAGTTGTACACAGAAGTTGAACTGCACTGCAGTTCAGGCTGCTAACCACATCAGTCTGTGCTAACATTTATTGATTGTTAATGGAGCTTGGCTCATAGTAACATGTAGGCAGAAAGTTCAATGAGGGTTTTCCCAATCAACTGCAGCAAATATGATTTTGCTTGATTACCTTCTAGCTGATATATTAATGATAGTCCTGGTTTTAATGTTCTGCAGTTGAATAATAAAACGTCTGTATTTATTTATTTAAAAAAACAATTTTTTGTGTGTTTGTTATGAATGATGTTGCTGTTTACGTGTTGAGTGTGCTCACGTTCCCACAGCTTGCAGTTGCAAACAGACACATAACATTTCAATTTATTAACTATTTTATTCTTTTTATCCTGGCTACAGCATTTTGGATACCAGACACAATGTGACAAGGACCGGGGCTGAAGGATACACCTTGAACGTAGTGGAAGCTGAAAGTGAAAGTCGACTGAAAACGTTTCATGCAGAGTGTGTATGGAGCGGGGAGTACCAACAGCACTGCATGAGATGAGGAGCAGCACGCTTTGTGGAGTATCAGCACAATGAACGGATTAGATTTGGGGGCAAAGTATGTGCCCTCCACCACCATCGTCCAAGAGCCGCTGACCAGCAGATACACCATCCAAGGTGATATTGGAAGGTAAGTCGCGTAAAGTGAATAAGTCAAGGTTGGAAGAACACTGAAGATTGACAATGACATTGTTTTATTCCTTGTTTCTGCTGGTGTGAGATATCTTATTGTCGATACTCCCTCCCTTCATCTCTCTTCTCTAAACACAGTCCTGTTCCTCTGTATGAAAACTTGTGGTCGTGTTTGTTCTTGTGACTGTGATAACTGATTCTGGATGGATAGTGATGAAGGTGTAATTGTTACGTGTTGTAATCTCTGCCTGCTAATCAGGTGTGTTAGAGAAACCAACAGGTTATCTTGAAAGGATGGACATGATTATGAATATGAACACATCACAGATTTAAATCTGTAGTAGGTGTGGGACTCAGTACATCTTGACAGTGAGTCATAATTTTGATATTATGATAAACTGATTGTAAAGTCGGGATTACAAATACAAGTTTCCCTTTTTGATTACATCTGCAAGCGTGCTTAAAATAAATTATCTGATGACTTTCACAGAGAAGCATTCTTTTCTGTGGCAATGTCACCCTGTGAGTATTTAGTTTCCTCCATACATTCATTACGCGATACAAGGAAGAAGGAGTAGACTTAGTTCAGTTAGTGGGTTAAAAATAAAGTTGAAGAAGACTAGCTCAGGGATTGCGTCAGTTTTAAATTACTGTGCTTTACTACGCCTGGTTGACTTCGGCATAAGGATACATTACATTTTGTACATTACATTCTGTCTTGGCTTTTATCCATGAGATAAGACTAAGAGCATCCTTCCGCTATTACATATAATATGGTCAGGAATCTGTCAAGGTGTCCAAATGCAAAAATCCTGTTCTGGATACTTTTATTACTTTGTATTTTATTCTGTTTTTAAATGACTACAATATAAACAATACAGTTAATGAGTTATGAAATATTCCTCATGCAGATTCTATCCATACCAAATTTACGTCTGTCAGTCGTCTGGATGCTGAGAAAATTGACTTTGTTCAAGAAAAAAAGCACCTTTTTGGGCACACAAGGCGTTACGCGAAACGCATGGTACATTGTGCATTGAATAACCAAGTTACTGATAAGGGTATAATCTCAATCTAATTTATAATAGGTCCAGAAATGGATGGAGAAACATATGTTAGATTAATGAAAGTTTGATCTGAACATAGGTTTTGGATTTTGAGCGTTCTTTTTTAGCTGGTCTGTATGTTACATTTGGTGTAAATAATCATGAAAAAAGGGAAACTATCTTAAACAAATGTTTCTGGTCAAACTTACTTAAAAATCATTGCAGAGGAAGGTCATTAGGTAGGATGATTGTAATTTTTTTTAAATTGAGCGAAAAAGTTGTGTTTGATGTAATTTAATTGTACTTCTAAGTTAAAAATATGCGTTTGGTGTAAATGAAATTGTATCTACTTGCCCAAACAAGTTTTGTCACAGTCTTTAAATAATGCCATAATACACAAAAGTGTGGTTTTCTTATACCTCAGACACCTGGTAGTTAAACTATGGTCACAGGATTCCTAGTGCTTGCACCTGTTGGCTTGTAGAGAGACTTAAGTGAGGCCTTCTGACAAGGGTGTAAATGTAACGTACATACTGAGAATACTTGAAAATGACAATGAATTTGTTTTAGAGACAGAAGATAACTTATCAGTGCTTAAGAACAACCAGCAAGACCAAACCTTTGTTTCAACATGAAAACAAGCACACTGAATGACAAAATTTACCTCAGAAGGACCACTGTTCAGACATTTTGGTGTAAATATAACATACATCACCTTGTTTTTTTACTGAGACCATATGCAGCACATAATAATGCTAAAAACAGCACATAACAGTCTGTTGAGGGTTTATGAGCTAAATAAAAGAGAAATTACCCTTGAAATGGACCTGCAGATCTTCGGAGCCTTCTGTATGTTACTTTACACCATCCTTTTGTGTAAAGATGTACACACAACCAAAAAGGCACAACCATTAATTTAACCCTTTATTTTGACTTGAGACAGGTAGCTTAGAACAAACAAGTTAGAAATACTGTTTAACTGATGTGAGCATAGTCCATTAAATGTAAATTCAGTACCTTGTACTTGCTGTTTGGTGTAAAGTAACGTACAGATCATGGGTAAAATTAACATTTGGTGCCGTAGTGGAGTACCAACCTGACTATTCTATCGTTTTTGGAAACATGAAGGCTAGTCAAGTCGGATTGCAACTTTTTAAGTGCTGTGAACTTTGTCTGATACTGACGCGTCACATCTAATTGGTTGATTTGTTTTCTTATGATTGCTGAACGGTACGAGCTTTCTCTACTTCTGCAGGCCAATTTTGTTTCCAAGGCTTTATGCCTGCTGGTGCAGCTGTTCTTCATAATATAAGTTTAGAGCTGCATGCAGGGAAGGAAATTGTTTATTAACTTTTGTTGTAATTGACGGATTCCTAAGTCGGAGTTAAAGGCACAGTAAGCCTCCCGTAAACCATCACAGAGCTCCCCGAGCGTCTACATACAGTACAAGCATACTTCCATTTGAACGCTCACCGAACGGGAACATCCTGGCTGCTTTCTGTCGAGCGTGAGAAATTTTCAAAGAATTTATTTTCGTGGACTTGGTCCAACAACAATGGCGCCTCGTTTTGGTGCTGGACGGCTGTTATGATGATACCGGAAATCACGCCCGGACAGTAAGCCTCCCGTAAACCATCAGAGATACTGTCAGGCTTTTACACACAGGACAAACACCCTTCCATTTGAACGCTCACCAAACGGGAACATCCTAGGTGCCCCACGTAAAGAGCGAGCAATTTTTAAAGAATACATTTTGCAGATTGTCTCGAACACTTTTTGGACCCATCCTGAACTCAGGTCAAACATGAGTTACTTCCCTTCAGGTCTCATTCTATCGATGTAAACTGGCGATAGCCGTGAATCGATGATTATCAAAATGTTTTTGGACCGTGGTGCGTTTTTGCGCTAGACCTAACTTTTAAAATCTAAATAATAAATTGACAGCTTGTTACACAAACATTCTTCAATCATAAAAGAATTCTTTTTTCATCAAGACAAGATCAGTACAATTCGAAGTTGTAAAAGTTTGAAAAAAGAAAAGCCCGGAAGCAGGGTCACGCAAGGGTCGTAGCAGACGACGGTTTATCAGTGCACTGCATATCGCCGTTCCTCTCAACAGTCAAAAGCCATCGCTAGAGTTCTTGTGAACCACAGCCGTTTGTTTCGTGCATAAAAACGTGCTATTGTAAATAAACTCACATCGAGTCGCATTCAAATGACTAACTGACGACTACATTGTGAAAAAGGGAACCTGGATTACACGGGTTCACGATGGCTGAGGGGTAAGATAAACCAAGTAAAAATTAATTCTTTGAAAATTGCTCGCTCTTTACGTAGGCCACCTAGGATGTTCCCGTTTGGTGAGCGTTCAAATGGAAGGGTGTTTGTACTGTGTGTAAAAGCCTGACCGTATCTGTGATGGTTTACGGGAGGCTTACTGTGCCTTTAAATGAAAGTTGTGACAATTCCTGTTTCTCAATGTCAATATCAAGCTCTCTAATTCTAAAACTGATGTTAGGGCCTCACATACCTGCAGTGCTAGTGACTTCTGTCTGCACTGTTGCTTAGCACAAACACAATGCTGTTTGTCAATAAATCTGAAATTCTTTTTGTAATAATCATTTACATGTATACATACATACATGTATATGCTACCAAAAGAAATTGTTACACACTCAACCTGAGCAGGATCAGTGATCTTGTCTACAGGTGCAAAGGCAGTGATATATACTTTGGCAAATAGGGTGGCAAAGAGGGGGTTAGGTTTTGTTGCATGATTGTTAGGAGAAGAGCGTGATTTGAACAGAGTAGTACAAGCACTGTTTCTGAAGTGTTAGATTGCGTGTGAACGGAGTCCCGATAAGCATACTTGGTACCTGGCAAGAGGGGCTATCAAATCACTGAGTGATTTATGTGATGGCAAAATTGCTAAATCATAGGGAGCTATCTTGCCCCACGGGTAGATGAAAGGCGGGTGGAACAGGGAACTGCGGATTTGCTGCAGTGGACTCTTTCTGTTGGCAACTGAACAAAACAAGCTTTTGGACTAACATAGCAGACAGGACAACTGATGATTGGTGTCGAGAAAGGAACATGGAAAAAGAAAGAAAGATCCATGGAGATCTTCTAGAGTTCTATGTTCTGACTGTATTTAATTTTAGTAAGAATCTGAGATTACCTTTCTCAGTTTGTTTAAGTTACTTTTCGTTCAAGCACCTTTAATTTAAAGCTATTGTGCGCGCACACAGACACACTCAAACACACACTTGCAAATATACTTATGGTCAAAAGTGCATGACAGCAAGTACAGTATCTGGGCACTGTTACACAGCATGTTAGTTGGAGGCATAATACTTGACTGATGGTTCCACTCTTTCAGTCATTGAGGGAGTCACGTTCCCCCTAGTACTCCTGAAATGGTGGCAGGAATGAATAGCCTTTACTTTTGTTCAATCTTGCCAAGAGGTATGATACCTTTAGAGTAATAATTTCAAGGATTTTGAACACTGCTTGACTAGGAAGAATGTGCTTTCCATTCTCAAGTTTCTGTGCTTCTCCATTTTGTCGGGAAAGAATTACACTTTTTTTTATCAGGGGATTCAAATAGTTGTTTGGTTTGAGTGTCAATACCCGTTGCGAAAGATTCAAAAAGCATATCCTGTATTATATATATGTTTTTGAAAAGTGTTGTGACACTGCAGTCCAATGTTTGGGTGACCCCCCCCCCCCCCCCCTCCCCCAGGGGTATTAACGTTGCAGTGTTGGTTCAAATGTGTTTTGCTCTTGCGGTCTTCTATTGATTCTGCACAGATGTCTCTGCAGGGCATTGCGCGTATGAGTCACCTTAAACTTTGATGAAAAGCCTTCTGCACATTTATGTCTTTTCCCCTGCTTTTTCTGTCTTTTTTTTCATATGTCATGGTGATTTTTTTCCATTCAACGAGTGACGCCAACTGGTGCACCCATGCTTGACTTTGCTTTGCTTGGGCTTCTTGGGAGAGGTTGACGGTCCCTGTAAAACTCTCTTTTGTTTGTTTGCTTTTATAGTTAGCATTATATAAGGCTCTATTTCCTGTCGCTCTTTGTTCTTCTTCTTCTGCGGTTTTCGTCTTCTTCTACTTGTACTGGCGAGAGTTCGTGTGATCGTATTCACCCGAACGGGTTTGTTGTCAGCAAAACAAAACAAAAACCACCAAAAAAACATAAAAACATTCCTTGCACTTGAGGAGTGAAAATTAAATATTGAATTAGAACGTGAACGTTTACTGGCCCCTTGTATACCTATCAAGAGATGAGAGTATGAAGAAAGATGTTTACTTAGCTTTATCTCCTGCAAAGATGATCAATATATATAGATGCAGGGTACAGCTTTGGCGTATCATATCTTCACAGTCTGTCTTTGTGTGCGCCCGTGTGTATGTATACTTATTATGTGTGTGTGTGCCGGGGGGGCGGGGAGGGGGTAGTAGGGCTGGTGAGAGAGAGCTCTACTCCAAGAAAGCCAATGCCATTGGTTCGTCTCCCACCGGAGTCCTCGTGTGACCTTGGATTTAACCCCAGGAGCTAATTTGTCTAGCAGCCAGGTTGAATACCCTCGCTTCACTTCACGCTCATACATCAGCACCAATTACTGCCTGAGCTTGCGTTTTTGGCTTGATCTGGAAGCACACAATGACACTGTAAATGTCCTCGTTCTTGCAGGAGAGTCAAGGGGAAGATCCTTTGACGATTTTCTTTTAGCACGGCCATACTCATAGTTGGGGGTACGTCTTCCGTCGTGAAGAGCCAAAGAAAGAAATGCTTTGCGTTTTGGGATGAAACGCTTGATGTTATGAGTTGAAGTAAAGAGTTAATATTTTTCATTAATCATCTATATAACTTATGTTCGTTTACAAGAACAACAAGTAACATACATCATTACATGTGTAAAAGCCTCATAATGCTAGGCTTGTGTGCCACGTATTTCTTCTACCATATGTATTACTATACGGTATACCATCCCCATTCCTAAAATAGACCAGACCACCAGGCACCACCTGGTAGACCGAACTGGTTAAAAAATAAAAAAAAAGTCCCTATGGAGCTCAATCAGTCGGTCAGTTTCGTTCCTCTCACTCGTGTCCGGACGACTGTCACACTGAACCGCACCAAAAGCTTGTCCGTTTGACACTTCTCGTCCTCTCTGTCCCTTCCCTTCTTGGCTTTACGGCGGAGCTAGGGCAGGTGATCAAACAAGGTGTCCCCAGCAAAGCCAGGCAGGGGGGAAACAGCTCAACCGGGCTGGCCACAGCCACACACTTTAAAACTCTTTTATGAGAGCCAGTCGTCGGTCACTCCAGCACTGTGGTCAAGACATCCAAACACGTCCCGCTTTCCGCCTCGAGTCGGTCACACCGCAGACCCGAGTCTTGATTGCTCTTTCGGTAATTAAGAGAGAGAGGGGAACACTGGTCAGCCAGCGTTTAGTAAATTAAACACCGGTCAGTGGTCTCTCCGCATGGCGGCTTTGGCGGCACGGGCCCTACCGGGATTACCCGTGAAAATATTTGCACTGAGGATTGCGTTGTCTTTGTGATCACCAGAAGAGGCAGAGGTCCCGTTTTCATAACAGCTGTTTGACTCTTTCAGGTGTTGATTCTAACGCCGTGTGTCCACAGTAAACTGGTTTTCACACCAGGTCTGTGTTGTGCCGGTGTAACACGAAATGTTTACTCCACGAAAAATTTACTCCGGAGTAAAAATTTCGTCCGAAATTCTTACTCCGAGTACACCTTTCCTATACGAGAAAAGAACTCCCCAATGTACAAAAAAATTACTCTCTCCGCGAAATTTTGACTCCCGAAATTTTGACTTCCAGTAAAAATCTCGTACGCGAAAATGGGATGCGGGCGATGGGATAATGCCAATATTATGTGATCTCATGCAAACAAATGTCGCGCTACCCTCCCTCCACCCCTTCCACCACCAAGACTAACAGGGGAGTAAAAGTTGCGTACACCTGGCGTGGGCAGTAAATTGCTCGTGTTAGGGTGGAATAATTTATTCGTTATTTATTCGTCAGGAGAGTAACATTTTCGACCTAAATGTTGACTCGGAACACACCTGTCGTTGGAAGTAAATTTTCTCTATGGGGGAGTGTTTTTTTCGTAAAGGGAGTAAAATGTTCATACGAAATGTTTACCCCGGAGTAAAAATCTCGTGAGAGTAATTTTCTCGTGTTACACCGGTACTGACGAGGCGGGACCGGGAAGACTAGGTTCTGGAGGACAACTGTGAAACTGGTCGCAGTTCTGTGTGAAACTCACCACTTTTTGTTTCCCCGATTAGCATTCTCTTATCTTTGTTACACAGTCTTTGTTCTTCCTGCTGTTACTGTCGTATCTTTTTTTTTAGCATTTACCTATTGTTCTTTTTTCTCTCATATTATTATTACATGTCTCGTTTTTGTTTCTTTGATTTTACATTGTCAATAACATTAATATTCAGTAACTTTAATTTATCAAGCTTTCTTTTATTTGTGTGTACGCTTTTATTGAAGAAGATCAGTTTTTCCCATCCATTTTCCAAGATCAGCAGAAGACTGCTTCAGATATAGGGTGACACACTGACATGATACTAGCAGCTTTGTACACGGCGTAATTGCTTGGCGTCCAGCATAAACCGGGCAACAGCAGTCAACACAATCAAATAACCCGATAAGATCCGAATGCGGTGATAATATTATTGTGTTATGGAAGACAGCTGTTGCTGTCAACTCCTTTTTGTGACGCAGTGTCACTGAATGTCAGTGTGGAAATCTCGAACATTCTCCAAACTGTTGACTGCGCAGTGCGGTCTCATTGCAACCCACTTTCACGGTTCGCTTGAACCACTTTTCACAAGGGTTGATAAACATATATATATTATACACAAAAGGCTAGCAAACTTGTGCATGAGTGCAACTAAAAATATATCTTTCTTCTCGTGTTAACCATGCTGTAAGTCACCACGGATGCGTCGAGGCTTATGCATGGGATAAGAACTGCCTTCCACCCCGGGAGACACACACACACAAACACACACACACAAATGAATAATAAATACTTTTTTTTTTAAACTACAATACATAAGCCTGCTGTGCATGGCTTCTCTCGTTGCAGAGTGTGATTGTTTTCTGAATACATTTTGTATTTAACTTGCACGACAGTCTACGAAATCAATGCAGCAAACGATATCTGCTCTGCAGAAGAAGCAGCCAGACTGTTAGTTTTGGGTATGTGTCCATGTGGAAGAATGCTTATCCTACGGAAAAGTCTAGACGCATCTGTACGCATCGGTTTACATGATAGTTAGATCATATAATTTATATTCAGCAATGTAGAATATCTTTTAAAGAAGGTGCACACATGATTTTCCCGCATGACATGCTAGAAGGCATGTGATTCAAAGCACTATTGACAGATCTATTAAAGACACCCTCACAGACCAGTATGAATGTCGGGACTATACTTATGAACTCACACAAATTCTGGCTCTATTACTCACGCCTTACATTGTCATTGTTCCTTTTGTAGAGAATTGTCCGCAAAGGACACAATGCAAGTCTTGTTAGCTTGATATAAAGTAAAGAGTGTGTATTCACCGTTCGTTCCTTACTTTAATATCGAAACTAGTCCACAAAATGGTCTTTGTGCAAAGCAGAGTGCACGAGGCGTGACGAAATTTGAGAGAGAAGGGCGTGGGACAGGAGTGTGTGTGTGTGTGTGTGTGTGTGTGTGTGTGTGTGTGTGTGTGTGTGTTTGTTTCGTAGAATTGGGGGAGGGGGCACGAAAGTGTCTTGGGTTTGTTGTTCACCGTCAAGAGACAGTTTTATAAGTGCAGATCTATTGGTATGCTGGTCCTCACAAAGGAATGTCCACCAAGGCTTCAAAATGTACATGGTTATTGATATAATTATAAAGCACCAAGTCTTACTCATGGTCATAGGTAACATCAGAAAAACGAAAAGCGGAACTAAGTAAGAGTCACTCAGATAAGGATATGCTGACTGTGGTGGTCGTATACTAACTGAGGTATTCGCAAAGGAATGACAAGTCGCGTAAGGCGAAAATACAACATTATTTTAGTCAAGTAGCTGTCGAACTCACAGAATGAAACTGAACGCAATGCAACGCAGCAAGACCGTATACTCGTAGCATCGTCAGTCCACCGCGCACGGCAAAGGCAGTGAAATTGACAAGAAGAGCGGGGTAGTACTTGCGCTGAGAAGGATAGCACGCTTTTCTGTACCACTCTTCGTTTTAACTTTCTGAGCGTGTTTTTAATCCAAACATATCATATCTATATGTTTTTGGAATCAGGAACCGACAAGGAATAAGATGTTAGTTAGCTGTTGCTTTTCGGGTCCAGATAATAATTTTTATATTTTTAATTTTCAGAGCTTGTTTTTAATCCAAATATAACATATCGTCATATGTATATGTTTTGGGAATCAGAAAATGATGGGGAATAAGATGAACGTAAATTTGGATCGTTTTATAAAAAAAATATTATTTTTACAATTTTCAGATTTTTAATGACCAAAGTCATTAATTAATTTTTAAGCCACCAAGCTGAAATGCAATACCGAAGTCCGGGCTTCGTCGAAGATTACTTGACCAAAATTTCAACCAATTTGGTTGAAAAATGAGAGCGTGACAGTGCCGCCTCAACTTTCACGAAAAGCCGGATATGACGTCATAAAAGACATTTATCGAAAAAATGAAAAAAAAAACGTCTGGGGATTTCATACCCAGGAACTCTCATGTCAAATTTCATAAAGATCGGTCCAGTAGTTTAGTCTGAATCGCTCTACACACACACACAGACACACATACACCACGACCCTCGTCTCGATTCCCCCCTCTACGTTAAAACATTTAGTCAAAACTTGACTATGTAAACAAGTCGCGTAAGGCGAAAATACAACATTTAGTCAAGTAGCTGTCGAACTCACAGAATGAAACTGAACGCAACGCAACGCAGCAAGACCGTATACTCGTAGCATCGTCACTCCACCGCCCGTGGCAAAGGCAGTGCCAGTGGAATTGACAAGAAGAGCGGGGTATTCGTTGCGCTGAGAAGGATAGCACGCTTTTCTGTACCTCTCTTCGTTTTAACTTTCTGAGCGTGTTTTTAATCCAAACATATCATATCTATATGTTTTTGGAATCAGGAACCGACAAGGAATAAGATGAAAGTGTTTTTAAATTGATTTCGAAAAAAAAATTGATAATAATTTTTATATATATTATTTAATTTTCAGAGCTTGTTGTTAATCCAAATATAACATATTTATATGTTTTTGGAATCAGCAAATGATGGAGAATAAGATGAACGTAAATTTGGATCGTTTTATAAAAAATTTTTTTTTTTTACAATTTTCAGATTTTTAATGACCAAAGTCATTAATTAATTTTTAAACCACCAAGCTGAAATGCAATACCGAAGTCCGGGCTTCTTCGAAGATTACTTGACCAAAATTTCAACCAATTTGGTTGAAAAATGAGGGCGTGACAGTGCCGCCTCAACTTTCACGAAAAGCCGGATATGACGTCATCAAAGACATTTATCAAAAAAATGAAAAAAACGTCTGAGGATATCATACCCAGGAACTCTCATGTCAAATTTCATAAAGATCGGTCCAGTAGTTTAGTCTGAATCGCTCCACACACACACACAGACACACATACACCACGACCCTCGTCTCGATTCCCCCTCTACGTTAAAACATTTGGTCAAAACTTGACTAAATGTAAAAACGGAGCTGAAAGTCAGATAATGCTGGGTAGGTCATGTATACTAATTCTCATTACTAGTACTAACTGAGGTAATCCCCCAAGGACTAAGGAGTACGACTAAAAGCCAGCAAACGCTGGGATCTTCAGCAGCTGCCGTGATGACTCTCGCGGCCTGAAAGACATGCAGGATCTTTCCCGGAATGAATTCTTGCAGTAATAACCCATGACAGCTACTAGAGGATTAGTACTATAATTACTGAGGTACTGCTCAGCTTGAGTGATGGACATCTTTATTGGCGGCACAAATGGGGATGTGGACGACGTTGATTAGGAATGGCACCAGCGATGCGGAAGAACCGGGGCCGCTGCTCGAGTTCATCCATACTGGCAAGGTCACAAACATAATGACTTTTTTTTTATTTTTTACATCTCTGGGCGTATTATTGCCACTAGCCCTCCTTAGTAGACGCTCTTTGGTTCAAGCTTGTTTAGCTTTTCTGTGTGATTATATCTGCAGCAGTTTGAATTTGAGGTCTTCGCTGTATACATTTTGAAAATCGTATTGCTTCCACAGATAACGAACAAATGGGCCTCAAATGTTCCCCGATTATTTTCTTGAATATTTTAACGATAACGTATCATAGAAGCTACTTTGGACCGTACATTGAATGTGGTACAGGACTTCAAAACGTTAATGCATGGCTTTTTTCAAGTTTTTTTTTATTGTTTTATTATTCAGTTGAAACCCCCAGAAAGCGAGTAGGATAATCTCTGAATCTGTTTACATTTAGTCAAGTTTTGACTAAATGTTTTAATATAGACGGGGAATCGAGACGAGGGTGGTGTGTGTGTGTGTGTGTGTGTGTGTAGAGCGATTCAGAGAAAACTACTGGACCGATCTTTGTGAACTTTCACATCAGAGTTCCTGGGTATAATATCCCCAGCCGTTTTTTTCTCACTTTTTCGATAAATGTCTTTGATGACGTCATAATTATCCGGCTTTTTGTGAAAGTTGAGGCAGCACTGTCAGGCCCTCATTTTGTAATCATATTGTTTGAAATTTTGGTCAAGCAGTCTTGGAATTTAATTTCAGCCCGGCAGCGTAACAATTAGTTAATTAGTTTGCTCATTATAGTTGTCATCAAAATCGAATTTTTACCAACAGATTTAAAAATGACTGCATCGTATTCCTCAATTTCTCCTGAATTCCAAAAATATATGCATATGTCATGTTTACTCTAAAATGTGCTCAGAATTACATAGAATAGGTCAAGTAAGTACTGCGTTCGCACGCTACGCGGAGACGAGCGTGACCCGTCTCGGTCAGGATCAGGATCAGGAATCTTTGCGTGTGGTTAGTCAAGCTATATCTGAATATTCTCGGCGATGACTGTTTTTTGTGTGTGTGCCAATCTGTTACTTTGATGCCGACAGCTTGACTAAATGTTTATATATATCGCTTCACCGTTCACGCGACTTGTTTTATTTCAGCCAGAACGCTGTTTTGTTGGGCAGAAATTGCTTGTCATTCACAAAGCTCTTGTTTTGCCGTATTTTGTGGAAGCCTTGCTGAGCACCTCCCCGGGTTAGCTGACAGTTATGTGGGTGTTTACGTTATAAAGTCGTTAAGTTATAAAGTCGTTGCAAGGCACGTCGGGGCTGCGGATTTTAGCTCCTGTCAGCATTGCCAAGGTGAAATGCAGCAAGCCACTCCCCCTGGCTCTCAGTTGTCACTAGTTTTCTAAATGGTAGATCTCTCTGCTAGGGGTGCGGGAGCTTGTTTGAAGGTTTGAAAACTAGCAAGCACCTCACAGTGCATTTAAAGTACATACTGTTACAGACGAGCAGATTTTTGTTGTGCGAGTTGTCAAACCTCGCAAGCCCCTTAGTGAATAAGAGTAAATACATACAAGCAAATTTGGTGTGGGTTACTTATTAAAACTCGCAAGCCCCTGAGTGCATTTAGATACATGTATACAAGCAGATTTAATGTGGGTTTTCAAAACTCGAAAGCACCTCAGTGCATTACAGTAGATGCATACAAGCAAATCTAATGTGTGTTTTCAAAACTCGAAAGCCCTTCAGTGCATTAGACTTGATATCTATACAGACTAGCCTATTTTTTGTGCGTTTCAAATTAGACATGCCTCTCAGTGCATCACAATGGATTATATTATAGAGAGTAGCAGCGTATTTCTTGTGAGTTTCAATTCTGGAAAACCTGCATTAGGATATATCTACACAGACTAGCATCAGGAATTCTGTATAAAGAGATGCTCTCCTCACTGACCTCAGGTGGAATGCCTTTAGAGTGTTTGCCTAATCATAATGATAAGCACCGCATGCTATGACCTCGGCGGCCGACAGTGGGGTCAAGGAAAGAGAAGCAAAACAATAACAATAACAAAAGTGAAAGCGGCCAGCCCACAGACATAATTTCTATACATGTCTGTGAGGCCAGCCGGCCAAGTCATCAGCGGTGGTTGGCACGCTCCTCGCACCTCTGGAAATCCTTCAGGTAGCCAGGCATGCAGTGTGCGGGTCTGTCCGCGTGTGTAAGAGAAGTGTTCTGTAAGAGCCTTCACCGCTGGACCTGACCTACCATCAGTTCTAGTCGACTGAGTCGGCATGCCGGACATAGCAGCGCCCCAGGTAGAAAGGAGTTAGGGGTGGGGTGGGGGTAAGGGGATGGGGAGGATCATAGCCCCCTCCGTGTTCTCGCTTTGAAAGTTAAAATGTACCTCTAGGTGTTTCTGTGTTCTTACCGCGGCCCAGTCGGGTTTTGATGGACTTTTTTGTTGTTGTTGTTGCTCACGGTGCCTGTCGTTACAGTCTGTAAACTGACCTCACAAACCTCACCCCTTTGCCTTTTCAAGTGCTGGAGTCTGGCTGCCTTTTGATGGCACTAAGCATTTCATGAATGTGTGTGTGGGTGAAAGAAGGGATCAACACGTTTTGTACAAGTATACATGTAGCAGTCCAGTGGCATATAATTATATGATATCATATATGATATTCGCGCCTTTTCTCTCTCTTTCTCCCCCCCCCCCCCTCTCTTTCTCTCCCTCTCTCTCTCACACGCACGCACGCACGCACGCACACACACACACACACACATTTCGCTCCTGAAGCTTTGAAGGTCAAAACGTGGAGGCAACATTAAAAACGATCCGTTGGATTGACGCTTAGTTTACCCAAGCCTTTTTCTCTCTGCTGTACATGGTTGAGTTCATACTTTCTGCATGACTGAGTTCGTAATAGCTTATATAATTTGATTAGGCGTGGACAGAAATGCTTGTCGGTTCGTCAACGTTGCCAGATGATGATGGGTTACGTTGTTTGTGAGTGATTAAGCCACGTGCGCTAATTACACATGAAATTGCACTCGTGAGAGGTTACATGAGTCAGACCAATAATCTTGCCTCGCCTATCTCAGCGACTTGTGTAGAGTATGCTGGACGATTGTTTTTTAAAGACTTCCTGCCATGTGCTTGCTTTTGAACATATTTTTGTATTCAGAATATAGGGTGACATGTAATACAACAGAGACACTTGGGTCCACACAACAGGCTATTTTTTTTATATTGAGTATACTATACTGCCATTCGCCTTTTGGTGTTGGTGTTAGTGTTGGTGTTGGTGTTGTTGTTGTTGGATTTGCAAAATCTTACTGAAGCAGACTCGTCGTTTCTAAGGCATACACTTATTTCAAAAGGGTCGTGAACTGAAACACCCCCCGCGGGTTAGGGGGAGTCTCATATTGGTTGGGACGAGAAAGAATTTACCCGATGCTCCCCAGCATGTCGTAAGAGGCGACTAACGGATTCTGTTTCTCCTTTTACCCTTGTTAAGTGTTTCTTGTATAGAATATAGTCAATTTTTGTAAAGATTTTAGTCAAGCAGTATGTAAGAAATGTTAAGTCCTTTGTACTGGAAACTTGCATTCTCCCAGTAAGGTAATATATTGTACTACGTTGCAAGCCCCTGGAGCAAATTTTTGATAAGTGCTTTTGTGAACAAGAAACAATTGACAAGTGGCTCTATCCCATCTCCCCCCCCCCCCCCCCTTCTCCCGTCGCGATATAACCTTCGTGGCTGAAAACGACGTAAAACACCAAATAAAGAAAGAAAGTGAACTGAAACGGCTATGGCTGAAATCAGTTAGAGGAGTGTACATATAATGCATGAATAGAGAAATAAGTAAACATGCGTCTTCTGCATAGGGTGTGCATGTAAACCATGTCTCCCATTCGTTCAGCACAGATGAGGCTGGTGTCATAAATGTCTTTGCTGAATGGACTTTCTGTTACTTTAGTGTTAGTGTTGTAAGCTTTTCAGAGCGATCATAATCTCTCTGCAACCGTTTCAAATGTAAACACTTTCCAGTCTTCTCTCTCTCTCTCTCTCTCTCTCTCTCTCTCTCTCTCTCTCTCTCTCTCTCTCTGTCTCTCTCTCTCTCTGTCTCTCTCTGTCTCTCTCTGTCTCTGTCTCTCTGTCTCTCTGTCTCTCTGTCTCTCTCTCTCTCTCTCTCTCTCTCTCTCTCTCTCTCTCTCTCTCTCTCTCTCTCTCTCTCTCTCTCTCTCTCTCTCTCTCTCTCTGTGTTGGGTAGACAGCTTTCCGTTGAACAGCATGAATAATACACTCCATATCGGAGAAACATTGTTCGCATGTCAGTTCTCTCTCGAGGCTATTGGGGCTTGCGTCGACCTCTTCGACTCTCAGACCTCAAGTGGAGGGTGCAGTAAGAGGAGCGGCGATGTAATAATAGGCACTGGACGTGAGGTTTTCACGTTCTCCACTTCCTTTTTTACGTCATTAGTTCGGAAGTGCAGGAGGTGGAAGTTGAACAACGTCTCAAAAGAGAACGTGTGTCAGATGCCTGTGGCTTGTATCCCAGTAGAAAGTGAAGTATGCTGTGCATGCCACTGTGACCCTTCTCCCCATTAGCTTGCTATTTCAGCACAAAGGCTAAACCAATCCTTTCTACAAGTACAACGCAAAGAAAAGAAAACCGTCAAGATTGCGTTGACTTTTTCCCGTTCTTCTCTCTCTCTCTCTCTCTCTCTCTCTCTCTCTCTCTCTCTCTCTCTCTCTCTCTCTCTCTCTCTCTCTCTCTCTCTCTCTCTCTCTCTCTCTCTTTCTCTTTCTCTTTCTCTCTTTCTGTTGGGTAGACAGCTTTTCGCATGAATAATACACTCCATATCGGAGAAACATCGCCACATGCTACGAGAAGAACAGGAGTACCTTGACAAGCTTCGACATGGGTCACCCGTCGACAGGAGAAAATTCGCCGATCAACTCCGAACTGCGCTACACGAAGTGTCTGCACTCCGCGATATGACAAAATATTACCTCGGTTAACAGCAAAGCTATTCGGTTCGGATCGATGTTGTGGGTGTGATTCGGAACTTTTGTTCTCATCTTGACATTTTGGAGAACAGTGTCATTTGCATTAATACACAGATCTAACGGACAATACGAACACTGACGTGGAAACTACCATGTCGGGACAGGGACGTACACTGTGAACCACCCCAATGATCGGTGCATGTTTTCGAACTATATGTGTACATCGATTTCCCTTCACCTCCTTTCCCATTGCAAGGAAACAACTGGATCGTTAGCAGTTAAATATATTTTAAATTGGCTTATGGAATCGATAAGTTTGATTTTATCAGGCAAGGCATTCCATAGATGTGTTGTTGATGGAAAAAACGACGATTTATACAATTCTGTTTTATACGATGGAATCTTGCGTTCTAATGGGCGTCTCCTGTGATTAAATTATAACCTTGAACGGTTGAAAACGACGTTAAACACCAAATAAATAAAGAAAGATGTGATTAAATTATTAATGGGTGAGGGCTGTACGTTCTGTCAGTTTGTTTGTTTGTTTGTTGTTCCTTTGTCTGTATGTACAGTAAGAACACCCCCTCACTCTTTTGACGTTCAGTCAACGTAGCTCAGACATTCTGTGACAGTTGCAGCCAGCGTTAGCAAATATTGCATCAATGATGAGAATATGATTTTTTGCGAAAATTACCATAAATGCTTTGGTCATTTTCGGAAGTTCAATGCAGCCCTCGGAGTCACATTTGCTACACTGCGAAACGTTTCGATAGCTCTGCCGCATAGCGGCAAAGTTTTCAACGAATTATTTAATGAATAATAATGACTTTAGGCGTTTTCCCGACGCCAAAAGCCGTCCCTCTCACTTCTTTTACTGACTCGATTATATCCCGTGCAGACTATTTTTTTCCTCACCTCACTGACCTCAGTTAAACACATCTCACGTCATCTGTATTATGCAGTCAGCCATTCTAATTCATAAATCAGAAATGAATTTGAGGTATTGGACAGCCTGTCAACATTCATGATCCATTCGGTCCCCCTCTTTCCCAACGTTTCTGTCGTATTGCCGTTTTGAGATACATGTATTACATATCCGTGTGTTTACTTTCCATCGCTGAACTGTCCGCTGTTCACGAGACTAGGTGTCGAGCAAACACTGAAAAGGTCAACACGTTTGATCCCTCCAGGATTCGACACCCGCCGTTGCTTAATGAAAATGACAGGCATAAGTTCACGGGCAAGAGAAAGCGTGAAACAGAAATTATGGTTTTTATGCTTCTAAATGCTGAAGAGTGAAGGTGGTCGGTATTAGGTTTGAATGTTTAGCCGAGCCAAGCCAAGCGTGACTAAAGCCGTTAGAGTCACGGGCTGGTGATTAGAAGAAGATGTGGTGAGGGGGATGATGCGACCTTTGTTGGATCTGTTACTCTACGCGACTGGGGGTCCCAGGGGCTTCTGTAACGGTTGGGCGATAGTACAAATCTGAAAGTCACCCCTGTATCGGTGTATGGTACACGTCAAGATCTTAGAGTCGCGATTTTTGTGTGGGTGTGTGCTCTCTCTCTCTCTCTCTCTCTCTCTCTCTCTCTCTCTCTCTCTCTCTCTCTCTCTCTCTCTCTCTCTCTCTCTCTCTTTCTCTCGTAGTGGTCTGTCAACCCTTAACGCCTTGTACTGCGGTGTTTGTGTGTGTGTGTGTGTGAGAGAGAGAGAGAGAGAGAGAGAGAAGAGAGAGAGAGAGAGAGAGAGAGAGAGAGAGAGAGAGAGAGAGAGAGAATGTCTATGATTGTTGGGCTATGTACACAAATCATTCTAATTAATGCCCTCGCTGTTTTTATGCCTCTTCTTCTGCTCATGGTCGTACAAACACGGGGTAGGGGGGGGGGGGGTGTGGTGTGGTGTGTCGATTCACATGTAATAGATGCTGGCGATGTTTAAGGTCAGTGTTCGTCGTATAGATGAGGTGTCAACAGCTTTTTCACAGTCCTAACTTGTTGTGGGTCCTTGTTTCCGTGTTTCCTCTGACAACTCTCTCTCTCTCTCTCTCTCTCTCTCTCTCTCTCTCTCTCTCTCTCTCTCTCTCTCTCTCTCTCCCTCCCTCCCTCTCCCTATCTCTCTCTCTTAGCGTCTCTCTCTGTCTCTTTCTTCCCCCCTCCCCCCCCTCTCTCTCTCTCTCTCTCTCTCTCTCTCTCTCTCTCTCTCTCTCTCTCTCTCTCTCTGTGATGGTATTCTTCAATAATCTCTATCAGTCTGTATCAATCTCTGTCTGTCAGTCTCTCTATCTGTCTCTCTTTGGGTGTATTAGTCTCTCTCTCTCTCTCTCTCTCTCTCTCTCTCTCTCTCTCTCTCTCTCTCTCTCTCTCTCTCTCTCTCTCTCTCTCTCTCTCTCTCTCTCTCTATCTGAATCTGAGAGTATTACTATTAGTCATTACTCTCTTTCTCTCTCTCGTAAACTCTTGCTCGCTCTCTTCACGGACTGGTCATGGCGTGCAGTCTGTTCACTCGTGCGATCAGAGACGAAGATCAGAGTTTCGGAACACTTTGCAGGTGTCATTAATCCATCCCTATAAAAGATATGCTCTTGCTAGACGACAGTGGAGGAGCAAGTTTGCAGCAATCTTAGCCCTTACTTGAAAGGGCCGGATAAGTCCTCCATAATTCATAGTTTACCACTGCAAACGGATTGACCTGAAGGAACGGGCAAGGAAAATGTCTTTGTGTGATAAGTACTGTACAGGTTGCCAACTAGAAATTGCACACTTTGGGCGCAGGAACTTCCTCGTATGGACCATGTTGAGAGAGAGAGACAGACAGACAGACAGAAATAGAGAGAGCGAGAGAGTTTGTGTTTTAATGAATTGGGTATACAATGACTATATATATTTATCAGTTAATAATAATCAATAAGCATTGGAGGGAATAATAAGGTTACTTGTGGGGTATGCGTGTGTCTGCATTAGTGTCAGTCCGTGTGTGTCAGCAGCAGACAGACACAGAAACCAACACTGAGACCCCTTAGAGCTATACTTGGACTGGAAGGTCACTATTGACCGTAATTAGTTTGTACCACCACCAGACATAGATATTGGTACATACCAGCCATTGATGGGTAAAACATTGAATTTAACATCTTCTGGTGACCAATTGCCCTTTCTTGGGCACCGTGAAACATTACATTTTTCTTCTCTTAAAGTTAAAACGGCGTTTTTTCTCCACTTACATTGCTTCCTTCCTTTGCTTTTACCGGTCATTGATGGGTAAAACATGAAATCAAACATCTTCTGTGCTCTTTCTTGGAAACGGTGAAACATTGCATCTTTCCTTCTCTTTAAGCCTGTCATTCATTGGGCGAAGTCGACGTCGCGAAGTATGCTTGGTGAAGCTGGCCGCTCGGAGCTTTAGCACTGAGTTTTCGGTAAACATACTTCGCGAAGTCTTTGCGAGGTCGGCTGAAAGGACCATCTTCAAAGTGCGCCTTTTCTTGTCTGAACATTGCATCTTTCCTTTGCTTGACATTTGCATCTTTTCTGATCTTTTGCAGAGGGAAGTTCGCCGTGGTGCGAAAATGCAAGGACCTAATGACAGGGGAGACGGTGGCGGCCAAAGTCATCCGCAAGCGGAGGAAAGGCAAGAGCTGCCGGGAGGAGATCCTGCGCGAGGTTGTAATGCTGGAGTACGCCATGGCTCACCCTAGACTCGTCAAACTCCGCGAGGTCTTCGAGACGCCCTCTGAGCTCATTCTCGTCACAGAGTTGTAAGTACTATTCAGTATAACCCCTCTTTTTAAGAACACAGCAGAGGGTGCCCAGGTGTCTGACCAACACTGGTTGACTCAGAAAGCGCAAAAGAAAAACTTGTCTCAGTTCTTTTTAGACCTACACAAATATGAGAATTAAGGGCCGAGGTACACGAGAAAGTTACCAACCGGACTGGAGCCAGCTGCGCTGTTGAATTGGTTGAAATTGGGATTTGTTGTGATTTCAACGAATCAGTCTCTGCAGTTTGTTCTCTCCCGTTTGGGCGACACCCACTTTTGCTTCGTGCCCCTTAGCCCTGGTCTTCTTAAAAAGGAGGGATTCCTAAAATGGGGGTAAATTTACAGAGGTTGTGAACAGAAAATCTGAGAAAACAGAGTCTTAAAAAGGAGGGATTCCTAAAATGGGGGTAAATTTACAGAGGTTGTGAACAGAAAATCTGAGAAAACAGAGTCTTAAAAAGGAGGGATTCCTAAAATGGGGGTAAATTTACAGAGGTTGTGAACAGAAAATCTGAGAAAACAGAGTCTTAAAAAGGAGGGATTCCTAAAATGGGGGTAAATTTACAGAGGTTGTGAACAGTAAATCTGAGAAAACAGGGTCTTAAAAAGGAGGGAGTCTAAAAAGGGGCGTTCCACTGTATGTGGTTCATTCTGCCATATTGTGGTGATTGTGGAAAGAAGAGATTACCCGTGATGTGCGGTGGTTGAGAGTCGGAATGCTTTAGTCTCTGTCTTTTTACATTTAGTCAAGTTTTGACTAAATGTTTTAACGTAGAGGGGGGAATCGAGACGAGGGTCGTGGTGTATGTGTGTGTGTCTGTCTGTCTGTGCGTGTGTGTGTGTAGAGCGATTCAGACCAAACTACTGGACCGATCTTTATGAAATTTGACATGAGAGTTCCTGGGAATGATATCCCCGGAACTTTTTTTTCCATTTTTTCAATAAATACTTTTGATGACGTCATATCCGGCTTTTTGTAAAAGTTGAGGCGGCACTGTCACACCCTCATTTTTCAATCAAATTGATTGAAATTTTGGCCAAGCAATCTTCGACGAAGGCCGGACTTCGGTATTGCATTTCAGCTTGGTGGCTTAAAAATTAATTAATGACTTTGGTCATTAAAAATCTGAAAATTGTAAAAAAAAAAAATAATTTTTAAACGATCCAAATTTACGTTCATCTTATTCTTCATCATTTTCTGATTCCAAAAACATATAAATATGTTATATTCGGATTAAAAACAAGCTCTGAAAATTAAAAATATAAAAATTATTATTAAAATAAAATTTTCGAAATCGATTTAAAAACAATTTCATCTTATTCCTTGTGGGTTCCTGATTCCAAAAACATATAGATGTGATATGTTTGGATTAAAAACACGCTCAGAAAGTTAAAAAGAATAGAGATAAAGAAAAGCGTGCTATCCTTCTCAGCGCAACTACTACCTCGCTCTTCTTGTCAATTTCACTGCCTTTGCATCGAGCGGTGGACTGACGATGCTACGAGTATACGCTCTTGCTGTAAAAATGCAGTGAGTTCAGTTTCATTCTGTTAGTTCGACAGCTTGACTAAATGTTGTAATTTCGCCTTGCGCGACTTGTTTGTTTTTGAGCAATGTATGCATTGCTTTGTGATCAGTTTGTTTGTTTGTCTGCTGTTGGGTTTTAGTTTTTTTCTAGTGAGCGGGGTTGGGGTCTAGTTCCGGATTTCGTCCTTGCATACATGTTGCCAATTGTGTTCACTGATGGAACCTGAGGAACGCCGGCTACATCTTTGTTAGATGCCACCTATGATCTTGTCAGTGTCTTTTATTTTTAAACCAACAAATCCTTGGTTTTAGGGAACTCTTCATCGATTTCTTCCTGGCTTTAAATATTCATTTTCCGAACGAGTCTGTGCCGTTCTTTTCTGTTGGTCTCTCCTTTCATGAGGTGTTTTATGTTTTTAAAGTTGACCAGTTTGACGTGGACGTTCGTGAAAAAGAAACATGGAGCACGACGCAGTTGAAACTCAAAAACAAAGCCCAACACAATTCATGATTTATTACAACAGCCATCATCATTCACAATTAGTTGCTCATTATTAAATGTCAGAAACAGCGCATCACCTTCTGGCGTGGCCTGACGACAGCAATGAAAAGGTAATCCTTATGGCAATAACAGTCTTCACACCTTGACAGCGACAAGAAGAAGTCTGGCTGCAGAAAAAGGGAGAAGGTGTGTGTGTGTGTGTGTGTGTGTGTGTGTGTGTGTGTGTGTGTGTAGTGTGTGTGTGTGTGTGTGTGTGGGTGAGAGAGAGTGTGTGTGTTTGCGAATGTTACTGTGTTCGTGTGTGTGTGTGTTTGCGAATGTTACTGTGTTCGTGTGTGTGTGTGTGTGTGTGTGTGTGACTGTGTTCGTGTGTGTGTTCGTATGTGTATGTGTGTGTGTGTGTTTGTGTGTGTGTGTGTGTGTGTGTGTGTGTGTGCAAAGAAGAGAGTCCTGCAACTTAAAACGTGTGTGTGTGTGTGTGTGTTTGTGTGAAGAGGAGGGAATGCGAACTCTAACGGAAAGGAACGCAGAACTTGGTTTTCCCGTCTCGCATACATGTACAAGCTTGTATGTGATTGCCGCCGTACTTCATATACCTGCATGCGTAGTATGCCAGCGGGCACACGGGACACCCGACGAAGAGGGATGTTTCTAAAGTCGATGGCTATCTCTGGTGTCAGCTCCAGGTTATTGCACCAGAAATCAGAGAAGGTGCGAGTGTCACGGCTGCCCTTGGAAGTTGAAATGCAACCCCTTGACGAGATAATGATGTCGTGCCGCCGACCTTGTGACGATGTGTGTGGTGCTGCTCGTCGACAGGGAAGAGGGATTAAGAGAGAGAGAGAGAGAGAGAGAGAGAGAGAGAGAGAGAGAGAGAGAGAGAGACGCGGACACACGCACGCATGCAGGGATGGCCAAATCGTCCGCCCGGTCGCCAGGGGCGAGTAATAAACCCGTCGGGCTAACATAGAAACCGCATGGCAACTCGCCCAGCTGGCCAGTGAAAATTCTGGTCCAGTGCAACAGTTTTGGTTGTTATATCGAGTTTCAAAGCCCACTCTTAACTTTTATGAGTGGACTATTTGCGCCTCGATATTTTATTTGTGTTCTTACGTTTTATGTTGTTTATTGTAATGCTGTATACACCACACCTGAGTTTCTCCTCGTTGAGACAATAAAGTGTTCTAACTAAAGCCATGTTAACACTGCAGATTCAGCAACTGTGGTATGTATCGGGCCAGCGAAATTTCTCACGGGGTAGTAACTTCCTTGAAGTTACTTGCCCGGTTGGCGAGTTAACATTTTGAGATTTGGCCATCCCTGCGCATGC
>NC_090256.1:19419275-19574275 GCF_037325665.1 Littorina saxatilis
CTCTCTCTCTCTCTCTCTGAGTCTCTCTCTGTGTCTCTTTCTCTGTCTCTGTCTCTCTTTCTCTGTCTGTCTGTCTGTCTGTCTGTCTCTCTCTTTCTCTCTGTGTCTCACATTGTCTGCGTGTCTGTCAGTCTGTGTTTATGTATGACTTGATGACATTGTGTCTACGCCGCTGTCTGAAAAAGTGAGTGAGAGAGAGAGAACTTTGTGATGTGAGGTGAAGAACATTTTTACTTTGCCCGTTCCCCGATGTCTTTTCAGTTTCACAGCAGCTTACTTTACTTTCATTCCCCTGCGTTACCTTCATTCTCTCCTCTTTACGGACAAGATCTTTGACGTGTAAACCTAAACCAAACGTGGACGTCTGTGAAAAGTAGTACATGTGTAGAAAAATGTACAAATAGCATGCGTAACTATCATTCGGGCAGGACAGTTCACGACTCCGTTGACTGGGGATTTGCTCGTTGGGTCACACTCACAGACACATAGGCGCTGTATACCCTCTCCCCCCCCCCCCCCCCTTTCCATGAGGAAGGTCCCCGTTCCGCTCTGGGTAAAAGTTTAACCTCCGTAAGTACTCTGCTTGAGATGGTGACCTCGGAGTAACTTTGACTTGAGAGAGAATGTTCCTACCTTCTCGTGTCTTCTCAGTGAACAGACTGTAAAGAGATGAAAGACGTTTGAGCAGGAGTTGATTGCTTGGGGTTTGGGGCAAAGCTATGCCATTGTCTGCATTTCTCAGTGAAATCGGAGGAGTAGGAATGCGTGCCTGTGTCTGTCTGTCTGTCTGCCTGTCTTCCTGTGTCTGTCTCTCTCCATCTCCATGTCTTCAACCCCGCCCGCTCTCTCTCTCTCTCTCTCTCTCTCTCTCTCTCGCTATCTCTTTCTCTCTCTGTCTCGCTATCTCTTTCTCTCTCTCTCTCTCTCTCTCTCTCTCGCTATCTCTCTCTCTCTCTCTCTCTCTCTCACACACACACACACACACATGTATTAGAGAAAAACCTGTGATACACGAAACCCTTTGTCTTTGAAGAGCAGATGAGAGAGTCAGGAAGAGGGGGTTGGATAGGGTGTAAGACTCAGATGCCAAACACATCTCGTTTGTTGTGAAGAATCTCAACACATGTTGTGTCAGTCGACAGATGCAGCTGTTTTACAGCTAAAACAGAACGTAGGTGTAAGGGGAAAAGTTCTCTACATTTTCCTCCTGCTCAGGAAAAAAAAATCATTGCTGATGGTTAGCGACAGTGTGCTGCTGAGTTTGTGCTGCTGAGTTTGCGCTGTAAAAACAGCTGATGAAATAAGTCTGAGACATATATATATGGCTGATGGAAATCACAATCTATTAGCTTGTGCTGAAAAGACATCTTCAACCTCCTTGAACAGCTCAGCCATTTTGTGGATCAGCAGATGAATCAAATGACTTTGCTGGAATGAGTACATGTGAGACAATGCCCTCCCAAAACTGCGTGGATACAAATTATCTAAAACTGCAAATAACATACAGTGTAATTGTAAATGTTTCAACACAATAAAATACATGCAAGGAAATACATTTGTTAAAGGATAACTGCAGATTATGTTCCAAAAATGATTACAAAGAAATTCAAAAATAAAATCACAGCGCTAAAGATAATGCAAAGATTTCAGTTATTTTTTTCCTTTTATTTATTTCATTAGTATTTCTTTGGTGTATTGCTTTCTAATGCGGTTTTGCTTCAGGCTTAAGACTTCTGTTTCCACTTTGCTTTCCTGCTTTTCTTATCTGCAAGAAAAAGTTATCTTTTCATTTTTTGGACACATATGGCCGGGTAATCATGTTTGCCCTCTGCTCAGATTTCCCCCCTGTATGGGTCGAAGTGATATCAGATTTGCTATTCATGAGCACATATGTTTGCAATCCTCTCAGGATTTTGTGGGTCCAATATGGAACAAGTGATTGTAGACTTTCCTGTGCATGCACTCATGTCTAAGTGCACTTTGCACATACAGTGGAACCCCACATGTAAGACCTCTAAAACACCAGAGAGGATCAGGCCTTAAGAAGAAGGGGACCTTAAAATGGAGATACATTTATAGAGTTTACGAAAACAAATTCTGAAGAAGCAATGGAAAAATTGGCGGAGGAGGAAAGGAGTTTTAAAACTTAGTGAGGGCGGGGGGGGGGGGGGGGGGGGGGGCCCGGGGGGGCTGCACTGTATAGATGCAAACCATTTCAATATCCTCTTCACTTGAGCAGGCACAGACTGTGGTCCTAAGGTCTTGCATGTTGTTGCTTTTATGTGGTCATGCCTTGGGTCCTCAGGCCTCTCATGCTGGATGTGTGAATTGGATCTTTTAGCTTCCTTAATGGCTTGAGTGCAGGTTGCACTCAGGAAGACGTAGCAGCCTACATATTTCAGTTCTCATTAGTACAGTGGTACATGAGATTTCAGGTCCCTCTGATGAAAGGTCACCTCCCATGATAGGACGTCTTTTGTCGTCCCTTTAACTTTTATCTTGACCAAACTTTACCTGTAATGGAAGGCCACTTGACGGGCGAAGTGGCGCAGTGGTAAGACGTCGGCCTCCTAATCGGGAGGTCGTGAGTTTGAATCCCGGTCGCTGCTGCCTGGTGGGTTAAGAGTGGAGATTTTTCCGATCTCCCAGGTCAACTTATGTGCAGACCTGCTGGTGACTTAACCCCCTTCGTGTGTACACGCAAGCACAAGACCAAGTGCGCACGGAAAAGATCCTGTAATCCATGTCAGAGTTCGGTGGGTTATAGAAACACGAAAATACCCAGCATGCCTCCCCCGAAATCGGCGTATGCTGCCTGAATGGCGGGGTAAAAACGGTCATACACGTAAAAATCCACTCGTGCTAAAACCATGAGTGAACGTGGGAGTCTAAGCCCATGAACGACGAAGAAGAAGAAGAAGAAGAAGAGGAAGAGGAAGAGGAAGAAGGCGGCGGCCACTTGCCATTTAAGAACTCTTTTGGCTGGTCCCAAGACAAGAGTGTCCAAACATTCTTCCCAGGGACCACTGTGCTTATAAGACTCAGCACAAAAATGCACACCGTGACCTTTGTCCCTGAAAAGTATTGAGTGCAGATGTCTGTGTAGATGTTGGCATTAGCGTTTTGCACTATAGTGAAATACAGTGACAGATTCAGTTATCTTTTCCTTATAATTTTATTTGTTTCATTATTATTTCTTTGGTGTATTGCTTTCTAATGCAGTCTTGGCTCTTGCTTCAGGCAGTAATTTCTGTGTCCACTTTGCCGTTCTGTTTTTCTTGTCTGCAAGAGAAAGTTATCTTTTCATTTTTTGGACACATATGGCCGGATAATCATGTTTGCCCTCCGCTCAGATTTTCCCCCTGTATGGGTCAAGTGATTTCAGATTTGCTGTTCACGTAAAATCTCCCTTTTTAAAACCTTTCCCCTTCAAAGACCCTAGTTTTTCAGACATTTCTTTGTACATCATTTCTGTTCATTTACATCTATTTTAAGACTCCTTCCTTTTAAAGAACTGATTTTCTAAGAGTTTGGGGGGTCTTCAAAAGTGAATTCACACTGTACATGTACAATTTAAGGTTTAATTAATCGAATGATTCAAGCTTATTTTTTGTATTGTATTTGTTGTTGCAGTTGTGCTGGTGGAGAGCTGTTCCATGAGTGTGTTATAGAGGAGTCGTTTGAGGAAAAGGACGTAGTTCATCTGCTGGTTCAGATCTTGGAAGGTCTCTGCTTCCTGCATGAAAACAACATTGTCCACTTAGACCTCAAGGTAGGTGGTCCAACACACGCAGGCATGCATGCACTCACTCACGCACATGTATGTACACAGGCATGCATGCACACACACATGTTCACACACACGCACGCACACACACACACACACATGCACACACACATGCATGCATGCATGCACGCACGTACACACACACACACACATGCACACACAGCAAATGCATCCGGTTTAGATAACAGGTGCTAAACAAATGCTGTTTGTTATGTTATTTGTAAGTTTCCAGCAGCTACATTTGCAGTGTCATTTGTATGTTTGCCTGGAGAACATCTAACATTTGTTATTTAGAATTGTTTGGAGTGCTTTGACTCTTTTGAGAGAATATATTTGTTTAGAAAATTTAGTTGTTTGACTCTTTTCAGGGAATAAAGATGACCATTTATTTGGATCTTTTGGGGGCAAGCACCTGTGAATTGAACCCAATACTGATTATTAGGTTATGATATATACTTCTTGTAAACCTAATGACTGTGTGTTTCTCTCATTTTCTGCCTCTTATCTGGATAACCATTACACTTGGAACTCTTGAATTTCAGCCACAGAATATCCTGTTAACTGAGCCATTCCCCAGAGGAAACATCAAGATTTGTGACCTGGGGTTTGCTTGTCTCACCAACACAGGAGAAGACATCCGTGATATTATTGGCACACCGGATTATGTTGGTAAGTCTGTGTGTGTGTGTGTGTGCGAGTCTATTTGTGTGTGAATGTGTAAGTGTATTTGTAAGTGTGTGTCTGTGTTTGTGGGTGAATGGGTAAGTGTGTTTGTAAGTGTGTGTGTGTGTGTGTGCGCGCGCATGTGCCGAGTGTGTGTGTGCATGCGCGTGTACATACATGTCTCATTGTCTGTCTGTATGTTTGTGCGTTTGTCTGTCTGTGACTGTCTGTCTGCTTTTTTTTTACTGTGAAATGTGCACTATGTGTGGGTTTCTTTGCGGAGACATGGTTATGCATGTGTGTCTGATCAGTGTGGGTGTGTGAGCATCTGGCATGTGTGTGTGTCAGATTTGAGGGTGAGATAGAAAGTGCTTGTTTACGTGTGCACACATGAGAATGTGTACATATATGTGTGTATCAAATAAGTGGGTGCTTCAACTCGGAGGTATTTGTCAGATTGGAGAGAGAGACAGTAATGGATAAGATAGAGAGGGAGAGAGAGAGAGTGTGTGTGTCTGTGCATGCATGTTTGAGCTTAACATCAATATTGTAGGAATCTATTGTTATGAACTGCAAGTACAGTGTCATTCTTCGTGGAATAATTTGACACCAGGTCAAGGTGTTGAGTACTGACAGCGCTATGTGTAAGTGAGCGGTTTGCTGAAAATAATTGTTTGTGCCATTGTGTTTCAGCTCCTGAAGTGCTGGACTATGAACCACTCAGCATTCAGACAGACATGTGGTAAGTCATTGCTATTTCTTACTGTTTATTATGTTAACTATAAATCCAGAAATTAAATAAATGTATCATGTCATTAATGCAACATTGCTCAATGGCTCATAAACTCAACTGAACAACCTATGAATTCCACTCGCCAAAACCCAAATACCAACACAGGTTGTGCTTTTCTCCCATTAGCATGCAACATAGTACCTAATTTTCATAAGCCAATGTTCTTTAATTCTGAACACATTTTCAGAGTAAGCATAACGTATATATATATATATTTTATTATTTTATTCAGGAAATTATAAGGAGTACAATGCACTCATTTGTGATTGTATTTATGACATTTTAATTGGAATATTTAGAATTTGAATGCACAAACTCATTAATTAATTTTGTAAGCTTCCAAGCTCAAATGCCATTCCATTGTCCGGACTGAACCAAAGATTACTTGACTAAAATTTCCCTAATTAAACTTCACTAAAAAGCATATGACTTAACGTTATCTTCAAAAACTTGGTTCATTGTACAGGAGCCTGGGTGTTCTGGCCTACGTGATGCTGACAGCCTGCTCACCTTTTGCTGGCGACACGCAGCAAGAAACCTTCTGCAACATCTCCCAAGTCAAGTACGACTTTCCCGATGATCTCTTTTCACATATCAGTCAGCAAGCACGAGACTTTATCACACAACTGCTGATCAAAGATCCCAGGTAAGTTGAAGGGGGATTCTTTGAGAGCACATTGAAGGATGATTTTGACGAGTGCAGTGGCCTAGTAGATAAGACACAGGCCTCCCATGTGGAAGACCGCGTGTTAATCCTGTTTGTTTGTTTGTTTGCTTAACGCCCAGCCGACCACGAAGGGCCATATCAGGGCGGTGTTAATCCTGTAATTCATGTCAGAGTTTGTTGGGTTATAGAAACACGCAAGTACTCAGCATGCTTCCCTCGAAAGCGGCGTATGGCTGCCTAAATGGCAGGGTAAAACGGTTATACATGTAAAAACCAACTCGTGCAAAAAAGCCCACGAACACAGAAGAAGAAGAAGAATGATTTCACGTGTTGGTTGGTTAGTTGTTGATGTTTCATGTCTCCAGAGCCCAGGGGGTCATCCAAGATCAATTGAGCATCAATCTTATTTGCTGTTTTGTTCTCAGTCAACTATTTAAAAACTTTTCACATTTAAAGGCGTATCAGAGTAAAAGGCAAACGGTTCCTTGAAACTCATATTCTTTTGCGGTGGTAAATTAAAAAGTAACAATTATTGTTCGGTAGTACGTTCCGGATAATATGATGGTAGGGTGTGTGTTTCGTCTGTGTGTGCATGTGTGTTTGTTTGTTTGTCAGAAATTGCATGTGTTTCAGTCAGTGTGTGTTTGCTATCTGACTTTCCGCATTCAGTTCATCAATTCCTGTCAAACTTCTGGTCATACAGTTCTGATGCAAGTGATATTTTCATCTTAAGTTCCTAACTTTCCAATTTAACAAAAACAAGATAACAATAAAAATGTACTCACTAGAAACACGAACAATAGAAACATGAAGAAGTTTTCAATTTATTTTTTTGCTATTGTACATATCTCGTTCTTCTTCTAATTCTTGCTCCCACTGTGTGCAGACAACGCATGACAGCGCGGCAGTGCATGGAGCACCCCTGGCTGAAAGCGGCAGGCGCTGAGATGCAGGTGTCGCTGCCAGTGAACGACCACACAGCCGCCCTGGCCCAGGACATGGTGCCCCCGTCCAACTGGAATCCCGACCGTCGAAACAGCGTGGGGAAAGGCCCCTCATCACCTCTTCTCAACCTCCGCAACAGCAAGGCTCCTGACTCTCCCAACTTGGCTGCCAGGGACCACAACTGGGAGAAGAGTGATGTGCAGGAAGAGGGGGAACCCAAGGAAGGGGAGAAAGAGGGGAAGATCACCTCCCCCAAATCGGTCTCCTTGTCCTCTCACAGTGATGATCTGCTGACCAAGACTATCGAAGAGATCGGTATCGACACCAACAAGTTTCCGCTGGGTGACAAACACGGCAAAGACATCAGCGCCTCCGATAAGAGGCAGTCGGTGGAGATACCGGTCAAGAAAGCAAAGTGCAGCTCGGACTCTGCCGAGCTGGAGCAAAGGGTAGAAATGGAGGAGAGTGCTTGTGTGCCCGTTTCCAACGGAGGCGGCTTGAGCTCGGACATGCAGGACTGCAGCTTGACAGCCAACAGTGTGTTCGCCAACAGTGCAGTGGATACACCCGACAGTGTTCACCCCAACAAGCCCAGTGAAAGTGATTTTATAACCCAGCAAAGGGTCTAGTGCTTCACAACACGTACTTTCAAGCCTTCCTGTGCAGACACAAACAAATAGCGTGGGTGCCGTGTTCGTTCCTGTAGCAGGATTTTTTTCAGTGTGTGTTTGTGTGTGTGTATCAAGCACAGCTTGGACGTAGTGAAAAGTAGGACAATTCTTCACGCAGAGTGATGTGGATAGACTCATTAGCTGTGGACACGGCCGTTCGCTAACCCCTTCTATTCTTTCTCCCTGTCCCTCTGGGTCTTTCTCTTCTTCTTCTCGTTCGCTGGCTTCTCTCAGTCTTAGGTGTTTCCCTTGTACAGCCTTAGCAGTAGCTGATAGTGATACCTTGTAAATTATTTCCATTAACTTTTTTTTCGTAGCATAATATCATGAAATCCCTCATGTCTGGGCTACTTGTGTATAATAAACGTGTAAGTTACAGAATTCAGAGAAAAGTGTAAATTGCTTTAACGACAGAGGCATATTCTTCATACTTCTTCCTCCTCATGTGTGTTGTATGTCTCTTGTGAGTTTAGGCACACAAAAAAAAGTCTGTTTACGGTAACATAGGCAAAAAAAATAGGGTCGGTAGGTCGGGATTTTTTTTTCCCCAAAAAACATATTTTTAAGTTATTTTGCCAAAAAACAAAAACGTTTTTGTTTATGTTTTTTGTTTGTTTGTTTTTTTCCCCCAAATGCCCAAAAAATGTCTAGGGTCGCGCGAAAAAATAGGGTCGGTCAGGATACCGTAAACAGACTATTTTTTTTTTGTGCCTTAGTGTTCATGTGTAAACTTGCTCACGCCAAAAAATAACTGTAAGCAAAGCCCTTTCTGTTTGTAAAAACTATGAGGTAAGGGAGGCTACTGTGTGGAAGCCTGTACTGTACAGGAAGGTTTCATTTGAACCAAAGGGGTAACTGCTTTTATGGTTGTCTTGCTCTTTCAACACCAGTGCATCATTGTATATATATATATCTATATATATAATATACATGTATATATATATACTGAAAATCGTAAAATAGGGAATGATTTCACACCAACATTTTATTATTAGGCATAAATATATTCTGTACATGTTTCAATATGGAAACTTAAGGAAAGACACATTTTTTTTTTTACGGATGTGTCGCTGTTGTTGTTTTAAAGCTCTTTTGTGTGTGTTGTTTGTTTTTTGTTGTTGTTTTTTTTACACTGTATAGTGTATTGAGTGTATTTGTCTGAAACATGATTTCAGGGACTTTCTGTTTATGAAACAATTTCTAATTCTCATTTTCACAGGATTTCATATATATATGATCTTTAAAGCCTACTTGCTTTCTCATAAATACATTTCATTCCATAGAGGCATAGGAAACACATTTTAAAAATGCTTTCTCTTTTGAAAAAGATGACTAGACATGTGTATCATCTACACTTGATGATCTCCTTTCAGATACAAATAGTGTGGCAGGTTTTTCTGCTTCCCTGTCGTTTGTTTGCAAAAGTTAACCACCTTTATCAACAAAACCAATATTGATTGCACAAATTGGATTTTAATTTTGATACAGTATAGACCGTAATACACTTTGCATTTTCATAGCAGATATTCATGGATTCTGCTTTACTCAATAGAAGTATGTCCGCAGTGTATGCAGTTTACAGATAACTGATTTTTCAGTTGTATCCTGGTATGTTATTCTACAGCAAAACAGTTCTTTTGATTTCGGATTTTTAAAAACAGAATCGAGAAAAAAAAGTGGACGAATAACAGTGGAACCCCCCTTTTAGGATCTTGGAAATTCTGAGAAAATTTGGGTCTTGAAAAGGACGGAGTCTTAAAATGGGGGTAATTTTACAGAGGTTATGAATAGAAAGTCTGAGAAAACAAGGTCTTAAAAAGGAGGGAGTCTTAAATTGGGGGGGGGGGGGGGGTCTTAAAAGGGGGGTTCCACTGTGTTCAGTTCAGGTTTCCTACGATGCAGGATGCATGATGTTGTCAAGGACAGGAGAAGCAGGATGGAAAATGTTGATGTGATCTCATTTATTGCAAGCCAACAAACCAACCTACCTTCGTGTCCTTGTTTAGCTCCCCAGCCCTTGAAATTGAATCAAAATGTTCATTCCAACTGGTGCAGGTGAACCTCAGAATAATGCTCACATAGAAAGAGCTGACTGAATTTAGGGGAGGAAAGCAAATCTAGCATTGTTTAGTGCAGTGTTTATTAGCTGATTTGTAGCCAGAGGCAGCCATTAAATGATTACATAGAATGTCTCCTTCTCATAAATTGTTATTACAGTGGTACCTTCGATGTCAGGCCCCTCTGATGAAAGGACACCTCCCAGGAAAGGATACCTTCCGTTGTCCGTTTGTGTGTTATCTTGACCCAAAGATTCCTGCCATGACAGGCCACCTGCCATGAAGGGACACTATTAGCTTAAGTCCCAAGGGTGTCCTTTTGTCGCAGGTACCACTGTAATTTTGTTTCCCCAGATCAGAATGAATCATTCGTAATATTTTATGTAAAACAGGTGGTTTTTTTAAATATCTCTAATGGATGTTTCTGCCAGTTAGAATTGATAACCAAGCTTTATTTTTTTGAGTTAGGAAATGTAGAGACTCTTTGTAGCAAATGTTTGCTGTTGATAAGCAGATGTTTGCTTGCATACTGGGGGGTTCTGATCATGTTCTGATGTGTGCATTATATTGAGGTTCACCTGTACCTAAACTGGCACTCCTGGTACAGACCTTTTATCTTTAAGTCTGGCCAGGCGAGCTTCTCAGTCTTCCTTTAAACCCAATGTTGTTTTGAGTATATATATAGTTGCTAGAACCGTAACACTAGGAGCTTAGCTTGGCTAGTATTTTAATGCATAAATTTAGGAAAACTGTAGGGTCTGTTTCAGTATCGGTTAAAGTCTCTTTGTCACTTTCACTTTCAGTTTCATTAATTTATGTGTATATTTTCAATTTCCTGGTGTGCCTTTTTTTATTTTTTTTTATTTTAAATGCAGGTGGTTTGTTTCTTGTGTTCACTGGAATTAGCTGAGGCTTCATAATCAATGCCCTGTTATTTTCAAGGCTTGTTGGCTTTCTGCTTATGTGTAACTGGCATACATGTATTTTTCCTGCTGTCTAATATTCCCAAGTCCCAAAACTATTCTTGCACCACACATTAACTATGTATACTATAACCACAGGCCTGTGTGATACCAGACATGTACTTGATTATATGCTTCCGTATTTGAGAGGTTCCGTTGAAGTTGCATTCTGTCAGATGTACATTTTTCTAATTGAGGAGTTGATGCTCTTATTTTATGTACTGGCTGTTTGGATTGACTTGATGTGGGCTTTTGAGCACCAGCGCTTTTTTTTTTACTCTGTGTACATTGCATTATGCATGCAGTTGAGTTTTGTGTGTGTAACCTTGAAGATTGTTGTGTTAATGGTGTAATTGTAAATCTGTATAATATAGAAGATGGTGCATAACATTAACTCTAAAGTCTAAGCTCTGTTCCTGCAAGCTCCTCTTCTCATACCACGCCTCAACTATTCTTTACTCTGTGCGTGTGTGTGTGTGAAGTTTCCATCTGTCAGCTTTCCAGTGTGTGTGTGTGTGTGTGTGTGTGTGTGTGTGTGTGTGTGTGTGTGTGTGTGAAGTTTGCATCAGCCAGCTTTCCTAAACCTGTTCTGATAGTCTGTAGCTGTTCCATTGTGTGTTATTATACATGTACTGGACTTAAGCTAGCCTTTGTTGTATCTTTATAAAAACTTGAATGAAACTCTAAAATTTCTGTGAGTGTAACTTTTTCAAATTGAAACGCCCGTGTCGCAGTCGGCAGGCAAAACTGTACATGTATCACACACAGTACTAAAAGTAAAAGTGAATGCCTGTAGGTGTTTGGGAATTACCCTTCCTGTCTTGTATATATTTCAAGCAATGTTACCGGAATGATTTCAAAGATTCATTTACCCCCGGCGGGTTAGGGGGAGTCCCATATTGGTTGGGAACAGAAAGAATTTACCCGATGCTCCCCAGCATGTCGTAAGAGGCGACTAACGGATTCTGTTTCTCCTTTTATCCTTGTTAAGTGTTTCTTGTATAGAATATAGTCAATTTTTGTACAGATTTTAGTCAAGCAGTATGTAAGAAATGAAGTCCTTTGTACTGAAAACTTGCATTCTCCCAGTAAGGTAATACATTGTACTACGTTGCAAGCCCCTGGAGCAAATTTTTGATTAGTGCTTTTGTGAACAAGAAACAATTGACAAGTGGCTCTATCCCATCTTCCCCCTTTCCCCGTCGCGATATAACCCTTCGTGGTTGAAAACGATGTTAAACACCAAATAAAGAAAGAAAGATTTCAAAGATTCATTTGCTCTCGGGTGCTCAAGATTTGTGTCTTATCTAATCATTATTTGGTTCTGTTTGTAGTACTTTGTTTGTTTGTGAGGGATAAATTCAAAGCAAACCACAGCTTTTGTTAGAGTGGTCGCAGAAGCAGGCTAGTCTTTTTTTATTTTTTTATTTATTTTTTTTACCTGAGTGATATTTTTGGTGGTCATCCAATAAGAAGGAAAAGCCAGCTGAGTTGTTCAGATCTTGTGTAAGAATGCAGAATATTAGTGTAGACTAGTGTCACTTGAGTGCATGATGGCTACCGCTTACACAACTTTTTGTTGCCGGATTGTGTAATACAGATCAATGTATTTGATAGGAATTGCTAGGGCAAAAAGGGGGAAAAAGTAAATCCGCTGTCAATCTACATTTTAGTCACCTCGCCTGCAAGTGATTTCGTCATGAACAGTTACACATTTCATTGTGTGATGTGTGAACATAGTAGTTTGTTTTATATACCAGGTTGCTGCATCTTTGCAGGGGTTGCATAAGACAAATTTTTACAATCTACCTATTTTACTTTTATGAAATGGAAGAGAAAGATGGCATTATGCTTCACGTTGTGAATGTTTCTGTTTGAGCACTGCAACGATGTGTTGATGTCAATGTTAAGTATACCACTTCCCCCTCCCCCCCCCCCTTTTTTAGTAGGATTTGGGTGTGTAGCTTTGCTTCCCAATTAAACTCTTTCTCTATAGTATATTTCCATCAAAAGTTGTTTTCTTCATGCTTACAAGTGTTGTATTTGGGCCAGTTCTTGTCCTTGATTTAGTCAAATTGTAGGGGGACAAAATTCACATTCACTCTTAGCCTAAAAGAAATATATTTCTAGATTTCTGTAATTTGTGTTTTTGGTTTTTTTATTGATTTTTTTTCTTCTTTTTTTCCCCCGGTTATTTGCCCTCTGTGTATTTACAACAACAACAAATTAATATTGTCTTCTTTCCTTGATAGCTGCAAATGCTGAATGGTTTAAGTTACCTTGCAAACTTAAGTAGTGGCAGATTCTGGAGAGCTTTGTGTTCCTAACTGTACAAACCAAAAGAAATGCATCTCAAATGCTATACCATTATCAAATCCCAATGGAAGTATTGTCTTCAGCAAACTCGAGTCTTAAGTATTTTGGTTGTGGACTGCAGGTTCCGCTAAGACATTGTACATAGATTGTTGTTGCTGTTTTTGTGTGAATTTTGTTGTTGCTTGTAATTGATTTTAAAGACTAGCGCTCATTAATCTATGTGTCTTGGAAAGAAAACCTGTATGTGATGTATACATTATGCTTTTTAGAAGTATCGCACTGGTTTGCTGAAACTCCTCTGCTGTATATATATAATAAATACTTTTTGGCCCTAATTATGTTCCCAAGTTGATGCTGCTAGATCAGCTGTCTTAGCTGCTGAAGTGTTATGTTGTTATTGCACATTGTGAACTGCATGTCAACAACTACCACGCACTGAAATTGTTAGGTTTTTTTAGCTCATCCTTTAGAATTTAGCCATTGTTTTTTTTTTTTTAGCTCATCCTTTAGAATTTAGCCTCTTTTTTTTTAGCTCATCCTTTAGAATTTAGCCATTGTTTTTTTTTTAGCTCATCCTTTAGAATTTAGCCATTGTTTTTTTTAGCTCATCCTTTAGAATTTAGCCTCTTTTTTTTTTTTTTAGCTCATCCTTTAGAATTTAGCCATTGTTTTTTTTAGCTCATCCTTTAGAATTTAGCCATTGTTTTGTTTAGCTCATCCTTTAGAATTTAGCCTTTTTTTTTTTTAGCTCATCCTTTAGAATTTAGCCATTGTTTTTTTTGCAGCATCCTTTAGAATTTAGCCATTGTTTTTTTTTTTTAGCTCATCCTTTAGAATTTAGCCATTGTTTTTTTTAGCTCATCCTTTTGAATTTAGCCATTGTTTTTTTTTAGCTCATCCTTTAGAACAGACGATTTCCAGAAATAACTGTCAGGTTTGTATGGGTTGTGAAAGAGTGAGTACCCTTGCTTTTGCGCAGACAAACTTTTCCACGTGCTTCCTGTAGACATGTTTGAGACACGCCCTATCGCTAGTGACTGGCCTGTAATGTCACACATGTTTGAGACACGCCCTATCGCTAGTGACTGGCCTGTAATGTCACACATGTTTGAGACACGCCCTATCGCTAGTGACTGGCCTGTAATGTCACACATGTTTGAGACACGCCCTATCGCTAGTGACTGGCCTGTAATGTCACGTGGGAAAGTTTCACATTGTGACATTACAGGCCAGTCACTAGCAAGAGGGGATGTCTCTAACATGTGTACAGGAAGCACATGGCAAAGTTTGTCTGCACAAATGCAAGGGTACTCACTCTTTCACAACCAATGCAAACCCGACAGGGTTATTTCCAAAAATCGTCTATTTAGCCATTGCTTCTGTTACAGCAAGTGCATGCAAACATTTGCAATAGATTTCCTGATTAGAAGAAGAGTCTGCAGTATTTGTATTTATCAGGTCAGAAATAGTAGGTAGTGTCAAATGTAAGGGCAGTGTAAAAAAAAATGTAGTGTAAAAAGCAAAAACGTTGAAGAAAAAAATAGATTTTCTTGATTCTGAAACAAAAAATACATGCAGCGAAAGGCACACGTCATGTTAAGATTTTAGCACATCTATGATTCTAAGTTGGCAAAAAGGAACAGCCTTATACCTTGAGTAGGACTAGGAAACTTTCTGCACATTTGCTCCCCTACTGGGCTGTATGCATCAAGCAGGCACCTTGTGAATACGCTCGTTGACTGTAATTACTGTAAACGTTGTTTCTGGTGATGCTTCTGCTCAGTTATTGCGACATGTTTTATTCAGAGTACAGTGTTCAAGTCTGTAGAATTTACTTTAATGGAGTGATAATTATGCTGCAGGTCAATTGAAATACACTGACCAGTCTGTAGAGTCTGAGTCTGTAAATACATGCATAATTGACTGATGGCTGTCTTTTCGTACCAGTTAGAATGGTTGGTACCTGCAGCAGAAAATATGTTTTACAAAAGACTTCTCATCCTCATTCAATGCATCATGATACAAGTTACAAGTGTGTAAGAAGAGCTCTGAGGTGATATGAAAGGCTTAGTGACAAGAATGAGACAATAATCACTCCCCCTTGTGTTTCTGGATCACATTAGTGGTTGAACTGAAAGCAGACAATTACATAGTAACTGTCTTTCACTCATGCCTTACACTTTCAACAAGGGGACGTAACTCTCTCTTCGTCCAGTGTTCTTATAGCGAGTGGTTGTGATTGTTGTAAAAATGGACTGAAGCGCATCATTGAAGAGAAAGAAAATGTTGCAAGGGGCTTCCTGAACATGCAGTTTGCCTCCTAATTACTAATTATACTAAACATCCATTCCTCTTTCAGGGGAACTGTATCTGTACAGTCGTCCATATCAAGTCAGAGCGAAGACCAGAGACCAGATATTTTTCTATCTCTGCTGCTGTTGACCTTTTCACAGAATGAACACTAACCTGAGCTGTAATGTTTTTGTAACTGACTTATCAATGCAACACCAAATGCAAAATCACAACCCTTTTTGAAGAAGTTTTGCTCATATGTGCGGTTGTAGCAAATTGGGTGTGTTTTTTGGTGTTTGAAGGATATGCATGGCTTTGACATGGATTATGATTGTTTAGACAAAATGTGACTGAATGTATTGCTAGGTTCTGACAAAATCTTTAATATTGATTCAAATTGCATACCCACTCTTTTCAGGACAGAGTGTAGCTTTACATTTATGTCCCTTGATAAAAAAAATGTAAAATTTTTTTTTGTTTTTTGTTTTTGTATGAAAAGTAAGCTAACAAATGCCCATGTCCATGCAACTATGATAGGATAATTGTGTGTTGCATTTTAAAGATACGTTGTTACAGAGAACTCTTATGTTAAATCGTGCGTCTTTTGATTAGGTTATACTAGTATTTCCAGTCTTTGGTTTCAACATTCAAAATTGAGTTAGATTATCTAACGAATCTCTAAAACTAGTTTTATACCATCTTCTCCACTAACAAATGAAGACTTCAGAATATACTGGACCTGAGTTAACAGTTATGAAATTTCAATGCTGACTTCGGTGTAGTGTTTCCCTGTGTGTCAATTCCTTTCGGTATTCAGAGCAGCAGTAAACCCAACAGTTAATGTTGTTTTAGTGGTAATGTTTGTATGATGTAGACAAATATTTTTCTGGTGTGAATATGGCTAATGTATCATATTAAGTCTTGCCCCTTAAAGTGATATTACAATAAAGATTCCTTTTGCACGTACATGTGGCTTGCTTGTTTTCATGAACTGTATGACTGTAATAGATGTTTGGAAATGTCTGCCAAGTTTAAATGTATGACTGTAATATTATAGGCGATGTTTGGAAATAACTGTCTCAAGTTATATTGGGCTGTGGTAGAGTTGCTTACCCTTGTTTGGACCATAAGAACATTGAGGCAAGCCTACAATGTCATGTGTAGCTATAAGCCTCAGTGTTACGACGGAAAAGCAAGGAAAAGCAACTACCCTCCGCGGGTTAGGGGGAAGAATTTACCCGATGCTCCCCAGCATGTCGTAAGAGGCGACTAACGGATTCTGTTTCTCTTTTTACCCTTGTTAAGTGTTTCTTATATAGAATATAGTCAATTTTTGTACAGATTTTAGTCAAGCAGTATGTAAGAAATGTTAAGTCCTTTGTACTGGAAACTTGCATTCTCCCAGTAAGGTAATACATTGTACTACGTTGCAAGCCCCTGGAGCAAATTTTTGATTAGTGCTTTTGTGAACAAGAAACAATTGACAAGCGGCTCTATCCCATCACCCCCCCTTTCCCCGTCGCGATATAACTTTCGTGGTTGAAAACGACATTAACCTTTTAACTACCATACCGCCCGATACCGCCCGTCTTCCGCCATTGCCGCCATTCCCATACCGCCCGATACCGCCCCTCGCCGGTGTAGCGTCTGTTTCGGTTGTTTGCGGTTGTTGTGCGCGAGCAGTAGTAATAAGACGGTTGCAAATGCATTGTGGGATTGTCTCACTTCCGCCTTGTTTTTTCCCCATGTGCTTTCGATCTCTGTGAGAGTTACAATCGATCTTTTTTCACCAAATTTGTTGGGCGCTTGGTGCCGACATGACAGTGATCCTGATTTCATGACTATGCTGGATTATCTCCACGAAAATAGACATCAATTAGAAGATTCTGGCTTCGACATCAGCATTTCTGTGAACACTGCTGATCTGACCTACTTTGATCGTTCAATGAATATCAACAAGTGACAGCGAAACGGATGATATACCGGAGCAACAAGTAAGCGTAATTTTTCAACTTTATTGACAGGTCAACAGGTAGATAAATCATGATAACACTGCGACATACATACCACCAAGAAGAAGAACACATACTCTTTGAAGTTTGATCCCTATCCAATAACATACCAATTTTTTTTATCAATCTGACAAAGAGAAACTGAGTAATAATAATTTAAACACGCATACCCGTTTTTGACCGTCTCTGCTCAAAATAACTTGGGAGCTGAGGGAGTCTACACAACAATAAACTTGGTAGTTAAAAGGTTAAACACCAAATAAAGAAAGCAAGGAAAGGCAACTCTTCCACCACCCATAAAAACCTGAGTTATTTTCAGAATTCGCCTACATGTATTAACAAGAAGAGCAAACGCTCGATCGAGTCACTTTCGCAGTTCTGAATATTATATGAGGCATCAGATGGACAGGAAGAAATTGCTATTCACAACACAATACAGATGTAAATAATTTGATGTAAAGAATAATCCTATAAAGTTTGAATCAAATCCGATGAATAGTTTCAGAGATATGATATTTCAATTTTTTTCCTTCAAGACATACCTGTGACCTTGAAAAAGGTCAAAGGTCACCAAAGCAGACGTCAAAGTGTAGAGGTCACTGGGAGTCACGTTCACATAAAATTTGAGCCCGGTCACTTTTATAGTTTCCGAGAAAAGCCCAACGTTAAGTTGTGTGTTGCCGAACAGAAAAGGCTAGTTATCTCCCTTGTTTTTCTGATAACGTTCGTAAAAGGCTACAGATGTAAATACTTTGATGTAAAGAATAATCCTACAAAGTTTCAATCACATCCGATGAACTTTGTCAAAGATATAAAATGTCTAATTTTTCCTTTGACGCTGACCTGTGACCTTGAAAAAGGTCAAAGGTCAACGAAACCATCGTTAAAGTGTAGAGGTCATTGGAGGTCACGACTAAACAAAATATGAGCCCGATCGCTTTGATAGTTTCCGAGAAAAGTCCAACGTTAAGGTGGTGTCTACGGCCGGCCGGCCGGACGGCCGGCCGGCTGGCCGGACGGACAGACTAACACTGACCGATTACATAGAGTCACTTTTTCTCAAGTGACTCAATCAAGTTCACATTGTACAGGAAAAAAATGACAGTTTGATTGCTGTACATGGCAGCTAGCTTGGAGGCCTATAAATCTTTATTTTGAACACTTTAACTGAAAGTGAATGTTTGATGCATATAGTTTATGAGTGGGAACACTAATATTTCTGTTTAGAGAAAAGACATGAGATCATTGTCAGGTGTTTGGATATTTTAATTATGCAAAATATCTGTGTACACAAAATCAGTACAAAAACATAATGAGTGTTTCTCATACATGATCTTAGAAATCAGCACAAAATCCAAAGCAGGGATGAAGAAGATATTGGGTAACAAAACAAAAGAAATTAGTCCGTTTTATCACACCATAAGGACACAAGGAGTGGTTTTCCACATACAGATAATGCTGAAAGGTGAAATTGTTAACAGGAATGCTGTATTTTTATCACAGGTTGAATCAACAGCCAAAAATAACAACACTGAAAACAGTGCTGTACAGCAAAACATGAGCAAGTAAAAAGGAGAGGTTATTATTTACACAAACAGCAGCAGGAAAAATATCAAAGAATTAGAAAGTGCTTTGCAACCAGTGTTCTCTTATAAATGTAATACTGTTGAGGCAGGAATAACAATGATGTACAATAATATAAGATTCATACAATGATTTTTTTTTTAAAGACAGAGAGAACATGAATAGTTAATCGAAAGAGATTATACAGACAACTTCAAAAATTCATCAAATCAAAAAATATGTAACAGTTATAATGTTTGGCATGATGATTTAAACAATGATCAGGTAACTAAAAATAATATCAAATGCAAGGTTTTTTTATCAGATTATTTTCTATAAACAAAAATTAAAACAGTAATTCTCAGGCCGACTATAGTCATGGAGTAAGGTGGAAGGCAGGATGCTTCCAAGAGATCATGTTATTTAAAGGCACTGTTGGTCTCTGCTTGTTCCTTATATCGGTCTGGACCATGTGCTGTTGAATACTGCAAGTTTCCTAATCTTGTTGATCTAACATTAACATGCTTACATGTACAAGTATATATGCTGACTTTAACAGCTCTGTGAGTATCAATTATTTAAAGCTGAACTTGCCATTAGACTTACATCATGATTGATTTATTTCTTTAGTGACCTAAAAGAACTGAACATAAGGAAAATTGCACAGAAAACAATACTTTCAACCTTAAAAGCGCATAATTATAAAAGACCCAGACTATATCAATGCTAACTTTCAAAGGCACATAATCACAGGTGGTAATAAAATGGCAAAATAAATGCATGAATGATTGACGTATGCAACATGAAACACAGAAGTTGATTTACAGACTACAGGACTAGATCTTTTGCACAAAAAAACCCATATTTTTTTTCTAGTAAAATTACTATTTCTGAAATATACCCACCTCAGTATAACTAAGTAAAGATACCCTAATATGCAAGTTCTAGACAAAAGCCTGCAATGTCTTTCTCTCTGCTTTTGCCTAGAATTTGCATGGTAGGGTATCTTCACTAAGTTAAACTGAGGCTGGCTATATGAAAGAAATACAGAGCTCTGCACATCTTGTGAGGATCGTATGCTCAAGCTCACAGAAAAGAGTAATAATTGTACAAAGACATTCCTCTGGTGATTAATTTACACCATGATTACATTCACAAGGGGCTATTGGTCTGTAACAAATGGCTGGACTCTTTCAAACTTGTGCACTGACATAACACTGCTTTCACAAAGATTACTCAAGATGATTATTTACAAACTGCCCATGAAGTTCTCTACTTCAAGGATGCCAATATTATTTCAATAATTCCAAAAGCAAGATGTTCTGATTTTCTATCAATCCACTCTAGGCAAATATTGCCTATTTAGAGCAGAGCCATAAATTACATCGAGGTATATCTGCTGCGGCTGATTCCTCATATATTTTTCACAGCTTGTCTGAGTATTATAAGCAGAGATAGACGATATCATAAAATCATTTATTGCAGTTACTGGTGAATTCATTATTCTTAAGGCTCAGTTTTTTTAAAAGCAGCTAGTACGTCGTTACAACAGATGAGTCTCTTTGAGTTGCGCAAGACTACAAAGAGGGGGAAAACAATAGAAGCCTTCTGAGCTTAGACTGTAAAGACTTATACTGAAAATGATTTTTGTGTCACATCAACAAGATAACGTCCTTATCATCGTTAAAGCTGAAAACCAAAAAGTCTGCTTCAGTTTTCTGAGGATTACAGAGAAGAGTGCGGCATCCACTAGCAGTCAAAGTAGTTGATCAAAATGTCTTTCTTCCTCATCATTCAGACATGTTGACAAAAGGCTGGTGCACAAGATCAGACTGTAAACATGTATGATTTTAAGGTAGTGCTCGTCAAGCTGTGACCACTTCCTCCTTGTCCATAGAGTTGAACGGGTTGCACGGCGGAACGAGAGTGACCATGCGCGACATCTCAGCCCCGCGTCTGCGTCCTGAGTCTTGAGGCAATGGGAATGACCTGAATGAAAATAGTCAGACATAAGTTAATTGCATCTGTAACAGTCAAAATTTGTTAATGATGTTTTACTTCGCGACAGGTCCCTCTCCCCTCCCTCTAAAAAAAAACAAAATAAAAATTACGCACTTACACTTTAAATTTACACATGCAATCCTTTTCAGGCACACATGCACACAGACACACACACAGACATGCACTAACACACACATAACACTTGCACACAAACACACCATCAAAATGGGGTGGGGTGATAGGGTAAGGTTGGTGGATGTGAAAGTAAAGAGGACGTACAGATTCCATCAAATGCTCTTCTTCACCAGAAAAGGGGGTGGGGTGGGGCTGACAGGGTAAGGTTGGAGGGTGGGGATGTAGAAAGAAGGAATTAGATCCCCATCAAGTGCTCTAGCATTTTTTCTTTGAATGCCAAACCGTGCTCAGGTTTTGGAAATATATTGAATATATTGAAATGTACATATTAGTAAACATTGGCGAAAGAATTAGGTTGAATGTTACAGATGTGCTTTTTGGTATTAAAAGTAACAGCAAAAATATGAAGAAGATTAATCATATTATTTTAATCGCAAAGATGTGCGTAAGCATTTTTTAAAAAAACCGATTCACGATTAACTCTGGAAATTATTTTTGGAAATCATGTTGTTTTGAGATTTCGTTAGTCTAACGTTTTATTAATTAGAAACAAAGTGTTTATTGTCTCTGATTTAAGGTAAAGCATGTAAATGAGAAATTATGTGTACAAACAGAAAACACACAGTTACCATGTTTGTTATCACGTGTTTATTGATTGATTACAATTTTGGAAAGAAAAAAAAAGAAAAAAAGTGCTCTAGTTCTTCACCAGAAAAGGGGGTGGGGTGGGGCTGACAGGGTAAGGTTGGAGGGTGGGGAACTAAAAAGAAAGCAGAGGGGAAGAACAGAATCTCGCATAAAACAAAAAGCTGCAAAACTAATAAGAAAATAGAAGTCATCGCTCTCTCATGCACATAATACAAAAATTAAAAAACTGAATTTTCAGCAGAAAGGGAAGAATTAACACACTTGTGAATCAAGGATGTGGTTGGTTGGGTGGGTGGCTGAGGTGGCGGCTGAGTGTTGGCTGGAGCATAGCGACCTTGCCATAGAGTGCAGCCTTCGTATCCAGGGATATTTGGACGGCTGAAATTCACAACACAAGTTGATGATTATTTCTGGCCTGAAGTTCATGATACAAGAATATCTAGGGATATTTGGACGGCTGAAATTCACCATACAAGAGATGATTATTTCTTGCCTGAAATGGATAATACAAGAATATCCATGAATATTTGGACGGCTGAAATTCACAACACAATATGATGAACTACTTTTTTCTTTTAAAAAACAAAAGGACTTAAGAGCTATAAATGCAAACGACATGTGCAACAAGTAAGAATTATGTGGAACCAATCTCCTAGCCTGGCATCTCAGAATTTTTTCTTGCCTCAAATTCACAACACAAAGGACTGGGTGGCCGAGTGGTAACGCACTTGCGCTCGGAAGCTAGAGGTTGCGAGTTCGACCCTGGGTCAGGGCGTTAGCAATTTTCTCCCCCCTTTCCTGACCTAGGTGGTGGGTTCAAGTGCTAGTCTTTCGGATGAGACGAAAAACCGAGGTCCCTTTGTGTACACTACATTGGGGTGTGCACGTTAAAGATCCCACGATTGACAAAAGGGTCTTTCCTGGCAAAATTGTATAGGCATAGATAAAAATGTCCACCAAAATACCCGTGTGACTTGGAATAATAGGCCGTGAAAAGTAGGATATGCGCCGAAATGGCTGCGATCTGCTGACCGATGTGAATGCGTGATGTATTGTGTAAAAAAATTCCATCTCACACGGCATAAATAAATCCCTGCGCCTTGAATATGTGCGCGATATAAATTGCATAAAATAAAAATAAAAATAAAAAATAAAAATAAAAATCCCTGCGCTTAGAACTGTACCCACGGAATACGCGCGATATAAGCCTCATATTGATTGATTGATTGATTGAAGATGATGAACTCCTTTTTATCTTTTGAGAAACAAAGGGACTTAAGCACTCTAAATGCATACAACAAGAGTAAGTGAGAGTTGTGTGGAACCAATCTCCTGGCACCTCAAAAATATTTCTTGCCTACAAAATGTCTTACAAGAGAAAAGTGAGGAATTCATGATTTCTCGTCTAAAATTTACAACGCAAGGAGAAAATCATGCTCTAATTATTTCCAGGCCGAAATTTACATGAGATTAGATGGTGATATTGAACTACTTGTTTCTAGTGCAACATCTCTTACCAATGCACCTAGCTGCATATAATTTGTTGGTTATATTTGCAAGTTCTTCACCCTTTAAGGTCCTGCTCCTTACGATGGGATTCAGAAGAAGAAAAGCGCTGTGGCGGGGTGGGAAGACGTCGGCCTCTTAATCGGAAGGTCGAGGGTTCGAATCCCGGCCGCGGCCACCTGGTGGGTTAAGTGTGGAGATTTTTCCGATCTCCCAGGTCAACTTATGTGCAGACCTGCTGGTGGCTTATCCCCCTTTGTGTGTACACACAAGCACAAGACCAAGTGCGCACGGAAAAGATCCTGTAATCCATGTCAGAGTTCGGTGGGTTATAGAAACCTGAAAATACCCAGCATGCTTCCTCCGAAAGCGGCGTATGGCTGCCTAAATGGCGGGGTAAAAACGGTCATACACGTAAAATTCCACTCGTGCAAAAACACGAGTGTACATGGGAGTTTCAGTCCACGAACGCAGAAGAAGAAGAGGAAGAAAATGAAGAAAAATGAGTACGACTTACTGTGCTGTTTCACTGGGTCGTGGGATGGGAACCCGCTTTACTGTATATGGTTGGAATGCTTCCCGCTGGTTGTCAATTTCTTCCAGATTTTCTGCTCCTATGCACCCACTGTTATTGTTAACACAAGAAAACATCATCTAACAAATAATTCTGGACAGATGCTAGAACAAAACACATGCAAAATCATATGCACGCATTCATTACCAATATTATGCTAGCTGTTACATAAATGTATAATTAAGAACACACACAAAATTAACGCAAATTAACAAAGCAGTTGCAGAAATTCTCTTATAGTCACTTCTGAGTCCAAGAGGGCCTAGCTACTGATGCTAAATATTAACAAGTGGCTTACCCATAAAGGGGTATTTGTTGCACTCTCGGGCAAGGGCTTGAACTGTAACAAAGAAAACAAAATAAACAGAAATCAGACGAAGTCCCCAAGTCGATCACAACTGGATTCATGTTAAAATACACAGCTAGATGGGCCATTCTAACAGATACAGATTTAAGCAAAACCAACAAATCTTATAACTCTCTTCACATCTTGAGCTTAGAGGTAGTGTTGGTGTTGGGCAGGGGGTGGGGCGGGGTGGGGGGGGGAGGAGGGTCAATAACAGGACCTTAAGTATCAGCATTTAAAATATTGACAAATGGAAAAGCTAAACGTGTTAAGATTGATTTTGGTGACACATGCAGTACCCTGTAGCAACAGCTTGTAAGAAACAGCTGTAAAGCATTAGCCGATACAAAACACCATTCCCATTCTCACCCCCATCCCAGGTATCTGCCTGAATCATATTCAACCAACTTGTCAAAATCTAACTTGGGGAACACAGCAAAAACTAGCACTGAACATGGACACACACACACACACACACACACACACACACACACACACAGACAGAGAGAGACACAAACATACACACACAAATACACAAATGCACACACACACACAAACATATTTAGGGTAACTCTGAGAAAATGAGACTTTTCTACAGACACAACACACTCACAAGTTAATTGGCTCAGTTCTGTAGTAACCTCGCCTCCTCTGGAACCAGTCCCAAGAACGGCCTGTAGACTACAAGAAGAAGAAAAATTAAACAGTACTTATAGAATGTCAAATATTGTCACATTTCTCTGAACTCTAAATTGACATGAAAATTCCTTGTACATGCCAATTGAGGGTTCAATCTTTTCAGGAGACTCAACTTTCCATTTCTTTGCATACTTTATCAGAGTAAGAGCTGCAGATCGTGACTAACAACATAACAATAAGTACACATGTGTGCACACAAACACACTCACAAAGAATGACTTCAAAGCACCCAGCTGCTACTCTTGAGCTAAAAGGTCATATTTACACCCCCGGTATAGGGGTGTGTATAGGTTTCGGTCGATGTGTTTGTTTGTTTGTTTGTGTGTTTGTGTTCGCATATAGATCTCAAGAATGAACGGACCGATCGTCACCAAACTTGGTGAACAGGTTCTATACATTCCTGAGACGGTCCTTACAAAAATTGGGACCCGTCAAACACACGGTTAGGGAGTTATAATGGTGGATTAAAATTATACAAGGACTTATAGAGGGACATCGTCAAAGGGAAATAACCATTCTCACTCAGTCACTGCCACCAACTGAGAAGGTTATTTCCCTTTGACGGGGGTGTTTTTCCTACCTCGTAGGAATTTCTTGTTTCTGTTGGAACGCACACACACACACACACACACACATACACACTCCATCACACACACACACACACACATACATACACACACTCCATCACACACACACTCCACCACACACACATCACACACTACACTACTGACCTGCCACTCCTGAGATGCAGGGTCATATTTTCTGTTGGAACGCACACACACACACACACACACTCCCACACACACACACACACACATACACATGCACACACACACACACACTTAACTGACCTGCCACTCCTGAGCTGCAGGGTCATACTTTTTGTTGGACCAGCGGTGAGAGATCATGTCAGGTTTGTCTTCAGATGTGCCTGTTGGTGCCCAGCACTTGGGAGCCAGCATGGTGTCCCATGGGACTTCACAATACGATCTTTGAAAAAAAGATAAAATGGCATAGTTGTATGTTCACACGAAATTTGCGGTCATTAGAGACTTTAAGAAGGGCTACCACATTCATATGGTTGGCATTTTCGTGGTTGCAAATGACACTCGGCGGGGGAACACCATGTGTCGCTAGTACAGCGGTTAAGAGGACAGAAGAATTTCGTTTCGCTGGACGCACCGGTTCAGAAGTGTCGGTCAGATAATACCAGCTGCCTCACTTCTGCTGAAACGCATCAGATACTCAGGCCACAACTCAACACATCATAAACTTTAACTGCTTCATGCATTTTTCTCCTCTAGGCGGCTTGACCAGCCGACTGAAAAGTTGAGTCGGCCTGATGTTTGGGTCGCCATCTTGAAATTTCTTTCGTCTGCTCAGTCACTCACTTACCCAATTCAAGCCTGCTTTACGGCTTTTTAAACTTGATTTTTAAAAACATTTCAATGATAAATCGCGCCTAAAGATGTCAGAGCATACATCGATTACACAAGGTAGGCATATTTTATGACTATTCGAATATAAAACGCGACCGAAGTCACTTTCGTCAGAATGACCAATTCTACGAATTTCGTTTCTCTTGGCGAAGCGAATTTCTGTTCGTAGAGATCGGAAGTCACGTGTACTCAAAAAGGTGTGACGTTTTACAACCGAAAATGCCAACGAAACGAATGTGGTAGTGCTTCTTAATCTCTCTATTATAATTCGGCTCTGCTTTTTTGGGGTCATTTTGTATTATATCTCTCATTCTTGTTTGCATGCATGGATCTGTGCTCTCTCTCTCTCTCTCTCTCACACACACACACACACACACACACACACACACACACACACACACACGCACGCACATACACACTCTCTCTCTCATTAAATCGTCAAATCAAATCTCTTACAAATGTGACACACACAACCACATACATAATCACCATCATTTTTGTCACCACCATCATCATCATGCAAAATCCTTAAGCTGCAATACATGTCCACATATATGATACACACTCCCATACTTCAGATACATGCACTGAATCTCCTGCACAGCTTACACATGGACACATTCATCCATCTCTGCAAACAAGCACATTAAGCAGGCCCCACTCCCACCCCATTCTCTCACACACACACACACACACACACACACACACACACACACACACACACACACACACACACACACACACACGGTGGCATACATAAAACTACAATAACAATAATGTTCTGGACAACCAAAAAATTGCAACAGCAGAATAAGAAAAAAAGCTTACCTTTGTGTTGAAGCGCCATACATATATTGAAGAGCTAGGTGGTCACGTGATGACTTGCTTTCCTCTGAAGGTGGCTTTGGAACATACATAGACTGCAAGACAGAACAGGCCAATAGTTCATTCAAAGGACAAAGATGTATACATGTATTCAAACTTACACACAAAATGACATGCTCATATGAATTAGTTTTATGTTGACTAAAAATCTGACTTCACTGATGACTTCCTGAGCATAGCATAGAAATATATATAATTTATGTGAAAAATTATTTCTGATGGAGGTTTTAAATTCTAGGATGAAAAGCAGTAAGATGTTAAATCCATATCCAATCCAAGTTTTCATTGAATAACCAAGATGCAAATTGTTTAAATAACAATAACATTTTTCCATTAAAATCAATACAGTGGAACGTCCCTTCTTTAGAGACACATTTTCTTCAACACATCTAACCTGCTTGTACAGGCAAGTAAAGAAGATGCCTCAGGGTCGCACATGAGTTAATGTGGCTACCTTATTTCAATTCTTTTTTGTTTTCAACTCTGAAGCATCAGTTTCAAACTGCAAACTTTTATCGTGAGCACTGAAATTCCTACCTTGCTTCTTGTAAGTTCTGGAGCTGGCTTACGTGGATCATAATCACTGGTCCAACCTGTTGACACAATTCATGATCACAAATCAAGCCAGTCAAAGGCACTGTATACTAATACCCTGGAACAATTCCAAGCTGGTGTACTCAAGTCCTTATGTGCCACTTAATCTGTGTTAGGTAACACATGCAGTTGTAGTCAGGCCTAAAACAAAAATAGGTGTGGTTACGGTAACCCGACCTACCCTATTTTTTGGGGCCGACCCTATAACTTTTTATTACATTTGTCAAAAAAATACCCCAAAAAACAAGTAAACGAGTGCAGAAAACGCAATGAAAGCGAAAGTGCCCGAGTCGCACACTTATTTCCCTGTCAAGTAGGTTTAATTTGTACACATTAGAAAAAAAAGTTAAAAAAAAAAAAAGTGATTGCCTACCTGCCTACCCTATTTTTTTTGGCTATGTTACCGTAACCACACCTATTATTTTTTTTGGCCTCATCAATTATTCAGCTGACCTGAGGTCAAAGCCACTTGACCAGCCAAGTAATGGCGTGTTAGCAGCAGCCTAAGCTCATTGTAACTCTACAAAGTTCGTTGATAACAAAAGTTTAAAGCAGTTAAGTAAGTAGTTCTATGCAATGTTTGACATCCTCACTCACACAAACACGCATACACACACACACACACACATTGTGTACTGATTTTCATGAGAGAAAAAAAGCCTTTCTGTAAAAGTAAAGAATCGCATTCAAATTCTAATTTTGGCGGTTTAAACAAATAGGTACAGTTGACAGCATGGAATTTGGTAGTTTTCTTATCATAACCAAAAACAAAACAAAATGTTCATGTGTCCACCAGACACATTTTTCTGATGTTATTAGATTATTCTTGAATGCATAGAGTGTGTACTGATTTTCATTAGAAAAAAAGCTTTTCTGTAAAAAAAAGAGTGTTCATGTTCGTTAGCACTAGAAATTAACACAAAATGGGTCAACAATTCTATGCTGTGATACCTGTACTGTCAGGTACTTCCAATGAGAAGGGCAACGCCCTATTGAGGACACCTCTTGTTGTCCCTAGGTCCACATTATCTTGATTATAGTTTCCGTCTTGAAAGAATACCTCACATGTATAGACACTTCAGGCTGATCCAGAGATTGTTCTCTAATCACAGGTAAAAGGTAAAGGTAAGTCCCATTAGAACCAAGTTCTCAACTACTCGCAGGCCAGCTTTATGAGGGCTGTGCCCAGTCCTGGCGCTGCCTTTGCTTTCTAATAGGGTCAGGTAGTTAAATATTTCAAGCTGGATGGACAGGAGATCGCTCAGAAAAATTGGGTGTCTGTATTCGTTCGCCCAAGAGGGAGGAATGAAACCCATGACCTCCAGCGTGAGAGGCGCGCGCACTAACTACTGTGGCACTCCAGCTACGGCTTTAATAAAAATGAGGGCTAGCAAAGTTATAAAAACCACTGTACCTCCTAGCTGAGACTTTATCCATGCATCAGAAGTCTTGCGACTGTTCCAAGCTGTGGGTCCACCAGGCACCCACGTGTGATCTCTCTTCAGCTCAGGAGGAGCTGCTGGTTCACTGGTTCGTACGGAATTATGATCCCTCGGGGCGGCGGACTGTGGCGTCCGGTTCAGCTGAACCAGGGAGCAAATCCTATCATGTCCGGCATTTCGATCGACGTCACCACCGGCGCTGACAAAACCTGAGACCGGGTCGATGATGTTGTCATAGCTGCGGAACGGAGCATTGGCATGGTGATCCCCATCATCGTTCCATCTCTGCAACAGATCATACGAAAATGTGAATGCATGATATTGCACAGGGTGAGTGAGACTGGGCACTTGGGGAAGTGTGTTGCGGGGTGGTGGTATGGTTGTGAGTGGGTACAGTGATGGTGCCAGGTGGGGGTAGATAGGTGGGGGGGGGGGGGGAGGTGGAGTTGGGTGCGTGAGTAGGTTTAAGGGGTAGCAAATGGGGTAGAATTAGTGATGACGTACACACAGGGCATTTATAAACAATTAAGCTGCTGTGATGATGAAATATAAAACATGAATACACACACGCACACACTCACACACACACACTGACACAGGTAAGCAATCATGCACGCATGGCACATTACCTCAGAATTCAGATCTGAATGTAAAAGTATAGAGCACAGTGTAAAAATAGTCAATATAAATAAAAATCACACCTTGAAGCCTGGATCCTGAAGTTCGGTCTGAAACGAGTCGACGTCGTGCCTTCCTCGCAAGGAAGGAAACTTCATGTGCCGGATTCTGCGCTTAGCCTCAATCTGTGAAACCGAATGACCACCTGCGTTTGCATCTGTCATCAAGTAAGTTTGGAATTGGGGCCGCGTTTTCTCATTAGAATCCGCAAGAACTGTCCTGCTTGCAACTGCTTCAGCCATTTTAACAAACTTGATGCTTCGCTTGATATTTAAAAACCCGTGGTAAAACACTGGAAAGTATCACATCTCAGGTGCGCGCAACCATGTTTCCGAGGAAGTGTACATCATGGTGTTGCTAGTAGCAATTTCCGGAACTTGCCATAAAAGGAAGTTCTCGGATTCCGGAGTATGAAGAAGTTTTCTATGTAAGCATCGCAAACAATTGATATTTTGGTATTCTTTAAGTTTTTGTATAAAAGGCGTGTTTGGCCAACGAAATCAAAATACATTTGCATTATTAGAAAGTATGGAAGAGAAAGTAACTCTTATTGACACTTCCTGTGTGACGTTTAACATGATGGCGGTCACCAAGCGGCATCCAAACCAAAATGACTCCAGCAGTAAGCGCAACATGGGGCGATCTCGCTTTACCAAACGGAACGACACAAAAACTGCAAAAGAGAATGAAAGCGGAAAGTTCTGGACGATCCCAAGAACGATCTTCGTCGTTACGTTTGGTAAGTTAGTGCTGTTTACATCGTTCTTTCGTTGAAAAGTCTAGTGCAAACCACAGGCCCACGTTCAAAACAGAATTTATAACCTGCTAGATCGATTATTGGAGACTGAGTCCAGCAACGTTTGCTTATTTCGGAGCACTAATGTGTAATGCCACAATACGCCGCTTTTCTTTCTAGTAATGTTATAGTTTGTTTGAAAGTTTAAACTTACTCCAGTTGTTTTGTTAAAAAAAAAGCACACAATGCGTTAAAGTTTAAACTCCTTCAAGAATCGATTGGATGATATTCAAATGTTCAAAATGAAATTCGACTTTGATTGATGAATGAATTGAACATTAATTATAAACAAACATTTTGAACAAATATTGATGGGAGGATTTATGGGTTATACCATACGGCCTATTCCATTTGTCCCTACAAACTAAACTAAACTAAACAGTAAACTTGTTCAATACTATTTACTAGCAGTGATATTTCCAAGGAACTGAGTATTTTCTATTGTAGTTTGTACAGCGTTGTTCTCAGACAAAATGGGCAATACCTCGCTTTAATTTGTTGAGAAAAAAACAAACATTAAAAAAATGTAGTGTCATATATAATTATATATAATATAATCTGTTTGCATCATAAACTCATGCACGAGTTTCTTTTTTTGAAGCATTTTTTCACACACTTTGAAAACAAATGAATTCATAGTTTCATTTTTTTTCTTCCAAACTCAAAGCTGCATGGTTGTAGTCATTGCCTTGCTTATCACCATTACATCCCATTATTGGAAATCAGTTGTCGGCTAGCAGGTGCAGTGCATTGATTGATGATGCCTGCATGTGCATGCTTTGTTTGGAATCTGAATATGATACTGATATATGTAACTAGAAGCTTTTTTGGTTCTGGCTCAGAAAGTACATGCCATTGCAAACATTTGATGGTACAGGCTAGATTGTTTATTGTTGTTCTGTTGTATGTGTGCGTGTGTGTTTGTTTGTTTGTTTGTTGTTGTTTATGATACCTATCAGTGATTATCAACTGTATCTTTATTTTGCAGCAATTGGTATTTCCGTAGTTCACAGGTAAGGATTTCTTGTACTTATGTGCACATGTCTGTTTGTATAAATTTGAGAATCAGTAAATTAAGCTGCAGTATATTCCTTTTAAGTCAGTATACATGTAGTAGAAAACCATGCCAAAAATACCCTAGAAAGATATTTAAACAAGGTGCAAATGATATTAAGATCAGTAAAATCTCATGAGTGGAACTGGAAAACAAACAATAATCAAAAGCCTATTATCTGCAGTCATGCAGTTTGTTGTCAAGAGGCAGCTCATTCATTTTTAACATCAGATTTTATTCTACCTGATCAGGATTGGGGGGAGGGGGGGGGTGCAAGGATGGAAGGATTTGTGGTAATGCATTTCATTAAGCCTAAAAATAACATGTTTTCTTTTCAACAGAAACCATATTGCCAACATGTTTGAGAGCGACAGACATTTTTCACATCTGTCGACACTGGAACGAGAACTGGCTTTTAGAACAGAAATGGTAAGTAAATAATTGAGAACTGCTCTTGTTTTGCTGAAGTTGATATCTTCAACTTTTAGTTTTATTTACTGAGTTTGTATGATTGTATGAAGGAAATGGAATTTATACAGCAAGGAGATAAGAAACTGACAATGACTCAATGAGTCATTACTGTTGAAGAAAATATCCAGGATTGTGTGGAAGGAAGGAGATGTGTTGCGTCAAAGGGGCAGTTTGAGACAAAATTACAGAATGTTCTGAAGTACAAGATTTTCCCCTCCATTTCTTGCAGGGACTGTATTATTCCTACTTCAAGACAATAATCACGGCCGACACTGCTTTGGATGGAATGAGAGCAATAATGTACGACAACATCACAGAGTACCCCTCCACCATCAACACTCTCAAACGCTTCAATCTGTACCCAGAGGTTGGAATTGTTCTTATGCTGAGTATCGCACACATTTTTGTTCAGTGTTGTCGTGATTATTGTATTGCTGTTATTGTTTTATTTGGAATGTTCTGTATCTTTTAACTGTACATACTATCTACTCTATACTTGCTTTTTAACAAATCATTTTCAGTTACTCAAGGAAAGTATCTTGATTTGATTTTTTAGCTGGTACTGTGATGTTGTAATACAGGTCAGATGTGTGCTTGTTCTTGTTTTACTTTGTTTTTGCTTTTGTTCTTGTTTTGTTTTCTTCTGCTTCTTAATATGACAAACATGACACGATTGCAGATAACATGAAGATGGAAAACCTTTGGCTTTTTCTATTGGCTTGCTTTTTGGGGAACAGGGGGAGAATATATGGCTGTTTGAAGAATTTAAGCGGGAAATTCATGCAACAGCAACTTTCTCTTTCTTTCAAATGTTAACTTTTGTCATTGCATGTACCAGAATTGTTCTCCTAATAATGGCTTCCTTTGCTGTGGTTAGGTGACCCTTGGCCTGGCATTCCGAATGTATGAGCAGATCAGCAGTGCTATGAACTGGCAAACCAAAGTGTGCTACACTGTCAACCGTGGCGAGGGATACGAACCTGTACAGAGCTGTGAAGGTACGGAAATAAAAAGCTTCTTTTTTTATTTTTATTTTTTATTTTTTTATTTGTCATCAACCCAGTGGAAGTGACGTCACATACTGAAAGAAGAGCAACAGCTTGAGATTCACTCGGTAGTACGCTGAGCCTCACACGGGGCTAAATCAGGTTATTGCAATGTATTTGTTTTTATCTGTCTGTTTTTGTGCATAATTATGTGTGTATGGGGGAGGGGATGTGTGTGTGTTGACAGGATATGTGGCCACGCTGTCAAGGAGTATTACTCGAAGAAGGTTCAGTTCTGACTGCCAGTATGTTGGCGAAACACACAGAGGTGATATTAAGATTGAAGATCAAACAAACAAATGGAACAATGTAGAAGGACTAGTTTTCAAAACAGCAATAAAAAGTTTGTGGGTGCACGTCTGTGTGCATGAGATCATTTTTTTCTGAGAAGTTTGTGGCTGGGTATTCGCATTGTTAGGGGTTATAATTTTGATTTTGCGTCTTACAATAGATAGAAGTTTGTCATTGTTGGTGCATTTCAGGTCTTGGAGAACCATCCTACTTCTTTATTGAGAGTGCATTTCTTTTGAACGGGATAATGATGGGCGTCTTCTTTTTGTTTGGGACTCTCCTCAGGTAAAGAGAAACTGTTTGTCTTAATCTGTAGATCTATGTGTAACATAAGTTCAAACATGACTTTACACCTGTACTTGCAATACCAGTTAGATGGTTGCATTTTTCTGTCTTTTTTCTCTCTCTGTTTTTCAGACTGGTTTCATACAGAACAGGGGCTCACATCAATGAGAGGTGGCATAGGACACGTGTCCTGGACAATACAATAGTGATAGGACATTTGTCCTGAACAAAAATAAATCAATAGGACTTTTTTTTTTCGCAACAAAAGGTAAATTAAATGACATATCTTACCCAACTCACATATATCAATTAACCCTAGTTCAGTGCTGGTAACGCTGTACGCGTCCCCTTGGTTACAAGGGAGACCACTTTAAAAAAAGAGTGACCAATCCCATAAGGCCAGACTAATAACAAGTCCGACTTCCGTATGCGTGCGCATACGCCGCCATTTGTATCATTCCAAACGAAGCCCAACTCACTTCTTTTTTAGACCCCAATACCACCACAGCGGTGAATACAAATGGCGGCATATGCGCACGCATACGGAAGACAGACTCAGTATTGGTCTGGCCTTGATACCAGTATGGGTATTGGTCACTCTTTTTTAGAGGTGTCTCCCTTGTTACCAAGGGGACGCGTACAGCGTTACCAGCACTGAACTAGCCCCCCGCGGGTTAGGGGGAAGAATTTACCCGATGCTCCCCAGCATGTCGTAAGAGGCGACTAACGGTTTCTCCTTTTACCCTTGTTAAGTGTTTCTTGTATAGAATATAGTCAATTTTTGTAAAGATTTTAGTCAAGCAGTATGTAAGAAATGTTAAGTCCTTTGTACTGAAAACTTGCATTCTCCCAGTAAGGTAATATATTGTACTACGTTGTAAGCCCCTGGAGCAAATTTTTGATTGTGCTTTTGTGAACAAGAAGTTGACAAGTGGCTCTATCCCATCTCCCCCCTTTCCCCGTCGCGATACAACCTCCGTGGTTGAAAACGACGTTAAACACCAAATAAAGAAAAGAAAGTAAGCACTGAACTAGGGTTAATTGCTATATGTGAGTTGGGTACGTATATTAATCAAATGAAAATTTATTACTAAAATTTTTGATTTAATTAAACTGGACTAGTTTCTTGTGACAAAGGTAACAGAACACCCACAGGAATGAAGTCGCCTGCTTGAAACGATGCCACGCGCGGGGATTGGGGAGGGGGTAACTTCTTTCTTCGGCGCCGAAGTTTCACCTTCTAGAGCGACGGTTTCATCTGGCTCTGGCTGCTCAGAGGCCGGAGGGAGCTCAGCTTCGGTGGTACTAGCCGCTGATGAAGGCAGAGTTTTGAAGTACAAACGCTTTTGGCCTTTTTCAGGCACCAATTTTTGTTTTGGCAGCAAGTTGCTTTTTCGGAGAGAAAACCGCGAAGGGAGGCAACTGTCAACTGACTTGGAACATTCAGAGGTGCGACCCTTGGAAGCTCTACAAAAAGCACATAAAGTCTCCCCAAGTTTCGTCTGTTTTGAGAGACACATCGATGCGCAAAACATCGATAAAATAGCAAATCAAACAACTGTAAATTGGAAAGTACTGACAATGTCCGGATCAAATGAAAGCAAAATTGGACAATGACCACTTTGTGACAAAAACAATAGGACATAAATTATGTCCTCTTGCATGAAAAATGTATGGGACATTTGCCGTTTGGAAAAAATATCCGTGTATGTCCGATGTCCGACGTGGATGTGAGCTCCTGACAGAAGAGGGTAATCTGTGAACAGATTTATAATGGATTTCCTTTTTATCACATAAAGAAGACAACATTTTCTGTTCTGAAGACTAAATTTGTGCTTTTACGCCATGTACGTTGTTTGAATGCATTTTCCTGTGTCATAGTTATGATGCCCGTTATGAGGAATCAACAAGCAGGTCTCTTCTGTAAGTGGCATGGTTTGATGCCTGAAATACCTAACATCATAAGTAAAACAAAAAGCATGGTTTGATTTCACTTTTCCTCATGTGTGCCCTAAAATTTGATTAACTTATATATATATATATATGTTTTATTTCACATCAGCCTACTAGTTCTTCTTGTAATTAATGCATGTAAGACTGTTGTGAAAAAGAAGTTTACTGTTCACCAGCATTTCAAGAACTGTGCTTCGCTCTGAACTGTTACTTGATGGGTTCAAATAAGGGACTGGCAGGCCAAGTGGCCTAGTGGTGAAAACGTCAAGCTTCTAGGTTGCAGATTTGGGTTTTCAATCCCCGGCTGTGTCTGGTGGATTAAGGGTTGAGATTTTTCTGATCTACCAGGCCAAATTATGTGCAGAACTGCTAGTGCCTGATCACCCATTGTGTGTACACATACACGGCACACAATCACAAGACCAAATATGCACAAAAAACCTGTAAACCATGTCAGAGTTCAATGAATTATAATAACAAAAAAAGACGCAGCATGTTTCCCCTAAAAATGTTGTATGATTGCCTAGATAAAAGGGTGAAAAAACACCCAAAAAATGTTAAAGCCCACTCATGCCAAAAAAACACCTAGTGCTTGTGGCAGTTGCAGCCAACGAATGCAGAAAAAGAACAGAAGAGGAAGAAATAACTTGTTATAAGGATCTTCCTACTGTCTCCATGTGATAGATAACATTGCATGCAACAATAAAGAACTATATATAAAAATTTTACAGAGTTTGGAATGGGCCAAGTTGAAGGAGACTGCTTTGTTTGCTGTATGTATTTGCCTTGTGTTTACAGCCATCATATTTTGTCTCTGTACTCCCTAATGAGACTTTTACAGTGCTATAACCGTGTTTACAGTGTCACTGGAATGTTTAATCCCCTTGTATTGACTGGAACTAAACTTTTTGAATTACCAATTGTACTAACTGAACTGCAGTGTACTTTTGTTTGTATTGCACATATGTAATTGCATACTCTTTTTGGACACATTTTTCATTGAAAAAAACCCAAAGCACTCGCAGCTTATTCATGAGCTGTCTTTAAAAAAAATCGTAACTGCCTTCGAGGTAATCATTTCAGTAAGAATTATAATTTTAATACTTTTTACACATTTTTGTGTCTTTGTTTTTTGTTGGACTTTCATTGCTTAACATTGTGACTGAAAAGTTAATTATTATTTCTTAATCTAAGATACTTGAATATGCCTGCCTACTAGACTAAAAACAGTTTTGTTGGTTATTTGATTCTGACAGAGGGGATGAATGGTGGAGTGAACTACATGTATTGTGTGCTAAATAAGCACCATCAAAAAGTTGTAATGATTGGTGTTCGGGAGGAATTTATAAGATAAGCTCTTTTTTTTTTTAAAGTGATTTGAGGTAAAGGCAGCTTGATGCGTTTTTAGGGACAATCTATGTTTGTTTTAGTATCTAGTCTTTACCTTGTTTAGTTACCTAAGAAAAAATATTTGCTTGTCCCAGTGGCTGTCCTTTTGGCGGAGTCATTACAGTGGCTGCCATCTTCTTCAACCATGGAGAGGTAAGGTCTTTGTGCTTTTTCAAGCTCTTGCTTGCTTAAATAGTGAACTCCCTACTCCCACCCCCCCACCCCTCATCCCCTTTTATCCCCACCCCACCACTACCAGGTTAAAGTCTTCTCACTTTAAGTGACCCGGCTTTATCAAATTTTACATTCATACTATCAGAAAAAGTACCTCTTTTTAAAGACTTGTTCCCTGTTATTACCAGATTTTCTTAGATTTTTATTTTTTGTAAGGGGTGGGTGGGGTGGGGGAGGTAATTGGAGGGTACTGCTATAGTCATTTGTAGGGATGGAGCTGGGTAGGTTGGTTTTGATCAAAATTGTACACCAACTGGATGCATGACATTCACACGCTAACATAATCTGCACCTGCATCTTTCTGCTTCATTGTATGTGTTCTTTACACATATCCCTACATGCCAGAGAGATAACGCTTGTGAGATGCAGTTTAATAAAGGACTTTGTGATGATTTGCAGTGTACCAGAGTACAGTGGACTCCACCCCTGAGGGAGAGCTTTGCCTATCCTTTCTTTGTACTGCAGATCCTGGTTGTCTCTTATATACTCAGGTTGGTGGAATCTGGTCTTATAATCTGGTTCGTGCAAACAACAAAACTTCTTCTTCTTCTTCTTCTGCGTTCGTGAGCTGAAACTCCCACGTACACTCGTGTGTTTTTTTGCACGAGTGGAATTTTACGTGTATGACCGTTTTTTACCCCGCCATTTAGGCAGCCATACGCCGTTTTCGGAGGAAGCATGCTGGGTATTTTCGTGTTTCTATAACCCACCGAACTCTGACATGGATTACAGGATCTTTTTCGTGCGCACTTGGTCTTGTGCTTGCGTGTACACACGGGGGTGTTCGGACACCGAGGAGAGTCTGCACACAAAGTTGACTCTGAGAAATAAATCTCTCGCCAAACGTGGGGACGAACTCAATGCCATTTTTCAGCAAGACCGTATACTCGTAGCATCGTCAGTCCACCGCTCATGGCAAAGGCAGTGAAATTGACAAGAAGAGCGGGGTAGTAGTTGCGCTAAGAAGGATAGCACGCTTTTCTGTACCTCTCTTCGTTTTAACTTTCTGAGCGTGTTTTTAATCCAAACATATCATATCTATATGTTTTTGGAATCAGGAACCGACAAGGAATAAGATGAAAGTGTTTTTAAATTGATTTGGACAATTTAATTTTGATAATAATTTTTATATATTTAATTTTCAGAGCTTGTTTTTAATCCGAATATAACATATTTATATGTTTTTGGAACCAGCAAATGATGGAGAATAAGATAAACGTAAATTTGGATCGTTTTATAAATTTTTATTTTTTTTTACAATTTTCAGATTTTTAATGACCAAAGTCATTAATTAATTTTTAAGCCACCAAGCTGAAATGCAATACCGAAGTCCGGGCTTCGTCGAAGATTACTTGACCAAAATTTCAACCAATTTGGTTGAAAAATGAGGGCGTGACAGTGCCGCCTCAACTTTCACGAAAAGCCGGATATGACGTCATCAAAGACATTTATCAAAAAAATTAAAAAAACGTTCGGGGATTTCATACCCAGGAACTCTCATGTCAAATTTCATAAAGATCGGTCCAGTAGTTTAGTCTGAATCGCTCTACACACACACAATCAATCAATCAATCAATGAGTCTTATATCGCGCATATTCCGTGGGTACAGTTCTAGGCGCTCTGCAGTGATGCCGTGTGAGATGTAATTTTATACGGCCAGTAGATTGCAGCCATTTCGGCGCATATTTACCTTTCACGGCCTATTATTCCAAGTCACACGGGTATAGGTAGACAATTATTAACTGTGCCAAAGCAATTTTGTCAATCGCCGGTGGGATCTTTAACGTGCACACCCAATGTAGTGTACACGGGGGGAGGTTCGGACACACAGACACACACACAGACACACACACAGACACACGCACATACACCACGACCCTCGTTTCGATTCCCCCTCGATGTTAAAATATTTAGTCAAAACTTGACTAAATATAAAAAGCATGCACCTGTGTAAGTACAAAGGATACCATGAGACAGACACGGACAGAAGTAAGCAAACACAGATAATTAATTGTATCCCGCTTTTGTGCATGTAATATACTTTTCTTTTAACAAATCCACATGCATATGTGAGAAAAGAATAAAATCCCATAACCGACACACAAACTGAGGTGAACAAATGTGTATCAGACACACACATCTTTGTTTTTCTTTCGATTTTCATTGTGAAATCTTCTACTTTTTGATTCACACGGTGGCCAGCGAGCATGAGTCATTCTGATCAAATCAGTTCAGAGCTTCTTGTGACAGTTTTTATCATCACTTATACATTTTTCATTTGTACTTTGCAGCCATTCTTTCTCTGTCTCTTCTCACCCTTGCATATTTTTCTTTGAACCTTTTTTTTTTTTTCAGAACTCCAAGACCGTCCTACAAATTCAGCGTGATGGTTGCCCTTCTGAACACCACCTTCATGGCATGCTGGCAGGTAACGTTTGCTTGTTTGTTTGTTTATTTGCATGATTGATTTTTGTAGATTGTGACTTTTTTGCTATAGTAATGTACTTTTTTTTCCCACAGAGATAAGATTCAGCAAAATCTTGGTTATCTAATTAAGCTGTTGTGTGCTTTTCTGTTAGTCACTTTGCAAATCTTCAATATTTGCAAGAATGGTCTCCTGTTTAAATCAGACTTCATGACAGAAGGTCTTCTTCTTCTTGGCGTTCGCAGAGGTTACACAATCAGTCCAGCACTGGTGATAAATGTTGTCGTTTTCTCCAACTCCTGTCGACTGCCGTATAGTTTGGTCTGCAAGGGAGTTGGTGACGGCCACACTTCTTTTCGTTCCTCATCTAGTAAGGGACATCGCTGTAAGATGTGTTCCGCTGTTTGGTCCTCTTGACCGCAGGCACAGGTTGGTGATGGCGCCAGCTTGAACTTTCGGTTCATGTGAGCATTGAGCCTGTTGTGGCCAGTACGCAGCCTGATGAGGTTGACTTGCTGCTCTCTGGACATTGTGTGGTAGTCATCTCTGTTTGTCCTTGGCCTCATCAATGCCTTGATGATTGTCTTCTGCTCACTAAAGCTGACACTGTTTTCAGGTTGGTCTTCCACGGCTCCTTCTTTTGCCAGCTCATCTGCCCTTTCATTTCCTGGTATCCCACAGTGTGCTGGTATCCACTGGAGGACAACTCTTCTGGTTTGTCTGACCATCTGTAATGCTTTGGCCAGCTGTGGGAGTTTGTCGTTCTCTAGGGCCTGAAGGACTGAAAGGGCGTCCGAGAGGAAGACAACTTGGTAGCAAGGGTCTGCGGAGTCCTGAACGAAGGAGGCGGCCTGCATGAGAGCTTCTGCTTCTGCTTTATAGTTTGTGCAGTGTTTGCCAGTGGCAACGCTGGATGTAGCTGTATGTCCCCCAGGGAACTGGATGAGAATGCCTGCACCTCCATTGAGCACGGCGTTAGTTGCTGATCCATCGGTGTATACATGGATCCACGCCTCTTTTGGGTACTGTTCGTCGATCAGGGCTAAGGTGAGTGCCTGTCGAGCTGTGTCATTCTGATCTTCTCCTGAGGTAACATGTGGAACACTGGTGCAGATCTGGATGCCTGGTTTCTCTGTTGCCTTGGGGGTTTCCTCTTCTTCTTGAGTCAGAGGTAGAGTGTTCTGTGGAAGGACTTCCCTGTACTGTCGAGAAAGTCTCTTGCTCTCGTGTACAAAACTGCTCCGTTTAAGCCGGTTCTTGGTGAGGTTGCTCAGTCTGTGCTTCATGGGGTGGTCGGGTAGGCACTTGAGCTTCTCGGCCTGTACCATAGTCTTGGCTTCTCTTCTCTGAGAGAGGGGTTGGATGGTGGTAAGCTTCTCCATTTCCTTGATGGGCGTGGATTTCATTGCACCGGTGATGAGTCGGAGGGCCTGGTTTTGCACACGGTCAAGGGTCTGCAGGTTTGTCTTGGCTGAGGTTAACCACGCTGTGGAGCCGTACTCGAGGTGGGGTCTGATTGTTCCCTGGTATACTGTCTTCAGTATCTTCTCGTTCGCTCCCCAGGTGGTACCTGCCAGCTTCCTGAGTATGGCTAGCTTGCGCCGGGCCTTCGTTTCTGCCTGTACAATGTGTGGTTTCCAGGTCTGCCGTCTATCAAAGGTGACACCAAGGTACGTTGCTTCTTCATCCTCTCTCAGAGGAGTTCCACCAAGCCTAATGGTTCCGGCTTTCTGCTTTGGCGACAGTGTGAATAGGGTGGTGGAGGATTTCTCCTTGTTGATGGAGACGCACCAATCTTCTGCCCATGCGTTCAGCCTATCTGCCGCTTGCTGCATTCTGTAGGTGGCAGTACTTGCATGCTCCTCCTTGCACCAGATCACAAGGTCGTCTGCGTAGAGAGCAGCTTTGATCCCCTTGGGCATCTCAGACACCAGATCGTCGATGAAGAGAAGGAAGAGTGTGGGGGAGAGGACTCCGCCCTGAGGGACGCCATGACGAAGGAGGAACTTCTTGCTTTTGGTCTGGTCGACGTTAACTCTTGCCCTGCGATTATAGAGGTAAGAGCGAATCCACTGGTACATGTTGCTGGACACGCCTTTCCTCAGCAGTTTTACAAGGAGTCCATCTTTCCAAACCTTGTCAAAGGCCTTCTGAAGATCTATCCAGGTGACGAAGACCAGCTTCTGTTCCTGAAAGGCATCTTCAACTTCTTGCGCCAGGTAAGTGACCTGATCTTCAGTGCTGCGGAACTGTCGGAATCCAGCTTGTTCAGGGGCGAGGAGGTTCCTGGATTCCAGGTACCACCTGAGGCGCTCGTTCACAATTCTCTCCAGGGTCTTCACAACACAGCTGGTGAGGCTGATTGGGCGATAGCTGGTGGCCTTCTTTGGATCCTTCCCTTTTTTTAAGATGGGGATCATGATCGCTTCTCGCCAGAGTTGTGGTAGCGATCCTTCTTGCCAGCTGCTGTTGAAGACCTCGAGTAGCTTGTTCTCTGCTGCACTACCAAGGTGGGTTAGCATCTCGTTGGTGATGCCGTCTGGGCCAGGGGACTTCTTCGCCTTTGACTTTTTCAGAGCTGAGTGCAGCTCGTGGAGTGTGAGTGGTTGACTCATGGCGTCCACTGTCGACTGTCTGGCAGGTCTCTCTCTTTTCTCTCTTCTTGCTTCTCTCTGTTTCTCGGGGCTAACATGGAGGTTGCTCTCAGCTGCATAGCTTTCAGCAAATTGGTTGGCAGCATGCTTTCCAGTTAGCACCTTCCCGTTCTCTTCTAATGTGATCTTTCCTCTGCTGGTGTTCTCATCATTCAACTGCTTGGTGAGCCTCCAGAGCTTTCTGCCATCCTTCTCAAGGTTCAGAGAGCTTGTTTTCTCTTGCCAGCTTCTCCGTCTTGCCTGTAGCTTCTTTTTGAGAAATTTGGCTTTGGCTTCCTGGAGGCGGATGTTGTTGTTTTGTGACGGGTTGACTTCTGCTTCCCTTCTGGCGTCTGCCAGATCATCATCCAGTTCCTGCAATTCATTGCTCCAGTAGGGCTTATAGTCTCTCCTGGCACCCCTGGGAATGGACTCACGCGCTGCTCTGAGGATGCTCATATTGAAGTCCTTCGCCACCATATTGATGTCTCGACCCTCGACTCTGATGTCTTTGGTGAGTTCGCTGGTGCGGTGTCTAAAGAGGAACCAGTTCGCTCTTTTGTAGTTCCACCGTGGGAAGGAAGCTTCAGTGCAGGACTCCATGCCCAGGGTCAAAAAGACTGGCCGATGGTCACTTCCACCTAGCTGTTCTCCGACCTCTCTGCTGGTTAGCTGGTGCATGTCTTCCGTGCAGAAGGCTAGGTCAGGAGTTGATGTAGTGTGCCATCTTCTGGAGTAGAATGTAGGGCAGTCAAAGGGACTGTTCAAAAGGATGAGACCTTTGTCGTCCTGCCAGTTCTCCACCTCTTCTCCTCTCCGATCCAGGTGGTCATATCCCCAACTCTGTGAATGACTGTTGAAGTCACCCACCACAATGAAGTTGGAGGCCTTTGCGGGGATCGTGTCAAGGGCGAGGTGTCTATCATTGGGGCAGTAGAAGTTGACAAGATGGAATTCTGATGTCTTCGTCTGGATTCGAATCACCTGATATTCGGAGTCCTCCATGTGCGTTTCTATCAAACAGGCATTGATGTTGTTCCTGATGAGGGTCAGGATTCCTCCTTTGCTTCGGTCTGTTCTGTCGGACCGAGTGTCAGGTGCGTCTCCTGAATACAGCAGATGTTGATGTTCTTCTCATGCAGGATATGCTCCAACTCTGTCTTCTTGTTCAGGATACTTTCTGCGTTCCAGTGCATGACCTGAAAAGGTCGCTGCTGACTGGGTTTCTTCCTGGTTGTGGTGGTGCCAGTCACTTTCCTCCCGCGTCCCCTGGCGTGACAAGACGGACGGGAGGGACCTCCAGTAGTTGGGGCTGGGTCCCTTTGAGGCATGGGACCCGACGCTGCTCCACCCTGGGGGGTCCTCAATGGGCGAGCGCCATTTCCATCTGTGCTGGTTGATTGTGTCATCATTTGCGTAAGTGCGTGTACCCGTGGTTTGTTAGAATGCGCCGTGCGGCCCGGGTCCTCCGTCTTCAGCATTCGGGGTTTTCTGTCGGGGTTACCTCACCCTTAGCTCATGGCCCGTACGTCCTACCCTGAGAGCACAGGGGGGAGGATTTTCCGGGATCCCACCCGGAGCCAGTTTGGTCCGCGGCCGCAAGCGGCTGATCTCCATATCTGAAGACCGTTCCCCTATCCGCCACCCGGGGACGCGCTGGGTTGGGGGTGGTCGCCCCACTGAAAATCCCACACTGGGTTAAGAAAGATCAGCCTGTCCCAGATGACAGAAGGTAAACTTGGCATGTTGCATCTCTTTTCATTATAAGTCTAGATTCAACTTGCATACATTCAAATCAAAATCAATGAAGCTTCTGACTTCAGCTGTCATTAATGAATTTATTTTCTTTATTTAAGAATGTAGATCTTGACATTAACACTCTGCCTCATTTGTTTTTTGTTTTTTAAAATTTCATGTCTTTTGTTTGTTTGTTTGCTTAACGCCCAGCCGATCACGAAGGGCCATATCAGGGCGGTGCTGCTTTGACATATAACGTGCGCCACACACAAGACTGAAGTCGCAGCACAGGCTTCATGTCTCACCCAGTCACATTATTCTGACACCGGACCCACCAGTCCTAGCACTAACCCCATAATGCCAGACGCCAGGCGGAGCAGCCACTAGATTGCCAATTTTAAAGTCTTAGGTATGACCCGGCCGGGGTTCGAACCCCCAACCTCCCGATCACGGGGCGGACGCCTTACCACTAGGCCAACCGTGCCGGTAAAATTTCATGTCTGATTGCTTTGATTGTGTTTGTTTCAGTTTGCCCAGTTTGCCCTACTGACGCAGACAGTTGCTGTGTTCGGTACTTACGTCCTGCAGTATGCCACCGCTCAGCAGCTGAAGGTTGTGCTGCTTGGACAGACTGTGAGTTTTATGACCTCAATGATTTATGAAAATAATTGTATTTTTAATTAATTACAAATCCGTATAAGTGTTCTGGGAATTCAAAAAAGGCATCAAAATTGTGAAGGCACCTGTATTTGTCGTTTTAGGTCATGCTTGCAAGAGTAAGCTAGTGCATCCAATTTTGTTTGTTTGTTTTTTTGGTTAAGATTAATGCCTTTATGCTGAGTTCTTAACATTAACCAGGTCTTTTTGTTGTTGAATGCCATGACAATGTGGCAAACTCTCTCTGTGTTAGTTCAGATGTTGCATAAGAACAGTTGAACAAGGTGCAGTTGAAATTCAGTTCTTCTTCTTCTTCTGCGTTCGATGTTCAAAGATAATTGTACGGCCATATTATCGTGGAAGCGTAGACAGCGTTGAAATTCAGTAATTCTTAAGTAAAAAATGAATTTGGAACTTTTGTATACATGTATACATGTATATATATGGTTTGGTGTAACTGTAAGTACAACGACAATCTGAAATACTGACTTAAGAACTGAATTATTTCTTCTTCTTCTGCTTTAATCATTATTTTCATGGGCTGAAACTCCCACCCACACTCATCTTTCTTTTTTTTTAAGTGTTTGACAGTTTTTTTCCTGCCCTTTTAGGGGATGCATGCTTGGTATTTTTGTGTTTCTATATGTAGTTTAACCAACCAAACTCTGAAATGGATGACAGGATCTTTTCCATATGTACTCGCATGGTCTTGTGCTCGTGATACAACACTGGCAGGTCTGCACAATAGTTGACCTGAGAGATCAGAAAAACCTCTACCCTCAACCCACCAGGTGCGACTGGGATTCAAACACCCAATCTTCCACACGAGAGGCCAATGTCTTATTCATCAGGCTGCTGTGTCCGTTGAGTTGAGGAATGAAATCAAACTTGTGTCTTTTTGTCAACAGGTTGGGTTTCTTGGTGGTTATGCTTTGCTGTTTGGTAACGAGATGTTGCTGGCCTCCTTTTTTGCTACCTGTATGCTGACAGTTTGGGTATGTTTAGTTGCTGCGTACTATGCCTAGTATACGAGTATCCTTACTTACTGCCCTCTATGGCCTGTGGCATATATACAGGGCACCATGCCTAGGATATCCTTTTGACAGTGTTCCAAGGATGCCGCAAAACATGATGCTATTATTTTTGTCTTCAAGATTTTCTCCGTTGAGAACTTTATCACATGGCAGACTTATTTTAAAAGCTTTTTTTCTACAGAACTTATTCAGACATTTATTAGTTTAAAATAACCCACAGAATTATAGACTTATACAAGGAGGAAAAGCTATCAGCGGTACACTTGTTTTCCATTCAAATTAAGAGCTCCTCAAAGGAGCTGTGTTTTGCCATATTTTAGAACATGAAGTAATGATAAGTTGTGGTTTGATGAGGTTTACTTTATGTGTGAAGAAAACTTCTTCTGATTCAAACTAAGTGTAATGATTATGAAAGCAATTTGTGCGAAAAGACACAGTTGTCTCATGTGTACGTAATATTTCTCTGATTGCTTGAGTAGATGCATCTGCTAATAAGTTGGGTATTTTATATTCTGTTTGCAGATTATTGTGTTGCTTGAACCTGTCATTGACAAACTGAAGTTCCGTGTGCTGAAATGGGTAAGTTTGTAACATCATGGTTGCACACAATTTATCTTTTTTCAGTAGCAAAAAAAAAAAATAATGGTCTTTATAACTGCATTATGACAGGGACAGCATTATGTATTTCAACACAGAAAATTCTGTCAGAGTTTCAAGTATTACAATGGTTTTTTGCACTCTCTAGAACTGTGTGCCTTAATATAGCATATTCACATTAGACTTGCCCGTACTTGCTCTCTTCTCCTTATTTTTGTGCGGTGCACTCATTTATTCCTGTGGAATATCGTCTGGCCATAAACAATATTTTGAGTAAGAAATATGACAGTGTCACTTTTGATCTAGCATTCCCTTTATATGTATATTTTTGACTAGAATGAATACCCGCTTCGCCGGGTACCCGGCTTCGCCGGAAAGAGGTAGAGCCGAATGATACCCGGCTTCGCCGGGAAGAAGTAGAGCCGAATACCTGGCTTTGCCGGGTACCTGGCTTCGCCTGGAAGAAGTAAAGGAATATGTTGTGGACAGTGACCTTCTAAAATTAGTAACGGGAATATCCGGCTTCGCCGGAATGAAAGCGTTGTGGACAGTGACCTTCTAAACTAGTAACGGGAATATGGATTGACGCCACACGAAGGAAGGGAGATAAACGCAAAACACTGGAGAAGATAAGGAAGAGTTACTGGGAATGGATCTGGGAAGATGAACAGAAAAACCAAAATCGGTTCAGCGCTGCGCGCTGAGAGCACGTGTTGAAAATTCTCATCGACCAGGTTGTGTCCGGGGTCTACCTGAATATGCCCACCAAATTTGAAGCAGATCCATCGAGAACTTTGGCCGTGCATCGCGAACACACGCACACACACACACACACACACACACATACACACACACACACACAGACAGACAGACAGACAGACAGACAGACAGACACAAGTCGTATATATATATAGATTATTCATTTATTTATTTACTTATTTCATTTTTCTTTGTTAAACTAAAGTGTGTTCCATTCATATGAATAGTCATGTCTTGGTTTAATTATCATGTTTCATTCACTCGTCCATTTGTACTGTACATGATTTAACATTTAGGAATCAACAACAAGCTACAAGCGTACAGTGGTGATGGTCTCATCTTTTGCAGGCTGTACAAGGGTCACTCTTGGCCGCTGGAACGCTTGGACTCAAAATGGCAATCAGCAGACTTCTTCATGTGGCAGACGATGTGAGTGCGCTGATGAAATTACATGGTATCTTTGTTTGAAAGCCTGGGGAGTATCGTGCATTAATGTTAACAAAATTGTATCTGCAGCGGTTGTAGTCTTAGCGCTAGCCAAAAGATTAAGATATTGAAGAGGTATTTACCCCACAGAGTATTGATGATAACAGCCATGTTTTGACTTTGAAACTGTCAATATTTTCAGATACAGTGAAAATCACCTTTCAAGACCCCTTTAACCCCTTCACTGCCACAGTATAACAGCATTATCCGAACGGTCTAAGGGAAAGAACTGTGTTTAGAACCCCTACAAGTACTTGGACAGTGGTTACCTCCCATTTAGTTTTCAGAAATGTCCTGAAATGTTGTTGACACAAATCCCACGTATGAGATACGGTTATGGGCGTAGGACAAACCGAAAATGACCACGTATTACACACGGGGTGGGCAGTGAAGGGGTTAAACATTTAAGAAAATCATGTCTTAAAATGGAATGAGTCTTTAAATGGAGGGGGGGGGGGGGGGGGGGGGGGATAAAGTAACAGTTGTTATGAACAGAAAATCTGACAAAACAGTTGGGCTTAAGAGGGAGGGAGTCTTGAATTGGGGGGTCCAAACAGGAGGGTTCCAGTGTACTTAGATTTGAAGCTGTTAGATTTGAAACTGTTAGATTTGAAGCTGTTAGATTTGAAACTGTTAGATTTGAAACTGTTAGATTTGAAGCTGTTAGATTTGAAACTGTTAGATTTGAAGCTGTTAGATTTGAAACTGTTAGATTTGAAACTGTTAGATTTGAAACTGTTAGATTTGAAACTGTTAGATTTGAAAATGTTAGATTTGAAACTGTTAGATTTGAAAATGTTAGATTTGAAAATGTTAGATTTGAAGCTGTTAGATTTGAAACTGTTAGATTTGAAGCTGTTAGATTTGAAGCTGTTAGATTTGAAACTGTTAGATTTGAAACTGTTAGATTTGAAACTGTTAGATTTGAAGCTGTTAGATTTGAAACTGTTAGATTTGAAAATGTTAGATTTGAAAATGTTAGATTTGAAGCTGTTAGATTTGAAACTGTTAGATTTGAAACTGTTAGATTTGAAGCTGTTAGATTTGAAACTGTTAGATTTGAAGCAGTGTGTTTTCAGTTTTGCACTTTGAAACTTTACAAATAGATAAACAGTATATAGAGAGTTAATTTTTTTTAAAGTAAATAAGAGCTCAAAAGTAAGACTTGCCCCGGTATAGATCTCTTTAAGCACAGAATTTCTTCTATGCCCCACTCACAAAAGGAAAGGCATAGGATTCAAACCCCCGAAAGATTAAAAAAAAAAAAACTAAAAACCAATCCAACATAGCACCAACAAGTTTATTTGACTTATTCTGCAATCAGTGGTTTTTTTTTGGGGGGGGGGGGAGGAAATGTCTCAATTTGAATGATTCTTTGCAATGATGGGACACTGCAGTAAATGAACAGGTTGCAGTGTACTCTAAGACAGCAAGAGCAAATATGTGTATCATGGAGACAACTTTGCGTCTCCGTGATTCACACACTTGTAAACTGCTAGTGCAAAGTGTTTCTTAGTGTATTTATTGAATGCGCTTATTTTTCAATTGAAGGCTTTTAGTTTAATTCATTGGTTTTGTTTTTACTTCAGGCTCACATTGGGGAGATATTTCGCAGCAAGTTTACTGACTTTCAGAATTTCCACACAATGCTCTACACTTGTGCCAAAGAGTTTGATTTCTTGGAAGCAGAGGTAAGGGACACTTCTGATGCCATTGGCTAGAGGTAACTTGATCTTAGAATAAGCTAAGACACTAAAAGGCAATTTGCAAGGATTGTTGTTGTTTTTTAAACTCCAAACTGTTTTATACTTCCCTTTTTTCCGGTCTCCCAGGTCAACTTATGTGCAGACCTGCTAGTGCCTTATCCACCTTCTATGTACACGCAAGCACAAGACCAAGTGCGCACGGAAAAGATCCTGTAACCCATGTCAGAGTTCGGTGGGTTATAGAAACACAAAAATACCCAGCATGCTTCACCCGAAAGCGGCGTATGGCTGCCTGAATGGCGGGGTAAAAACGGTCATACACGTAAAAACCCACTTGTGCAAAATCATGAGTGTATGTGGGAGTTCCAGCCAATACTTCGCCTTTAAACAACAGTGGAACACACAAAAATTGCAATGTATGTGATTCTTGTTATTTGATGTGCTGCTTTGTATTTCAATCAATCAATGAGGCTTGTATCGCGCATATTCCGTGGGTACAGTTCTAGGCGCTCTGCAGTGATGCCGTGTGAGATGAAATTTTATACGGCCAGTGGATTGCAGCCATGTCGGCGCATATTTACCTTTCACGGCCTTATTCCAAGTCACACGGCGGGTATGGTAGACAATTATTAACTGTGCCTAAGCAATTTTGCCAGGAAAGACCCTTTTGTCAATCGTGGGATCTTTAACGTGCACACCCAATGTAGTATACACGGGGGGTGGTTCGGACACCGAAGAGAGTCTGCACACAAAGTTGACTCTGTGAAATAAATTTCCGCCGAACCTGGGATCGAACTCGCGCTGGCAGCGGCCAACTGAATACAAATCCAGAGCGCTACCAACTGAGCTATATCCCCGTATTTTTACGTTAATAGTTGTCTTCTTTGTCATTACTTAACTAATTCTTTGTCATGGTTGATAGTAACATGGGTATGTTTCCTTTTTACATAGAGGGGGAATCGAGACGAGGGTTGTGGTGTCTGTGTGTGTGTAGAGCGATTCAGAGTAAACTACTGGACCGATCTTTATGAAATTTTACATGAGAGTTCCTGGGTATGATATCCCCAGACGTTTTTTTAATTTTTTCGATAAATGTCTGACGTCATATCCGGCTTTTTGTAAAAGTTGAGGCGGCACTGTCACACCTTCATTTTTCAATCAAATTGATTGAAATTTTGGCCAAGCAATCTTCGACGAAGGCCGGACTTCAGTATTGCATTTCAGGATCGAGGCTTAAAAATTAATTTATGACTTTGGTCATTAAAAATCTGAAAATTGTAATTAAAATTATTGTTTTATGAAACGATCCAAAATTACTTTTATTTTATTCTTCATCATGTTCTGATGCCAAAAACATATAAATATGTTATAGTCGAATTAAAAACAAGCTCTGAAAATTAAAAATATAAAAATTATGATTAAAATTAAATTTCCGAAATCGTTTTAAAACCATTTTATTCCTTGTCGGTTCCTGATTCCAAAAACATATAGATATGATATGTTTGGATTAAAAACACGCTCAGAAAGTTAAAACGAAGAGAGGTACAGTAAAGCGTGTTATGCAGTAAAGCGCAACCGCTACCGCGCTAAACAGGCTCGTCACTTTCACTGCTTTTTGCACTAGCGGCGGACTACGGTCATTGTGAAACAAATGCAGTGCGTTCAGTTTCATTCTGTGAGTTCCACAGCTTGACTAAATGTAGTAATTTCGCCTTACGCGACTTGTTTGTTTTCTGTGTCATTGTTCAGTGGAGAAAAAAACACCCTTCAGATTAAAGAAATTATGTCCAACTAGAAAACTGTCTCAAATTGCCCCAAGTTCAGGTCGGTGGTTGTAATTATGTGACCACACACCAGGAATACCTTAAAATAAAAGTTTGAGCGCTGAGTTATTCAAATTGAAAACGGCTGTGTATTGAGTTGGCATCCGAGACTGTAATTCTCATCGGGACGTGCTTTGAGCGAGTCATAATTTTCGTCCTTCTTTTCGACCCTGAGTATTTCATGCACTATTCATAGAGATACAGATCTGAAATTGAGCCGAGAGCTACAGAGTTCATTTTGGGAGTTGAATAGATGACAATACACACGAGGAAGGTCTTAGAATTAGTGTTTGAGCGTTCTATTTTTCAAATCTGAGTGCTGTGTTTGGTAGTCATTGCAGACATTTATATTCTCCAACCGACATTGTGTCTGTTTCTGTTGTGGAAAGCATTTTAGTGCTGTATGGCACAGAATTTGCATGCGGAAGTTAGACTGTACATTTGACTTCCTTAATCCAATGGTCTGGATCTACTTTGACGAATGGGTATCTATGAAAACTCAATAAATAATGATGACGACCGGAAGTCCTGACTCCTGACAGGAGAGCTGGGCGATGCAAACCGCTCGCTAATTAAAATTCATTTAATTATTTGGCATAGTTTCGGAGCCGTTTTGAGCAAATCATTGCAGGTGTTTCTAAATTACAGTACAGCGAATGTCCCTTGAACTTTTTAAGATCCAAATCGTCAGAAAACTCTCCATTATGGCTGCTTAGACAATATATCTTTAACTAATTATAATTACCTGTGTAAGGGTCTTTCTTTGTATTCTGTGTTGTTCAGCATGAATAATGATCACCTGCATATTTTCTATATCAATTTGTTCAGTGTGAAAAATTATGATTTTGTTTTGCTAATGACCTGTTTGTGGTTCCTTTTTTCAGACAATCACCAAATTAATGAAGTCTCTGCTTCTCCCGAGTGCTGTGGCAGCGGTTCTCCTGGTTCTATTCCATGTAAGGCTACAATGTCTTATGTATGTAAACATAATGAAACACACACCCACAATCTCAGCCACACACACAGACATATGCACGCACGCATGCATGCATTTATGCACACATGCACGCACACACGCACACATGCCACACACACACACACACACACTCACACTCACACACTCAATCAATCAATCAATCAATCAATCAATCAATCAATCAAAGATATTTGTCAGTAATTGTTTGTTTTTTGTTGCCACAGATCATCAGATACGAATTATCACTGTTGAAACCGCCAAAGGAACCCTCAGAATTGGATCACAACAGGTTAGTGATGTTGAATGAAAATAGTATGATCACCTCTAGTGGGGTATGTTTGACTCAATTTCACTGATAATGTTCACTGTTTTCATGACCACAATATTATAAAGATGAAATGACAAAAAACAAAAAACATATATATATATATATATAAAAAGTCCTGAAAGTAGGTTTGGATGGAAGTGCTCTGGTAGTGTAGTATTGTATAAAAAGTTAGCATTATGTGCTTTTTGTGAAGATTGTAAGATGTTGCTAGTTATTATTTTTTGTTCCTCACCCAGATATTCTCCGTTCTCTGTCTGTCACACTTTGTCTCTCTCTCTTTCTCTGTGTCTTGTTGCTCTCTCTGTCTCTGGCTTTTTCTGCCCATCTGCCTCTACCTTGCATACCACATGCTGCTCTGATGTAAAAACTTTGTCTTCTGCAGTTACAACGAAACTTCTTCAAAACCCACAGCAGAGGTGAGAACTTTTGTTTTTGCTTCCTTCTTCTTCTGCTTTCATAAGCTGCAACTCACACTAATACTAATATTATACACTAGTGTTTTATACAAGTGGGCTTTTACGTGTATGGCCTTTTCCCCTTGCCATAAAGACAGTCAATGGGGGGATTTAATTTTGCTGTCTATCACATACCTTCTGCAAGTTTGTACTTTTTCTTAACGTTCAGGTGTATATTTTGTTGTTGTTTCCGCTTGTATTGGTGGTGGTGTGAGTTTGTGTGTGTGTGTGTGTGTGTGTCTGAGTGCATGCGTGCGTGTGTGTGTGTTTTGCTTGTTCGGTATGATCAGCTCAGAGCTCTTTGCAGAGTTGTTTCAAGATTTCAAAAGACTTGTCATAGCCTGGAACGGTAATGTTTATCGTGCCTTGTTTGTGTTAGACACATTTTTCATTGTCAATGATATAAAATACTAATAGATTCAATCATGATTGTTGCAGCTTGTTTACCACGTCCTTCAGTTGGCTGCCTTCACTGCAATGGCGGTGCTCATCATGAGACTGAAGTTATTCTGGACCCCACAACTGTGTCTTATTTCCTCACTGTTAGCGTCAAGACGTGTGAGTAAAAGTTGTCGGTCTTGTCATAGATCTCTTCTCAAATATATGGCTTTGTTGAGTAACTGCTGGTTTCCATGGTTTCTTTTTGCAGTATGACAATAGAGAGAACCCCCTTTTTATAAATGTAAGACCTGCACAAAAATAACAAAATCAGATCTTTAAAAAGAGAAAGTTAAAATGGGGGTATATTTACAGAGATTATGAACAGAAAATGTGAAAAATCAAGGTCTGAAAAAGGGGGGGGGGGGGGGGGTCTTAAATTGGGTTTTTTAAAAGGGAGGTTTCACTGTACTGAATGCAGTGTAACTTTGTATGTTTGAGATGCCCAAGGTAACTTGATGAGACTTGGTGTAACTTGCACCTCTATCTTCAAGTTACTCAACGTGTTGAAGTGCAGGGTGCCTGATACCTTCAATGGTACCTTGACTAAGAGTTAGCTTTGCTGACAACTTGACCGCATAGACCTTAAAGGCAAGTTGCCTGAAAGAAAATGTTGCGTGTCTTTTGGGGGAGGGGGAGAATATATATCAGTGAAAGTGAAACGCTATCTATCCTGCAATGAATTAAGGGGGAACAGTGGTGAGAGTTATACAATGGCTTGAGATTTCTCACCGTTTCATTGGTTTCTTGCTCTGTTTCAGCTGTTGAAGTTTTTACCAGCATACAACGAAGGGGTCCACTCAGCGATACTGGTAGTCCTGCTGTCAGGGATGGCGGTGGCTGGTTACGGCAACCTGACCGACCAGAGGAGTATTGTCGGGGAGTTCAGTAACTACCCTATGGAAGAGCTGGTGGAATGGATCAAACACTCCACACCAAAAAGTGGGTCTGCACGCAAATTGTGCTTATTGTTGTGCGTGTTGCTAATGCTTAGTTTATAGATATTTATTAATGGTGGTGGTGGTGGCAGTGGTGGCTGGAGAACAGTGGAACCTTCCCTCCCCTCCCCCAATTTAAGACTTCCTCCCATTTAAGACCCTGTTTTCTCAGACTTTCTGTTCATAACCTCTGTACATTTCTTCCCCATTTGAAGACTATATACCTCATTTTCAAGGCCTGGTTTTCTCAGATTTGTTTAGGTCCTAAAAGGGAGGTTCCACTATAGTGGTGGTGGTGGTGGTGGTGGTGGTGGTGGTGGTGGTGGTGGTGGTGGTGGTGGTGGTGGTGGTGGTGGTGGTGGTGGTGGTGGTGATGATGATGAGGAGAAGGATATCCAGTCTACAGAGCTGCCAACTGTTACGCTTTTGGCGTAGCATGCTACGTTTTAAGAGCAATTGCTACGCCAAGCTAAGGATTGCTACGCTTTAACAAATAATGACAACTATGCAACTTTTTGCGAGTCCTGGTACTGATTTCTGATTTCCACTCCGTGTGGCGGTCATAAGACATAGTCTATACTGAAAGGTGGTACTGCAGATACTCTCTATACTGAAAGGTGGTCCTGCAGATACTCTCTAAACGGCATTTTATGTTCCTGCATTCTCCTGAAACGTTATTACAAATGTCTATTCTTGTGCAAGAAGGCAAAACTGCAGATGTGGGAATACATTTTACAAAATGCTACTCTCAAACACCATTTGCTACGCTGAAAATTCCAAAAAATCTAAATTGCTACTCTTGAGGCTTGACAAGGGTTGGCAGGTATGAGTCTACCTGATTGACAGTCTTGGCTCAGTCTTTCTGATCAGTTCAGGATTTGTAGTTGTGCCAAGTTATATTCCTTATAGTCATGACTGGACATTGAAAGTCTTTAGCATGAGCACAAAAAAGGTCAGTTTAAGATGGCTTTTTGCTCTTTCTTCTTCTTCTTCTTCTTCTTTGTTCATGGGCTGAAACTCCCACATTCACCCATGTTTTTGCACAAGTGGAGTTTTACATGTATGGCCGTTTTTACCCAGCCATTGAGGCAGCATACGCCGATTTCGGGGGAAGCATGCTGGGTATTTTCGTGTTTCTATAACCCACCAAACTCTGACATGGATTTCAGGATCTTTTCCGTGCGCACTTGGTCTTGTGCTTGCGTACACGAAGGGGGATAAGACACAAGCAGGTCTGCACATAGGTTGACCTGGGAGATCGGAAAAATCTCCACCCTTAACCCACCAGGCGGCCGCGGCCGGGATTTGAACTCACGACCTTCCAATTAGGAGACCGATGTCTTATCCACTATGCCACTGCGCCCGCCGCTTTTTGCTCATTCTTTTGTATTGTGCCAACATGCAGAGATGAATATCCAGATTTGCACATGGAAGCATGCATTCGTGCACACACATGGACGCACGCAAGCATACTCGTACACACACACACACTTCTGCACCATACACACCACATATTTTTATGTCGGAGCTCCCCACGGACGCCCATCCTAGGGGGTCCCGGGACCCCCACTTATAAAGTTAAGAGGGTCCCAAGAGTCCATGGTCCCCCAACCCCCTGTGTTCATATAACGCATTGTGTTTGCGAATAGTGTAATATAAACTGTCTTTTTTCATCAGAATATTCTAAGAGAGCACTTCGACTGTACCTTGTTAAATCATTTGTGCTTGCACTATACTTGACTGACGACTACAGTCTGAAAAGAGTACTTACGGTACGCACGATAGCTGAAATTTAGTGCGTCCCGGGACTCTTAATATGTTTAGTGCATCCCAGGACTCTCAATGAATTTTCAGTGTGTAATTTGGGCTTCTTGTGCATATAGGACGCAGGGACGTGCATTGTGGGGAGCCCTGTATGTGTAGCTAACTTTCATCGCTAATTATTTCAGATGCAGTGGTTGCTGGTCCCATGCTACAGTGAAGTTGTGCACAGAGTGTCCACACACACACACACACACATTGTGCACAGTGTCCACACACACACACACACACACACACACACACACATTGTGCACAGTGTCCACACACACACACACACACACACACACACACATTGTGCACAGTGTCCACACACACACACACACACACACACACATTGTGCACAGTGTCCACACACACACACACACATTGTGCAGTGTCCACACACACACACCCACATTGTGCACACAGTGTCCACACACACACACACACACACACACACATTGTGCACAGTGTCCACACACACACACACACACACACACATTGTGCACAGTGTCCACACACACACACACACACACACACACACACATTGTGCACAGTGTCCACACACACATTGTGCAGTGTCCACACACACACACCCACATTGTGCACACAGTGTCCACACACACACACACACACCCACATTGTGCACACAGTGTCCACACACACACACACACACATTGTGCACACAGTGTCCACACACACACACACACACACACACACATTGTGCACAGAGTGTCCACACACACACACACACACACACTGTGCACAGTGTCCACACACACACACACACACACACACACACACACACATCTGCAGCATAAAACAACACATTTTATGTGGAGCTAACCTGTGTCTCTGTTAATTTTAGATGCAGTATTTGCCGGTCCCATGCCTACAATGGCTACTGTGAAGTTGTGCACAGAGCGTCCAATTGTCAACCACCCGCATTATGAGGATGCAGGACTCAGGTATGTTTCCTACTCTACCTGTACTTTTACTCTTTTTATATTTAGTCAAGTTTTGACTAAATATTTTAACATCGAGGGGGAATCGAAACGAGGGTCGTGGTGTATGTGTGTGTGTGTGTGTGTGTGTGTCTGTGTGTGTGTGTAGAGCGATTCAGACTAAACTACTGGACCGATCTTTATGAAATTTGACATGAGAGTTCCTGGGTATGAAATCCCCGAACGTTTTTTTCATTTTTTTGATAAATGTCTTTGATGACGTCATATCCGGCTTTTCGTGAAAGTTGAGGCGGCACTGTCACGCCCTCATTTTTCAACCAAATTGGTTCAAATTTTGGTCAAGTAATCTTCGACGAAGCCCGGGGTTTGGTATTGCATTTCAGCTTGGTGGCTTAAAAATTAATTAATGACTTTGGTCATTAAAAATCGGAAAATTGTAAAAAAAAATAAAAATTTATAAAACGATCCAAATTTACGTTTATCTTATTCTCCATCATTTGCTGATTCCAAAAACATATAAATATGTTATATTTGGATTAAAAACAAGCTCTGAAAATTAAATATATAAAAATTATTATCAAAATTAAATTGTCCAAATCAATTTAAAAACACTTTCAGCTTATTCCTTGTCGGTTCCTGATTCCAAAAACATATAGATATGATATGTTTGGATTAAAAACACGCTCAGAAAGTTAAAACAAAGAGAGGTACAGAAAAGCGTGCTATCCTTCTTAGCGCAACTACTACCCCGCTCTTCTTGTCAATTTCACTGCCTTTGCCATGAGCGGTGGACTGACGATGCTACGAGTATACGGTCTTGCTGAAAAATGCCAGCTACTTGACTAAATATTGTATTTTCGCCTTACGCGACTTGTTTCCTTGTCTTTTTGTATTTTTTTCACTGTTGTTATGCTTATTATAGAAAAGAAACTGTCATGATACTGATAGCTTGAAAAAATGTCCAAGCCAGGTTATGATGTCTTGCTCACATCAATGTTAAACAGTTAATGCAGTCATTGTTGACTGATTGTGTGCTGTTCTTTGTGTTTTACTTAAGGGAGGAATACAGATGGTTTTAACAATGTATTTAAATTATTTTTAGAAAGTACAATGCCAAATACATGTAATGATAGCAATGGAGCACAACACGCTTAGCTTATTGGTGTGCTCTTGAGGAAAAAGTAACAACTAATACATGTATTGGGTTGACGACTCAATCAATCAATCAATCAATGAGGCTTATATCGCGCATATTCCGTGGGTACAGTTCTAGGCGCTCTGCAGTGATGCCGTGTGAGATGAAATTTTATACGGCCAGTAGATTGCAGCCATGTCGGCGCATATTTACCTTTCACGGCCTTATTCCAAGTCACACGGGTATGGTAGACAATTATTAACTGTGCCAAGCAATTTTGCCAGGAAAGACCCTTTTGTCAATCGTGGGATCTTTAACGTGCACACCCAATGTAGTATACATATAGTCATGCTTGCAACTGTACTGTCAACAATGGCTACCAACAACAACAAAAATCTGTTTTTGAAAAATCCAGTGCTTCGACCATGTTTGGTTTGCTTGTACAGGGAGAGAACCAAGAAGGTGTACACAATGTACAGTCGCAAGCCTGCATCAGAGGTCAAGCGCAACTTACAGGACCTTGGTGTCCAGTATGCCATCCTGGAAAACTCCTGGTGTGTGCGTCAATCCAAGTAAGAAGTTTGAAGTGTCTTTTTTTCTGTGTTCATTGTTGTGGGGGCGAGACCTCTGTTTTTGATTTACTCACGTGTTTTTGTGTGTGTGTGTGTGTGTGTGTGTGTGTGTGTGTGTGTGTGTGTGTGTGTGTGTGTGTGTGTGTGTGTGTGTGTGTGTGTGTGCATCAGTCCAAGGAATTAGCTTGAATGTCTTTGTGTGTTCACTGTTGTGGGGTTAGTTTTCTTTGAACTGAATGCATGCACTTACTTGCACATTTATGTATGTAATATATGTGTGTGTGTGTGTGTACAAGCTCAGTTCAAGATAATAAGTTTCACATTTATGTGGTAGCTGTATACCTTATGCAGGAATACTGTAGTGACTGGTTTTAATTCAGGCAAAAAAGAAATACTGCATGATAAGTTTTATGTTAATTCCATTTATTCTTTGTCAGATCGTTACACATAGCATTCTTCTCTTCAAGGCCTGACTGACCAGACATGTTTCTTTCAGACCTGGCTGCACGATGCCTGACATCTGGGATTTGGAGGACAAGGGGAACCGCGGAAAGAAGCCCATCTGTGTAACGCTTCAAGAGAAACCAGGACCTCACTTCACTCGTGTCTTTCACAACAGTGTCTATGACGTACTTAAGATCAACACATAGTTCCGAGTCATACAGTGATTCATCTTTCCAAAGTGTGTTTTTGCTTGTTAGGGATGACTGGAAAAATAAACAACATTTTCATTCTGACTGAAAGAATACTGGATTACCTAGTCCAAGAAATGTCCCAACTTGGTTGGAACCAAGCGCTGAAAGTGAATTGTTTTAGTTTTCAACCTGTTCGAACCAACATGCACTTGGTTCCCACTTAGTTGGGCAACTTCTCATGCACATCACTCCAGGTGTCTCAAGTTCCAGAGTTTCGCCTATAGACTGTATTGCTTGAAATACACATTAGCTGATATCCAAACTTTTTTTTCTTCTCATATGCTTATAGTTTGATATCTGGACTTCTGCCTTTTGAGATTGCTGAGGGTTATAATTATTATACGTTATTTGCGTTTTTGACCAAAATATGACATTTTACACAGATCGAGACAGTCATTGTTCTCCGAGACCGCGATAGCCGTCGAGGTGAACAATGACTGTCGAGATCTGTGTAAAATGTCATATTTTGGTCAAAAACGCAAATAACATTTATGTATCGATCGAATTCCTTTCAGGTACTGACTTTGTTGTTGTTTTGACGATTGAACGAGCACACACACATGCAATCAAACACACACACCAAGAACACCTGTTTACACCAAACTCATGTATACACTTCAATGCGCCACAAAAATAGTGCAACTTCAAAAGTTTATTTAACTCCTTCAATTAACATTAGAATATTTGATTATCGCAACATTTTGTTCAGAACATAATCAAAGGAACGAAAAATTCATGAACATCAAATTTAATTGCTACATCTCTTTGCACTGTCAGTGTCAGTAACTGTTGTACACACTTGTCGTCACCCTGTCTCGCGATCAAGACTGGACGAGTTCATTGAGTAAGCTTGTGGGGTTAACAGCAGAGACAATCAACACGTTTGGTCTTATTTTGTTATGGTGATGTTCAAGTTGTTTATGGTACAGTTGTGGAAAGTAGGCAGAACTTGCATTGTCGTGGATGGTGGCATGTCAGGTTAATTTTCTGCACTGAGGAAGAAATTCATATCTTCAAAGGACATGTCGAAACTACTTGCCCCGCGTATAATTATCGACTCGGCCGGTGGCTGTGTGTGCGACAGAGCTGAGTGAACTTCGCGAGGGGTTTGAATTTGGTCGCGGAAAAACTTGGAGTTGTGTGTTGCCTGCATCATATGCTGATGGAGGGTGTCTCCCATGTTCATCTTTTGTTCAGCTGAAGTGTGTTGGTATTCGATCGGAGTTAAAAGTCGTCTTTTGTTTTCAATTTCTTCCCGAGATAGATCTGCAAATCGCTTCATTTTTACAGTTTTGCAGACGTGTGTTTTGATCTGTGGGTTAATCCGCGTGTCCCAAATATGAAGTAAGTAGTTCCTTTGAAGTTTCGGTTAACCTGAAACGCCCAAATATGAAGTTTTGTAGGCCTCTGACGTCACATGACTCAAAGAAGGGAAATCCAATGTCCAATCGATACATTGTGTTTTGTCATCATTTTCACGAGTTTTCATTCACAAACACCTGGTAAATAAATCTCATGTTCCCCATGCAATAACTCGAGGTGGTGAATGGGTTTGAGCTTTCAGGTGAAACGTGGATTGTCAAAGTAAAAGCCAATCAGGCTGATTGTTTGATGTGTGGAACCATCGTGGCTTTGGATTTGTGTTTCCGAGGACAACGATTGTAAGCATTCACTCTCAAAGACCCAATCAATGTTGATAATTACCGCGGCGACTCATGGTCAATTTGCAACTTATCTCTGTAATCGCAAAATCCACAACGAAAAGTCATAAACACTTAAAAGAAAAGAAATATGCTCAACACTTACTGAATTCACAGGTATGATCGCAGCTCTGTACATTTTCAGACTGGAAGAAAAGCGTCAACAAGCTATGTTTGACGTCACATACAAGTTTGACGTGTTATCTCGTGCTACTGTGACGATGCTTTGTGGCCCGGAGTTGGATTCTAAAAATTCGTCTCCCTGTGGGTTATTGTCCAAAATGATGACAAAAACGATGTTTGGTAGCCAGCACTTTGTTGTTGGTCCTCGGGGAGCATATCGCCTTTTGTCTCATATTTATCAACCGCGGCCTTCGGCCTTGGTCGATAAAGATGAAACAAAAGACGATATGGTCCCCTTGGACCAACAAAAAAACTGGTCTGTCAACAAGCCACCAAACATCTTATAATGTTAGACACAGGGTTTGCGTCACTGCTTAATGATATCCATAAATTGGAAGCTTATGTTCTAACAAGCAGAATGGATTGGTAATGTTACCTCTGCTGCTATTTTTGTCGGTGTACAGTATTTTGTTTTTTTTGTGGTTTTTTTTGGGTTAGAGTGAATCAAAATGGGGACAGTATATTATCGCACTGTCTTATTGTTTTCATGTTATTACTTTCTCACCTTTGAGGAAACAGTTTTAGTTGCTGCCAAAGATCAACTTGATCAAAAGAAGCATGACCAGTTCAACAAACTTACAGTTAGAATTTGTTATCCAAATTCCGAGAGGCACTTGACCCAAAGAACTGCTCTGTGTGTGTGTGTGTGTGTGTGTGTGTGTGTCTGTGCGTGTGCGTGCAATGTTTTGTAAAAATTGTTTGTGAATAATGTAGATCATCAGATGATATGTTGTGACTTGAGAGAGAGAGTGTGTATGTGCATGTCTGCCCACTGAATATTTTAGAAATCTTTTTTAATGTGCCAGTGATAAGAGAAATCCTGTGTTGTCCATTTTACCATCTTCATGTGTGAAGAATTTCAACAGAAGTCTTCAACAGTACATCCATGCTAATCCATTGTGATAGAGTAATGCAAGTTACAAGTAAATGGAACTCCCTTAGAACTGAGATCACACTAGTGTGATATCTTTATTTCCTTGCACTTTGTTTTACTTATAGATAAAAGTGTCCCACCATTATTTTCTATTTTCGGTTTAGATGTAAAAGGCATTGAGCCTGTGTGTGCTTTGATATTTGATATATGTAAAAAAAGGAGTCCACCAGATCTACTGTTGATTTACGTGTGTTCACATTCTTGCCATTAATTATGTTGCAGTGATGTGTTCACATTCTTGCCATTAATTTTGTTGCAGTGATAGTCTTGCACATGTATACTTAAGTTATTTTATGCACCAGTTCTTTTACCGTACTGATCAGTTGGGAAGAACGTTTGATTTTATGTACATATTTTTAAATGGTTATTTTGGGAAATATATATAGGATTGTCTGTTTACATACATGCATTTGTTCTCAAGAGAGTTATAGAGCAGCTTTCCCCCGAAATCGGCGTATGGCTGCCTGAATGGCGGGGTAAAAACGGTCATACACGTAAAAATCCACTTGGTTTAAACAGTTTTATTCAGTTGCATAAATACAAAGCCGTAATTGAAAATTGTAATTAAGGGAGCACAACAAGATAAACTTATAAATGCGCTCTTAGAAACAAACGAGTAATGTGGCGGACAATATTGTAAATGCATGATATTTAAACAAATATTACAAAAATCCACTTGTGCTAAAAACATGAGTGAACGTGAGAGTCTAAGCCCATGAACAAAGAAGAAGAAGTTAGGCCCCCCAAAAATAGGTCTGTTTACGGTAACATAGGGTGAAAAAATAGGGTCGGTAGGTCGGCTTTCTTTTTTTTTTTTTTTTTTTTTTCCTCCCCTCTCTATGATGTTTCACAGTTCATTTCTTCTCATCAATCCCTGTTTTTGCCCAACATAACTATAAACAGTACTTTGAGCTTACCTCCCTTCTGTCGTCTGCTGTTTGAGCGCAAACAGCTCTATTTTGGATGCGGTGGGTTGTTTTTTTCAGACGATCCAAAAAAAAGATTAGGGTCGGGCCTAAAAACTAGGGTCGGTCGGGTTACCGGAAACAGACCTATTTTTGGGGGGGGCCTTATAGTGCATGGAAGGGCATGAAGCGCTGACTTGTCCTTTGTTCTATGGTGGGATGTTTAGTTTTGTTTTTTGTCTTTTTCCAGGTGGTGGTCGTTAATATGATGGATATTTGGTTGTTGTTTTTCCTGTTTGTTTGTTTTTTGCGGAGTGGGGTGGGGTGGGGTGGGGTGGGGTGGGGTGGGAGATGATGTTTTGGTTTACTTGTTGATCTCTTCTTTGGTGGGGAGGACATGTGATTCTCGTGCATTAATACCTTCTTCTTTTTTTTACTGTTTTATCTTTTGAAAATGTGTACAAAATGGGTGAAGGTCGAGTTCTTCATAAGGTTACAGAAGTAAATCACAAGCAGTATGTGGTTTATGGGAGAGGGTGTATTTATTGCTGTCACAAATGTAATGCACTTGGATTGCTCGGACATATTTGCACAAACCATGACGGAATATTGTAACAGGGTTGCTTCAAATGTGTATTGGCATTAAGGAAAAGCTTACTATGTATTGGACTAGTTTCAATCTTCTGAATTTGCATAAGACTGTCTCTTGTAAAGCAAACCTGGGCATTTCTAAGGGGATAAATGGCATGAAAAGCAGAAGCAGATGCTAGATTTGATTGGAGAAAAATAGAGTGTGAAGTTCATTTGGCAGTAAGCTTGTGAATAGTAAAAGCAAACAGCTGTGGTGGAGGCGGGGTGGGGTATTGTCACTGGATGTTGAGATCACTGATTGATTGATATTATTTGTTTGATAATATAAATTACAATCTTGTACTTACCCGTTTCAGTCCCGAGTCCCATTTTCCTGTTGCTGGTTGTGAAGGCAAAATGTGCATGGTCAAAATGTTTTCCATTGCCCTTTGGTCACGTGAAGAACAAAATTTCTGGCTTGTCAGAATACAGTGGAACCCCCCTTTTAAGACCCCCAATTTAAGACTTCCCCCTTTTTAAGACTTTGATGTTTTAGATTTCCTGTTCATAACATCTTTATATTTACCCCCATTTTAAGACTCACTCCTTTTTAAGACCTGATTTTTTGTCAGACTTTTGGAGGGCTTAGAAGGGGGGTTCCACTGTACAGTGTACTTAATTGATGATACCATTTGATTCAACAGACTACAGGGTGTACTTGTGGATGAAGTAAGATAGACATTATGGGAGATGATATGAACTTATAAAACACTCATAAGAACTTATAAGTATAAGTTTCTTATAAGTTTCTATATACCGGTAACTTACTTTTAAGTTTTCTATATGGCAGTATAATAATTTTTTTTTCATGAGAAAGATCGAATTCAAAATGCCAGTCATTCATCAGCAATAAATATACATGTACACCTGCATATCTTGGATTACTTAAATCAAACAATTGGTTTCATTTTCTTGGCTTGTTCTGGTTCAAGTTTTAAACCTGTTTGGTTGCTTGTTGCATAGTTTGCCTATTTTGTTTTATCAGGTCTCTCATAATTTGATTTTTATTGGCTTCGGTTTAGTTGTTGTCTTTCCATGAATTACAAAACACAATTTTCTCTGAGATTGTATGATGGGGACAAAGTGTTGGTTTACACTGTTCGACATTTGTTTGCTCTCAGATGTGGAGCAAGGAGTTTACATGCCACGATAAGGTTCATTTTTGGCCCCACCAGAAGTAGAAGAAGGGGAGGGGGATGGCGTGCACAGTATGAACTGATGTGCATAATCCATTAATCTTAAGAATTCCTTAAAAGGATATCCATGTACAGTATTTCCAAATTTTTTAACTGACCAGCCAAACATGTTCTTCGTTACATGACGATTGTGTAGGACTAGCAGGTTAAATTGTTTCTCGACTCTTACATTTTTATGCAGTCATTTCAAGTAACCCAAATGAGGGGTTTGAATTTGAATTTGTATACGGAAAAAGCCCACTGATTTGAAGATCTGAAGCCAAGTTTTAGTTTTTTGCGTCACTGACTCATGTCTGCTGAATGATTGGCTCGCTATGCTGTTTGGCATGTTCACAACCAGTGATCTTTTTTTCTGTTTCTTTTTTTGTGTGCTGTTTTTCCTCAAGGTTCTGCATTTTACTCAGATTTTTGTGTTGCTTTGAGCTCTACCTCTGGAAGTTTCAGTCACAATTAATTTCGTTTTTAAGCATTTAGTGTTTTTATGTTAATGTATATTGTTACTTTTGTAGTATGGTTGATTTGTGTTCAGGGCATTTTTTTTATGGATGTTTTCAATTTTTTTATAATTTTTTTTTATCAATTCTGATCTTTTTATATGCTTGTTTAGCCGGTTTAACGTTTTCTCCACACTTTTACATTACCCGTCTTAAAAAAAATTAGGCAGATAAAGTACACATCTTTGTGATGAGATCATTTATTGTAACTGCATATGGTTGTATAACTGGTTTTACAATAAACAGCCTCATCAAAAAGATCTGGCTGCACTCAAATGCATGTGCCTGTAGTTTTTTTTTTATGACGGGTAGTATATTATTCACAAGGAATACTCTGTCAATTATTATTATAATTTTCTTATGATTATGCATCACTCTTGTTTCTCCATATGTTTGTTTAAGTATACATGTGTTGAATATTTGGTATATCATATCAATGGATTATTGTATTTTTTATTTTTGTTTATTTTATTTTCTGCAGAGATCTGACATTGTCATGTAGCTTTGATGTTCTTTTTTTTTTTTTTAACCCTTTACCACTTGAATTGCCCGAAACCGCCCGGAGGAAGTGCCTTATGCGTTCCCTGAATCGCCCGAAATCGCCCGATACACACCTTGCGCGCACTTTCACTTTCGCGATCAAACGGATGTAGAACTAAAGAACGGTGACGTACTTCCGGTTTACTTTGGTGGTTAGACCAACAACGTGCGATCAGAGTTTGTATAAACTATATTCTTCAATGTACTTTGATGCGATCAAAGTCATGCAGATGCGATCAACCGATCTTGAACTGTGATTTTTCCAAATCGTCCAGGAATCAGATAAGGATAGCTTGACTTTGGGTCAAGTGGTAAAGGGTTAACTGTATTTTATTTGTCACAGCTTGTTCACCTTTTAAACATCCACCAGCTGATTGCACAAAAAATAACATTGATCTGTTTGTTTTGACTATTTTTTAAGCTGAGTGATAGAATTATACTAGTTAGCAGTGTATTGCATAATATAAATGAAGAAGACTCCAAATCTGAAAAACAGACCCCAAAAAAAGCAAAGCTTAATATCCAAGACAAATGCACGTGCATATAAGCATATAAACCAGCATTGATATTTAAATTTGAACAATTAGGAAAGCAACACAAACACACACACATGATGCACATGCAAGCATTCGCAGATGCTGATAAGATTTGGGAGCTCAAAAATTGCATGTACATGTAGATACAATTAACTCCGTGTGAATGCAGATTACTAGGAAACAAAACTCAAATGCAATATCCCATGGCCCAGTGAAACCAAAAGGTGATAGCTCAGTAGGCCACATTCTGTGTAGTAGACGAGCCATTTTTCTCTGCAATATCCAACAAGTCGCGTAAGGCGAAATTACTACATTTTGTCAAGCTGTGGAACTCACAGAATGAAACTGAACGTAATCCGCCGCTAGTGCAAAAGGCAGTGAAAGTGACGAGCCTGTTTGGCGCGGTAGCGGTTGCACTGTGCTTCATAGCACGCTTTACTGTACCTCTCTTCGTTTTAACTTTCTGAGCGTGTTTTTAATCCAAACATATCATATCTATATGTTTTTGGAATCAGGAACCGACAAGGAATAAGATGAAATAGTTTTTAAAACGATTTCGGAAATTTAATTTGAATCATAATTTTTATATTTTTAATTTTCAGAGCTTGTTTTTAATCCGAATATAACATATTTATATGTTTTTGGAATCAGAACATGATGAAGAATAAAATAAAAGTAATTTTGGATCGTTTTATAAAAAAATAATTTTAATTACAATTTTCAGATTTTTAATGACCAAAGTCATTAATTAATTTGTAAGCCTCCATGCTGAAATGCAATACCGAAGTCCGGCCTTCGTCGAAGATTGCTTGGCCAAAATTTCAATCAATTTGATTGAAAATTGAGGGTGTGACAGTGCCGCCTCAACTTTTACAAAAAGCCGGATATGACGTCATAAAATACATTTATCGAAAAAATGAAAAAAACGTCTGGGGATATCATACCCAGGAACTCTCATGTAAAATTTCATAAAGATCGGTCCAGTAGTTTACTCTGAATCGCTCTACACACACACACGCACAGACACACAGACACACACACATACACCACGACCCTCGTCTCGATTCCCCCTCTATGTTAAAACATTTAGTCAAAACTTGACTAAATGTAAAAATGTACACCACAGGCAGAGTTTTATTGTGTTTGCATGGGAACCATAATAACAATTATTTTCTGCAAGAACCCCAAGAAAACTTTTAGATGTAATATCTGTTGTTTGCATTTGCCAACCTTGACGTAACTTACATTGGACATACACCTGCTCATGCATTTATTGTGATTGTATACAAGCGAAAACTACACCAATAAGTGAGAGTTGGTTGCATGCGCTGTAAATGTGTTCACTGCCATAATTATTTATGAATAAAAAATCTATTTTGAAGCATCTCTGTTGGAGTGAACATGTTATTTGTGACAGGTGGTTGGAGGATTTAAAAATGTGTGTGAGTGTGTCTGTGTCACGGTGTGCAGGGGCGGATCAGTTCATTTTATGGGGGGGTGTTTCCCAAAGTATATTGTGAAGATATGGGTGTGAAGGCGTGAAGCGCCGAGTTGAGGGCGCGAAGCGCCTAGCTTGCTAGGGGGGTCCGGGGGCATGCTCCCCCGGAAAATTTTGAAAAAAAGGATGCAAAATAGTGCATTCTGAGGATGATCATTACCAGTTTCAGGCAGCAGATTTTGTCACTGATTAATACAATACAATACAATACAATACAATAACTTTATTAATCTCTAAAAGAGAAATTACATTGCTGAGCGTTTGTGTCCGTAATAATAACATACATAAAACATTCAAAATAAACATTTGTTCTTTGTCCTGAGAAAATATAGCACATTGGTTATCACATAAGAAAGTATATTAAAAATAAATTAACATGCATTCACCATCAACAATGCACAAAAGAAAGTCAGCACCTTGCCGGTTATCACATATTGTCTAAGATTAAGAGAGTAGAATGCAAAACAAAATCAACAATACTGAAACAATACAGAACACTGACCCCGTGCATCAGAGCGACAACACCAGCATCTACCGCCCCACCTGAGAATTGAAGATGTGAATTGCAGATGGAATGAACGAATTTCTGTAGCGTGTGGATCTTGCGGTTGGTTGTCTGAATCTGTTGCTCCTGTCTGTCCGTCTACTGTCAAATTCCGGTCTGAGTGGGTGCGAGTCGTCAGCCAAAATCTTCTGTACCTTGTCAGTCAGTCGTCGTTCATGTGTTGATGTGAAATTGTCCTGCTTCCTCCCAACCACCCCACTTGCTTTCCTGATGAATTTATCTAATCTATCCCTGTCTTGCTTGTTGATGTTGCCACCCCAACACACGGAGCCAAAGTACAACACACTATTGCACGTTGAAGTGTAAAACATCTGAAGGATTTCTTGTCTGATGTTAAAAGACCTGAGTTTTCTCAAAAAGTACAGGCGAGAGTGGAGTTTCTTCACAAGGGCATCAGAGTTTGGTTTCCATGTCAACTTATTGTCTATAATCACCCCCAAATACTTATACTGCTCTACCTTCTCTACGACCTCCCCCTTGATCACTATCTCCCTGTGTACATGTTCCCCCCTCCTGTTGTCCATTATCATTTCCTTTGTCTTCCCCACATTAAGCTCTAAATAGTTGTTTTCACACCACCCCACAAACCTATCTACCTCCTGCCTGTAGTCAGAGTCGTCGTTAACAGTCAGCAGTCCGGTCAGTCCAGTGTCGTCAGCAAACTTGGTTATGGGGCAGGAGTCACTAGAACTTCTGAAATCTGCTGTGTAGAGAGAAAAAAAGAAAAGGTGAGAGTACTGTGCCTTGTGGTGCCCCTGTGTTTGTGCAGATTGTGTCTGAAACTGATTGCCCCCCCACCCTAACATACTGTGGCCTGTTTGTCAGGTAGTCCATAACCCAGAGGATGGTGGCTGCTGGGACATTCATGCTAAAAAGCTTCTCCGCCATTAAATGAGGCTGTATAGTATTAAAAGCGCTGGAAAAATCAAAGAACATCAAGCGAATATAAGAGCCAGGCTTTTCTAAATGAGAGTAGATCTTGTTTAAAACATTCAACACAGCATCATCAACACTCCTGTTTTTCCTGTATGCAAACTGACATGGATCAATAAAATCTTTCACACAATCACTCAATTTGAACAAAACAACTCTCTCAAAGACTTTCATACATAAAGTAAGTGCCACAGGTCTCAGGTCATTCATGGTTATCACAGTCTTTTTCTTTGGCACAGGAACAATGCATGAAGTTTTCCATAGGGCCGGTACCCTGCTAGCACCAAGCGACATGTTAAAAATGACTGAAAAAATATAACTAAGTTGCTCTGCACATAGTTTTAAAACTTTGGGCATCATCCCATCTGGTCCCCCCGCCTTGCTAGCATTAACATTCTTCAGCCCCCTCTCCACCTCTTCTTCCGTCACCACTATTGGGGAATCCCCTTCCGTAAGCCCACTATCACTGGTCAACCTGTCCCGCATTGCCTTCCTTTCCCCGCTGAAGTCATGTTTATCGAAGCGTGCATAAAACTGGTTGAGATCATTTGCATCTGACTGCGTAGCGTTGCTTTTTTCCTTACTCCCACCCTTCTTCCCCTTGTAGCCACTCATGACATTCAACCCCTCCCATGCCTTCTTCATGTTGTTCCCCGTGAAATTTCCCTCTACCTTCCTCTTAAACTCTTCCTTCCCCCTCCTTATCAAACTCTGGACCTCCCTCTGAACCTCCCTCATGTTACAATTTCCTTCTCTAAATACCCCCAAAAACACCAAAAATTTTTTTTTTTGGCTGGGGGGGGGGGGGTCCGGAAACCCCAGAACCCCCCCCCCCCCCCCCCCTCGTCCGCCCCTGGTGTGTGTGTTGTCCGTGCATCAGTGCAGTGGGGGTAGCCTGTGCAGGGGCGGATCAGTTCATTTTATGGGGGGGGTTTCCAAAAGTATATTGTGAAGATATGGGTGTGAAGGCGCGAAGCGCCGAGCCGACGGCGCAAAGCGCCTAGCTTGCTAGGGGGGTCCGGGGGCATGCCCCCCCGGAAAATTTTGTAAAAAAGGATGCAAAATGGTGCAATCTGGTGCATTTTGAGGATGATCATTACCAGTTTCAGGCAGCAGATTTTGTCACTGATTAATACCCAAAAAAAACACCATTTAAAAAAAAATTTTTTGGCTGGGGGGGGGTTTCCGGAAACCCCTGAAACCCCCCCCCTCGTCCGCCCCTGCTGTGTGTCCGTTTTCGTGTGTTCTTTTTATTTTTGATGGTTAAACAAAAATTAAAAACAAGAGAGGTAAGTTTATGGAACATTTAATTATGGAGAAAAGGAAACGTTCACTAGAACTTCGACCAATCGGTCTTTAGAGAGGAACCTTAATAGTAGAAGTCGTCCATTAAAATGTGCTAGAAGACCGGCCAAGGGAAGCAACTCTTCCTATTTGTGCTTATAACTTGTGTAAATTAAAGCCTTTGCCATTAAGAATCAACAAAACACACTGTGTGAGTGAAAGAGAGAGAGGGGGGGGGGGGCGAAGAGAGAGAGAGAGGGGGGGGGGGGGCGAAAGAGAGAGAAAGTGGTAAAGAGAGTGTGTTCGCGTGTGAATTTGCGCTTCTCGAAAACAAGAGGGAGGGGAGGGTGAATAGAAACTGAGTTTTGGTCCGATTTTCCACTCATTGACTGAGGCCCGGGTTTGGCAAGTGCCGTGTTTTGTATTGGCTGACCAAGATGTCCAGAACCCTGCGATATTCTGTCACTTTGTGGAAGATTTCTCTGCTGGTACGGTTTCTGACACTTACACTCATAGTTATACTCTCCTCTATCCAAGTCACTTTCAATCACCACGCATGCGCATTGACCTTGTTTAGAAATGAGGCAAGAGAAAATGGAGCGAAAAAGCAGTGTCAAATTCAATAAGAACTATGTTTGAGTCCAAAGATATTTTCGGAACTGGTCTTTTTCTCTTTGCGTATCTGATGGTAAAATGAAGGAGATGGTTGGTGGGTGTTGTGTGTGCTCCGACGAGCGTGGATGGGCCGAGAACCCGCTAGTTTACTGTGACGGACATGGTTGCAATGTAGCTGTCCACCAAGGTAAGACAACTCGTGTATTTCACTCTGGCAGAACACAACCCACGTTTTCTTGCCAATTTCAGTTTCTGTGCACTTGGATGACTTAACCACATTTTTCATTTTGATTTGCAGCATGTTATGGCATAGTGGCAGTGCCTTCAGGACCGTGGTATTGTCGGAAATGCGAATCGCAAGAGAGAGCAGCTCGTGTGGTAAGTGTATGCCGCCATGTTTTCTACGTTACCAGAAAATGTAAACAGAAGCACATGGGTTTCATTACGGTCAAGTTGAAATGCTTTACGCGCGAGAACATTTTATCATATGTAGCATTACTAGATTAGAGTATGCATAGTGGTATAACCTTGTCATAATTGTTCGTAATATTGCCAGGCTATGACTATGAGTATGATTATGAATATATATGAGTAGTGTAAAACCAAGAGAGCTCTTGGAGGTATACATTAAATACAATACATGGTAACATTGTGTTGGGTGTTACTTAATGTCACTGTTACTGTAAACAGTGTAAGTTTGTGTTCTGCACTAAAATATTGTGTTACCTGTAATATGATGCCCCTGTGATTTGACACAATATGGAGCAACCTCAAATAAATCATTATAATTAAGTAGAAGTGCAACGCCAAGGCACTGCATACCCCTGCAAAAGACAAACCTCTCTCTTACTTTCTCTCTCTCTCTCAAAGTCAAACACACACACACACACACACACCCCAAGTTACACACGTACACACACACACACTCAGTCACTCACACACACTCAGTCACTCTCTCACACACACTTCATACACACAAAACACACCCCCATACGCACATAAGACAGATGGACATACACACCTTTACAAACAAACACACATACACACACACTTACGCACACGCACATGTATACATGTATACACACACACACCCACTCTCTGTCTTTCTCTCTCTCCCTCTCCCTTTCTCTCATACAAACACACTCACACATGTACATACGCACGCATGTATACACACACACACACACACACACACACACACACATTGACTCACACAAATCTCATACACACACTCATACGCACATAGACCGGCACGGTTGGCCTTGTGGTAAGGCGTCCGCCCCGTGATCGGGAGGTCGTGGGTTCGAACCCCGGCCGGGTCATACCTAAGACTTTAAAATTGGCAATCTAGTGGCTGCTCCGCCTGGCATTATGGGGTTAGTGCTAGGACTGGTTGGTCCGGTGTCAGAATAATGTGACTGGGTGAGACATGAAGCCTGTGCTGTGACTTCTGTCTTGTGTGTGGCGCACGTTATGTCAAAGCAGCACCGCCCTGATATGGCCCTTCGTGGTCGGCTGGGCGTTAAGCAAACAAACAAACAAACACATTCACACACACACACTTTCTCTCCCTCTCTCTCTCTCTCTCTTACACACACACACACACACACACACACACACACACACACACACAAGTACAGACTCATGCACGCGCACACACACACACACACAAACAGTAACACTAACACATGTGCACAAAATGAACACGCACACACACACACCGCGCGAGAGAAAAAGACTACAGGGAGGCATGACGTCATGATGCATTAATTGACGTCAAAGACTTTCAACCGTGACGTAATCTTCTTACGCGAGCTTTATCCATAGTCTTGGAAACTACGGAATTTCTACCCGTCCAAAGCGGCCTTGGGTGGCGTTTGCTCAAAAAATGGGGGCGCCTATTGCACCCACCGTATTTTTGTTAGTATGGTCCCAATTTTTGGTGAACTTCCATCTTCAACTGTAGCCCGTAGCCGGGCACAAAGAATCCTTCTTTATCATGTATTATCGGTATAAAAATTTCTCAAGTCGATTACAGTATAGCGTTCGTGGGATACCTCCAGCTTCGCTGGGATTAATTATTAAATGTCAAAATTCATACAGGTCTGTCAGTGTCTTGGGGTTGAAACTGAAAGGAAATTAATCTGCACTGCAGTTCCTGTAGCGGGTTCTTATAGTAATACTACCATGGTTAAGATTAACTGAAAGAGGATTTGCATGGCCTTTAATTTGCAGTATTGACATTTATTAACTTTATTAAGCTCATGTCCAAGAGTGATACTGATAGTGAGACTGACACCTCTAGAACTAAAACTAAAGCAAATAAAAGAACCACCACTGCCATGCCAATGCCACACCCACCACAGCAATTAAGGCAGACATGTTCCTCACATTGTTTACCCCTCTTTGAGAATTTGTAAGAACAATTGTAGTCAAGCAGTAGATAGAACTATGTTACTAAAAGTAGTAAAACCGTTGTAATTCTACCCCAATTCTGCAACCCTGCCCGATCCTTTTAGTCAGTAGAGAGTTCTTTAGGACTGAGAGTGAGAGGGGGGGGGGGAGGGGCATTTATTTATACAGACAGTTACTTTGTCCTTTGTTTTGCCTATCAGTGACTGAGGCTAGGCATTAGTGAATCAAATCCAGGAGAATGCCACCTTTTGAAGTTTTCATTTTCAATCTTTCAAACTTTTTTTTTCTCTCCAGAGGTGTGAGTTGTGTCCTCAAAAGGATGGTGCTCTGAAAAGGACTGATTCAGGAGGTATGTGGTTTCTGATTATTTATGTTCCTGAGGCAACAAAAAAATAAAAAATCTGTTTACGGTATCCCGACCGACCCTATTTTTTCGCGCGACCCTAGACTTTTTTTTTTGGCATTTGGGTGGGGGGGGGGGGGAGTCTTTGTTTTTTGGCAAAATAACTTGAAAATATGGGGTTTTTTAAGGGAAAAAATGGGGAAAAAATCCCGACCTACCGACCCTATTTGTTTGGCCTATTTTACCGTAAACAGACTCTTTTTTTTCTTTTTTGCCTGATTAATAATATACACTAGACACACTTTTAGAAGCTCTTCATGCAATTGTGTCCTGTCAATATCATCTCAGCATGCTTACATTCACTTACAAGTTACAATTACAGTGGAACCCCCTTTTTACAACCTAAAAAAATCTGAGAAAATCAGGTCTTGAGAAGGCGGGATTCTTAGAATGGGGGTACATTTACAATTACAGAGGTAACTGACAAAATAAGGCCTTAAAAGGGAGAGAGTCTTAAATAACAAGAGGCGAAGCCTTCAACTAGTTCAAGGCTCACATAAGAAATAGACAAACAGCAACACAAACTCAATCACTCCGTCACACATACACACACACACACACACACACACACACACACACACACACAGTAAGCATAGGTGACACTGTGCAAGAAAGCGAGACACTAGATAGATCTGTCTGTCTGCATGTAGCCTACTTACAGGGACACGACTGCCAACTAGTCTCGGCCCGCTCAAAATAACAATGACCGAGACTTTCAGTAATTCCTTCGCGTGACGTCTAACCCTCTTACGTCATAATGTGACGTCTTCAAATGACGAAATGTTAAAGTTTCTACCACAGACATACACACGCACGCACACACACACGCACGCACAGACAGACAAAGTTATGATCGCATAGGCTACACTTACGTGAGCCAAAAAGGGGGTTTCACTGTACTGAGTTTGTGAGTTACAAAAGTCATTCTGTTTTAAAAAAAATTACAAAAGTTACTCAATTTTAATTTATTCATTGTGCAAATGGATCATTGAAATGACCCCAGAAGGCATAATTGTGAAGTTGACGACTGGTCAGGAAGACTCATAGTATAAACAATAGCTCACACATAGTGGATGTAAAGTTCTGCAAGACAGTCAGTGATTGAATCAATGAATGTTTGAGTTTAACCTTTAGTCTTTACGTAAGCTATGTAGATGTAATGTGATTGTGAATATATCTGTTTTCCACCAGGTTGGTGTCATGTGGTGTGTGCACTATACATACCGGAGGCTTGGTTTGCTGATGTTGACACCATGGAACCCATCGTCCTCAAATCCGTCCCTCAGGACAGGTTCAACAAGGTAAGACTAGTTAGACAGTTGATAATAACGCTTTGGTCTGAAGGGTTGAATTGCAGGTGACTGATGTTCAGGTGAAGAAAATCTCAGGCATGGGAATTGTCCGCCGAAAGGCAAATTTCCGCCGACATTTTTTGTTGTTGTTCCATTGGAAAAGCAAAAGTGTCCCCTGAAAAAATAAATGGGGGAGGCAAAAAAAAAAAGCACCGGTTACTTTTGCCCTTGCACAAAAGTCTGTGCTTTGTTCACGCACTGCTACTGTCCGCCTCAGTTACTTGAACTTTTAGAGAAACAACTCGCTGTTGATTAGCTGGCACGCGATAGCATTGAACGCAGTCTACCAGTCAAAATATCGATTGCACGTGTAGTCAACCGTGGGCAAAAGTTCGATGACTATGGATGCGCTAACAAGTGGAAAAGGAAGTGGGTGGCGGCTGTTGTGGATGTGAACGGTGACAAACAGCGCGTCAGCACCCAATTTTGAAAAATCATGGATCAGCATGGTGCATTGTCTGCAACACGGATGTATCGTATGCCAGTCGGAGCCTTCAAGCACCCCCGGACCCTCCTAGTAAGGCTAGGCGCTTTGCACCGTCACTTAGCGCCATCGGCTGGGCGCTTTGCGCAGTCGACTTGACACTTTGTGTCTTCGATTGCTATTAGTATTATTTAAACATTTTCAGTCTTTTTTTACTTTTCTCAATTCCCATGCCTGAATCGGTGCACAGTATTAATCTGAATTAATCTGTAATGCAGGGGTCGTGGAAGCTTTGGAAAAAAAATGCATAAGAAATGCAATGCAACAATAAGTAGAAAATATGTCACTGAGTAATATTTTGCTTTCTGAGTTTCGCATGTCAAAATAACATTTTCTGAAAGAGTTGTTTTCTTTGCCAAATATGCAGTAATCACTGAAGAACAGCTGTGTGTTTGATAGCCAAGGGTATGCATTTATCCACATTGATTTAGCATTGGAAAAAAAGAGGCGCATTAATTTTGTGTATGGCATTCAGGTCATGAAGAAAACCCACATCAGCGAGTTTTTAAATGCGTCAAATACACAGAAATTGTGCGTCTGCACGATCCCAGTGATGTCATGCATGTTTCTAGGTGGTTAGATTATGGTTAGGCACTGACAGGTTGTACTTGTCTTAGTACTAAATTGTAGGTAAACTCTTCATTGTTGCCTAGGTTCACTTAGTTACTCTCTCAAATGTATTTTACTTTTTAAGTTTGACTTCCATCTTTTATCATTAATTTGTGATCATTACCTAAAAGTCTTTCAAGTGATGCCTGTATGTTGAGAATATTTAGTCAGCAGCACTTTTTGATTAGAAATTAAATTTATGTGTTGACTTTTCCACTGTGTAATTTCATGTAATATAGAAATATTTATTCTTTCTCTTTTTGTCAGATCTGCTATAATTATATTCCTTCTCATGGTTTAGTTGAAAATGTTGTACATGTAGTGATGTAGTGCAGCTTTACTGTTTAACACTCAAAGATACATTTGCACAACTCAAGAACCTTTGTGCAGGTGTGCTACATTTGTGAGGAGAACAAGAAGGAAACAACAAAGAACTACCCGGGTGCTTGCATGCAGTGCAATAAGACAGGATGCAGGCAGTTTTTTCATGTCACCTGGTGAGCAGTACAGTAACACCCCTCTTTTAAGACTTTCAAAAATCTAAGAAAATCAGGTCCTGAAAAGGAGGGAGTCTTATTTTGTTACATTTAGTCAAGTTTTGACTAAATGTTTTAACGTAGAGGGGGAATCGAGACGAGGGTCGTGGTGTATCTGTCTGTCTGTCTGTGCATGTGTGTGTGTAGAGTGATTCAGACTAAACTACTGGACCGATCTTTATGAAATTTTACATGAGAGTTCCTGGGCGTTTTTTTCATTTTTCGATAAATGTCTTTCATGACGTCATACCCGGCTTTTTGTAAAAGTTGAGGCGGCACTGTCACACCCTCATTTTTCAATCAAATTGATTGAAATTTGGCCAAGCAATCTTCGACGAAGGCTGGACTTTGGTATTGCATTTCAGCTTGGAGGCTTAAAAGTTAATTAAATTACATATTACTTACGCCAAATCTCATAAATAGCAATTTACTTCCGTTAAGTGCTTAAACGTTGAACACGCTTCCCTGGTAACACAAGGGAAGCCACTCCCCTAAAGAAAAAATCACATAAACAGTCACTAGACCACGTGATACCCCAGGGTAGGCTCCCCTTATCGCCACGTGACACGCGGCCGCCATCTTCAATTCACTTCTCTTCCAACGCCTGAGCTGCTCAGACGTGTTGGTTCACGCTCCGGCCTTTTGTGGCCGTTTCAGCTTTTTTGAAGCTGAGTTGTTCCCTGGTTTTCTCTACGTTCGGGTGAGACCTTTCTATTTCGTATTGTGGCTAGCGTTTTCTGTTGTAGAAATTGTTTGATACAACTTTTTCGGTCAACATGTCTGACAAAGAACATAAGAAACGTGCGTCTGCATCAAAAGAAGCGAGTTCAGATTCTTCTTCTAAGCGGTCAGCTAAGAAAACGAAAGCCAATCCTACTGTTCTTGTTACGGACCCTCTCAATGATACTTCATTTAGTGTTGTTATTGATCCTCCTGAGTCTCTTGTTGATTCTGCCGCTCCTGGACTTAGCGTTAATCCGGCAGACAAAGCTCCGTTAGACAAGGAGCAAATGATGGAGATTTTTCATTCCTTTGCTGGTCAGCTTAAAGACATTTTTGCTGAGGAAAGGAGAGTGTCTAGTCGTGGTACGTCCATTCTTCCTTCTAGGGTTGGTGGTGTGCAATCTTTGGCTAAATTGCGTACACCTTCAGCTACCGTTACGTCGGCCGACGTCTCGGTTGAGTCTCCGTCTTCCGGTCGGTACGAGTGGCCATGCTCGTTTCCGGAACTGGCTTCAGGTGTCCCTCACCTTCAAGGTATGTCTGGTCAGGCACAGGAAGTCAGCTGTCGTTCCGCGACAGTGGGTGACCAGCGTGTCTTACAAGAGCGTCCAATAGCGGGTACACCTTCCTTTCTTGCGGACGTCTCTTGTGCCACCCCTCTGGGGGTGCGTCGCGAGCGTATATTACATAACGCTTCGTCGATAGCACAGGCATCTTCCGGTCCGCTTGAGGAACCGGAAGAGGACATTGGCCAGATGTCTCGAGAGGCGGTCACTTCCGGTGATCGACCTCGCTCGGTTCCGGTTACCGCTGCCAGTAATACTGAGTGTACTGAACGCGGTTTCTTACCGGAAGGAAGCGCTTTTGCGCAGGACTCTTCGTCTGTTTACGGAAGTGCTAATTCCGAACAGGATGAGGAAGTTTTCCGTTTACCGGCAAGGTTTATCCAGGCTCTTGCGCTTGCAGCAGAGGTGACCTCACGGTATTTTCCGGAAGGGGTGGTCGCAGGTGTAGACGCTTCTGCTCCTCCTAAATCAGCGGTTGACGATTTTTTACCATCGCAACCTGTCGCCTCGGGGTTTCGTTTCTCAGAATCTCCCTTGGTGGCTTATGAAATGGCGAAAGTTTTGGCTACTCACCCACCTCTGGGTAGTAACATTCCTCTTCGACCAGTGCCACTTCTGGTGGCGCATGGACCGGTTCCCCCTTCAGTGGATTCATGGCTGGCCACAGAGCAGCAGGCTTCTGTGTTTCGTCATGCCACACACAGGAAGTTAGTGTTGAAACATTCCAATCGCGGGTTGATTCAAACTTTTGCCCTACCTCGGGCTCCACTTCCGGTGACTCCAGCTGTTGACTTCCTGCGTTTTGAGCATTTCAAGAAGGATAAAGCTTTTCCTTACACTGAATCTTCTCTTCTGGGGTTAGAGGAAACAGGCAGATCTGCACTGGAACTTGCATCCCTCTCGGATACGCTGCTGCGGTCTTTGACGCGGGCGCTTACTTCTTCCCTAGAACCTTTTGAGTTCAGGCAAGATGCAAGCGAACAGGATGTGGCGGCACTTTTGTCGGCATTGGCTAAAGTTTCGGCGCAACAAATGGCCTCGTCAGCACGGCTCTACGCTCATGCAGTTTTCACTCGAAGGGATAACTTCCTCTCCGAGTCTAGACTGCAGGATCGGAGAACTATTGACTCTTTGCGCACATCTCCTTTCACGGAGGAGGCGCTCTTTGGTCCTTTGGCTCTTGATGCTCTTCACAAAGAGACCCAAGAGGCAAAGGATTTGGAGTTTGCCAGATACAATCAACGCTCCGCTAGTCATACCAAACCATCCAGCTCTGCTACCTACATGGCCCCTGCGGCTAAAGGAAGCTTTAAGCAAAACTCTGGTTCCTCTCGAGGTCGTGGAAGGGGTGCTTCTTCTAGCAACAAGAAGCCTTCCTTTGGCAAGTCTCGGGGGTCTGGGCGAAAGCCCAACCCCCAATGATTCCCCCCCGATCTGATTATCTCTGCAGCCTCCATTCCCGTGATGGTGGGCGGTCCGTCTCGGGCGATCGAATTTTGGATGCAGAACGTATCCAACAATTGGATCGTAGGGATAGTCAGATCGGGGTTCCGGCTTCTCTGGAAAGAGGAAAAGGCTCCTCTTACCAGAGTTCTCCCTCACTTTTCTTTTCCGGCCAACAAGGAATCAGTCATGGTCATAGATGCCGAGATTCTGGCCCTTTTACGGAAGCAAGCGGTGGAGGTAGTATTAGATCATTCCTCCCCCGGCTTTTACAACCGGATTTTCGTGGTACCCAAGGCCTCAGGGGGGTGGCGCCCAGTTCTGGACCTTTCCTCCCTGAACGCCTACCTAAGGGACATACGCTTTACCATGGAAACACCAGCTACGGTCAGGGACGCCCTTCGCCCGGGCGATTGGGTCACCTCCATCGACCTCTCAGACGCGTATTTTCATCTTCTCATACATCCTTGCGACAGGAAGTGGTTGAGGTTTCGGTGGAGAAACAAGGCATACCAGTTTCGGGCCCTGCCCTTTGGCCTATCCCTAGCGCCATGGATCTTCACAATGGTTGTCCGACAGATTTGTGCTCTTATCCGGCAGAAGGGGGTACGTCTTCGGGCGTACCTCGACGATTGGCTGATTCTGCATCAGGATCGAGGTCTTTGCCTTTCTCACACTCATGTCGTCCTGCGTCTCGCATTGGATATGGGATTTGCAGTCAATCAGACCAAGTCGGATCTCACTCCCGCTCAGGAGTTTTCTTACCTGGGTATGAGATTCGACACAGTAGCCTGGACCGTTCGGCCCTCTCTCAAGAGAGTGGACAAACTCCAAGACTTAATCAGAAATCTGAACAAGCAGCACAGTGCTCCTATGAGGATTCTGGCGTCCGTGTTAGGACAAATGGAATCAATGTCCAAACTTGTACCGCTGGGACGAGTGTTCAAGCGTCCTTTTCAGTCAGCTCTAGCAGCGGCTTGCGATCCGGCCTCTCAAGGCTGGGAGGTGTCTGTTCCCCTTCGGGACTGGTTTCGTCGCACAACCAATCAATGGTTGCAGACGGAATGGATTTTGCAGGGCGTTCCGTTTGTCCTTCCGTCCTACAGTGCAGAGCTTTGCACAGATGCCTCCATGGTGGGATGGGGTGCTCATTTGGAACAGCACACGGCCTCAGGCCTCTGGGATGCTGTCCAAATGAAATCCCACATCAACAGACTCGAACTCGAAGCTGTGGCGCAGGGCCTTCTGGCTTTTCTGTCGCATCTGCAAGACAAACATGTGCGTGTCCTGACGGACAACACCACGGTTGCGGCTTATATCAACAACCAGGGCGGAGTTCGCTCTCCCTCCCTGTCGCTGAGAGCGTGTCAGATTCTGACCTGGTGCCAACAACAGCGGATCGTTCTGTCCGCGAAACATCTTCCGGGACGGTTGAACGTTGTGGCAGACGCTCTCAGCCGGTCTTCCCGTGTGATTCACACGGAGTGGACTATCACGCATCACGCACTCCAGCGGCTTTGGGTCCATTTCGACAAGCCACAGATAGATCTGTTCGCGACACGGTTTTCAAAGAGACTTCCTCTCTTCGTTTCCCCGTGTCCGGATCCAGAGGCAATGGCAGTGAACGCCATGGAACTGGATTGGTCGGGCCTGGTTGCGTACGCGTTTCCTCCACCATCCCTGCTCGGGAAAGTGTTACGAAAAGTGGAGATGGAGCGGCCCTCTCTGGTGTTAGTAGCTCCTTTGTGGACAAGCCAACACTGGTATCCGGACCTACTGCGCCTGTCTCGAGGCTCTCCCGTCCCTCTCAATCTAGTAAAGGGAGAGCTTCTACAACCAAGAACAGGCATTCCTCACGGAAATCCGCAGTCTCTGCGTCTTCACGGGTGGATGTTGTGAGAAATTCTCTTCTGCACGCAGGTGCTTCGGACATCACTGTTTCGTTGATTCAAAAAGCTCACAGAGCTTCCACAAGTTCGGTTTATACCTCACACTGGAAGGCTTGGAATACTTGGTGTCAGTTAAACAACGTCAACCCAGTAGCGCCTAGGTCCATGCAAGTCGCTAATCATTTGGCTTGGTTGTCTTCACAAGGTTGTTCTGCCTCCTCCCTTAAGGTTAGAAGATCAGCTATATCTTCAACATTACGACAATTAGGGCATGTTATCAATCTTGGCGGTCCAATAGCTTCAGTGCTGAAAGGCGCCTCGATTGCAGATATTAAAACCAAACAACCAGTACCGGCTTGGGATCTCTTTCTTGTCCTTGAATTTTTGAGATCGTCAGACTTTGAGCCTTTGCATGTGGCAAGCTTACAAAATCTAACCCGCAAGACATTAATGTTACTGCTGTTAGCTACGGCCAGACGCGGTAGCGAGGTACATTCTTTATCTGGCCTGCAGAAAGACATTTCGTTTCAAGCAGACGGTTCCGTCTCACTTAATTTTCGACCAGATTTTCTGGCAAAAAATCAGAGGCCAGATCAGCAATCACCAGTGATCACAGTTATGCCACTGTCTAATATCTTAGCTCCAAACGATCCAGATCTTATGAACTGTCCGGTTCGTGCGCTAACGACTTACTTATCTCGTACAACCCCCATTCGGGCTAGTAGTCAGAAGCTGTTATTCATCTCCACGAACACAGCTAGACACAAAGACATTGCCAAAGTCACTTTAGCAAAATGGGCTTCCACTCTCATTAGACAAGCCTATGTGTGGTGGCAGCAGAATGATGGTGGACGGTCTTCTCAGTTCATCCTTCCTCTCTCCTCGGCGAGGACTCATGAGACCCGTGCTTGGGCCTCATCTCTCGCTGTCCTCAAATCCAGGCGTCTATCTGAGGTCTTGGGCGCCGCTTACTGGAGATCAGAAGACGTCTTCCTGAATTACTATTTGAGGGACGTCGCTGCCACTCGTCCTGATGGATGCAACGTCCTACCTGCGGTCGTGGTTGCCGGGCAGGCTCTACCCAGAAATTAGGGTGAGTTATCTGTCTGTTTATATTCATGTTTTATGATCCCACCTCCTTAAGTAGCAATCTGCTATTTATGAGATTTGGGGAAGTAATATGTAATTTAATCAAAAATTTTAGTGTAAATTTTCATTTGATTAATATACTTACCCAAATCTCATATCAAATGCCCTCCCACCTACCCCGCTTTCAGACTTGCTCAGGCTTGTCAAGAAGTGAATTGAAGATGGCGGCCGCGTGTCACGTGGCGATAAGGGGAGCCTACCCTGGGGTATCACGTGGTCTAGTGACTGTTTATGTGATTTTTTCTTTAGGGGAGTGGCTTCCCTTGTGTTACCAGGGAAGCGTGTTCAACGTTTAAGCACTTAACGGAAGTAAATTGCTATTTATGAGATTTGGGTAAGTATATTAATCAAATGAAAATTTACACTAAAATTTTTGATTAATGACTTTGGTCGTTAAAAATCTGAAAATTGTAAAATAAAAATATAAAAAAATTATAAAACGATCCAAATTTACGTTCATCTTATTCTTCATCATTTTCTGATTCCAAAAACATATAAATATGTTATATTTGGATTAAAAACAAGCTTTGAAAATTAAAAATTATGATCAAAATTAAATTTTTGAAACACTTTCATCTTATTCCTTGTCGGTTCCTGATTCCAAAAACATATAGATATGATATGTTTGGATTAAAAACACGCTCAGAAAGTTAAAACGAAGAGAGGTACAGAAAAGCGTGCTATCCTTCTCAGCGCAACTACTACCCCGCTCTTCTTGTCAATTTCACTGCCTTTGCCACAAGCGGTGGACTGACGATGCTACGAGTATACGGTCTTGCTGAAAAATTGCAGTGCGTTCAGTTTCATTCTGTGAGTTCGACAGCTTGACTAAATGTTGTATTTTCGCCTTACGCGACTTGTTTGTTTGTTTGATTGCTTAACGCCCAGCCGACCACGAAGGGACATATCAGGGCGGTGCTGCTTTGACATATAACGTGCGCCACTCACAAGACAGAAGTCGCGGCACAGGCTTCATGTCTCACCCAGTCACATTATTCTGACACCGGACCAACCAGTCCTAGCACTAACCCCATAATGCCAGACGCCAGGCGGAGCAGCCACTAGATTGCCAATTTTAAAGTCTTAGGTACGACCCGGCCGGGGTTTGAACCCACGACCTCCCGATCACGGGGCGGACGCCTTACCACTAGGCCAACCGTGCCGGTGGAGGTAGTCTTAAAATGGGGGTAAATTTACAGAGGTTATGAACAAAAAATCTAAAAAAAAGCAAGCTCTTAAAAAGGAGGAAGTCTTAAATTGGGGGGTCTTAAAATGGAGGTTCCACTGTATCATGTTTTTTCTGATTTCTCTGGAGGCTCAGATATTCTTGTAACGTGATAAAGGCTGCTCTGGTTTAAGACTCCCTCTCTGTACAGACCTACTTTTTCAGATTTTAAGTCTTGCTACAATGGAGATATCACTGTACTCTTTAATACTGTTGAAGGAGAAAATGATGAGAAGACAAGTTGTTGTATGTGAGCGTGCTTGTACACAGCAGTATGTGTGCTTGCATGAGTGCTTAGGCCAACAACAAAAAATAGGTGTGGTTACGGTAACATAGCCCAAAAAAAATAGGGTAGGAAGGTAGGCAATCACTTTTTTTTTTAAAACTTTTTTTTCTAATGTGTACAAATTAAACCTACTTGACAGGGAAATAAGTGTGCGACTCGGGCGCTTTCGCTTTCATTGCGTTTTCTGCACTCGTTTTCTTGGTTTTTGTGTTGTTTTTTTGACAAATGTAATAAAAAGTTATAGGGTCGGCCCCTAAAAATAGGGTAGGTCGGGTTACCGTAACCACACCTATTTTTTTTTTAGGCCTTACCTGTTGTTACTGCTAGTGTGAAATGTTCTGGTAAATCTTCGGGGATGGGGGAGGTGTAGGGGTATGGAGAGCACTCTATACTTTGTTCTGCAAGATAGTGATACCACACAATATTCATACTAAATTTAATGGTCAAAATCAGTCTTTGCCGTTCACACAAGACCGTCTTAGGTTATGTCTGTATTCAATATTGGGAATACAGTGGAACCCCCCTTTTAAGATCTCCACAAATCTGAGAAAATCAGGTCTTAAAAAGAAGGGAGTTTTAAAATGGGGGTACATTTACAGAGGTTATGAACAGAAAGTCTGAAAAAACAGGGTCTTAAACGGAGGAAGTCTTAAAAGGGGGGTTCCACTGTATGTTGTACAACTCTGGTTGATTAATCCTGGCCATATGATAACAAACTTATCAGAAGGCTGGCCAGCAGGTCACATGTATATTTTCTATTACATTAACACGTTCAAACAGAGAGACGGAAGCAAGAAAGACTGATTATATGGGTAGAGGAGAACTATTGACGGATGCAGCAACAAATAGAACTTGAACAGTTTAAGTGTTTTCTGTCTCAGCGCGCAGGGCCACGGACTGCTTTGTGAGGAGTCAGGACACTCAGGGGACAACGTGCGATACTGCGGCTACTGTTCTTATCATTATAAGAAAGTGGTGAGTGTGCTGTACTATTTTATGATGAGTGCAGGAACACACATGCTGTTGTGAAAAACACTGGAGACATATTGCTAGTGTTACATTGTATGCAGTTCCATTTTTGGCTCTCAGATTTGTCATTACTAAAAGCACAAGCATTCTGAACTTCTTTCTAATTATGGTATGGTGAAGATAACGCATAAATATATATCTGAGCTCAGGACTACAGAGAGATAGGATGTATACATGTGGTATTAATAGTAACAACTCTACCAGAGCCCCATTTTTTTCTGAAACTGAAAGAGACAATGTAACTGTAGATAGTGTAATGCCTTTGGGAATTGAATGTAATTATTGACATGTATTGGGGAAAATAATGCCTCATGATTCTCACCGCACAATTGGAAATGGAATTCAAAGTGCTCTATTCTGCACAAAAGTTGTTTTAGTTCAAATTTTTTCTGAAGTGCATTGATTCAAGTTTTTCATGGCATCCTGCAAATGATTGAGAACACAATCACTTATAGCTTCCACTTTACAGATTGTAAGTGTAGCTAGGTGGGAATAAGACATTCGATATTCAGGCCTGGGAATGATACACCTTTCGTCGTAAATACGACAAAGTCCTTTTCTAATTGTGTAAGAAAAAAGCCTCCGTGTGCCCTTAAAAATGCTTGAAACGCAAAATGTGTCCGTCAGTACTCCCAAACCACTTTTACTCATTCCCAGACCTGGACATTATAAGTCTTATTCATCCTACACAGCAAGTAGGTGACCAACAGGTTGTCTCATCCCAGTCTGCTTTGCTTTGTTTACTTTTGGTGGTTTTTGTTGTTGTTGGGGTGGGTTTTTTTCTTTCATGTCTTAAAAAAAAGTATGTAAGTTTTGTCACATTTTATCAACAAATGGATACATGTCTGTCTTTCTTGAAAAAAGATTACCGTTTGTGAATGTTCACAGTAGTTTTTCTTTGTGTTGATACATGTAGTGATGTACTGATGTAGTAATACTAACATATGTCAAACTTATGGTAGTCTCAGAAGGGTCTTTCATGTCTATGGTAGTCTTGGAATTTGTTGCTGTGTAAGATTTTGTGACACGCTTGCAGGGTACGGGGTTGTGCCTCCAGGCAACAGGCAAGACAAGCAGGCTGTTGTAAAGCATCGGTCAGTCCTGATTTTTCCTGTAGGCTGTCAGCTGTGTTTGTGTTTACCAGTCATGCAGGGATGGTGCTGTCAGCAGCGTGTGTGTTTGTGACCTTTCATGTGCATTGTGGCAGTTGCCCTTCTGTTCCCTATTTGTGTGTGTAAAACTGTCTTATCTCCTTGTTTACTGAAGAGCTTTTGAACTTGCGGTCCATTTCCAGGTGAGTGGACCATCTGCAAAGCGGGGGAGAAGCAAACGAAAGTGTGCAGAGCGGCCCTTGAACTACGCGTCAGATACTGTAGAGGTGAACACTGGCAGCTCTACCAGGGGCGACTAACTATGCACTTTGGCTTTCATTTTCACTGGCTTACTAAAGGTCGTTCACTCACTACTTCGGTTTCATCCGCAGCACTGGGGCACATGTCAAGTTACCTAAGCCGTTGACAGAATGACCGGGTGATACCCTGTGTTGCTACCGACGTTTTCAGGCTTACTGTGGAGAGCGTTATCGCACTGCCCTGTAGGACTAGGAGGAAAGCTTATTCTTAAGATTTTGCTGTTGTATGATTCCGTTTGTGTAGTTCTTTTTATTTCTTTGTTCTCTTATTTTATTTATGAAGTAGTTAAAATCGTAAGTATTATGATTGTGTTCAGTGATGTGCCTTATTTATCAATGGGTTATGGTCCTGAGCTGTGTACCAGTGAAAACCGTGTTACGAAGTTGGCATTGCTTTACTTAACTGAGAATTTTTAACCATACAAATTGGTTTAATTAATAAGAACTGGTTCCATCTATCCTTGGCCTGCAGATAAAGAATTAGAAATACTTGCACATTTTGTTGTCTACGTTCAGTAAGTTACAAAGGTTTTAAAGTACATGTATGTCAACTTTGTAACATGGAAACCAAAGGTTGTGACATGGATTTGAACATCAACAATTATTAAAAAAAAAAAAAAAGACACAAATATTTACTATGTTTTTGTTGCATGTCTGTATAATTTCGTAACTGGCGTATTACTGAAAAAAAAGTCGAGAGAATACATTTTAATTGCCATTTAATAATTATATACTACGTTATGATCACTTAAAGGACTAAAAATGCATGTCACAAAATGGTACACAGCTCTGGAGAATAACCCCAATCTGTTGCTACAGAATGTGGTGCCTTCTTTGTTGCTCAGGCGTTGATGGTGGGCTTGTCTGAACTTCCTGATGTTGTATTCCAGATTTCTGCGCAGAAGAAAGATGCCAACATCAAAGTCATTCCAGCCTTCAAACCAATTCCAGCGGACAGCGCCTCACCAGATACCACCCCAGAGAAAGCAGGGATTGGACCCCCCAAGCAGGAAAAGGAGAAGAGGGTAAGGTGCATAATGATGTTGACATTACATGCATTGTGTGTCTGAAAAAGACATACCTACAGCTGCCAAATGCTTCGTTTTCAGTGTAGCATGCTACGTTTTAAGAGCAATTGCTACACCAAGCTAAAGAGTGCTACGCTTAAACAAAAAGACATACCTACAGCTGCCAAATGCTTCGTTTTCAGTGTAGCATGCTACGTTTTAAGAGCAATTGCTACACCAAGCTAAAGAGTGCTACGCTTAAACAAATTATCACAAGCATGCATCAATTCCATCTTTCTTGTTAGTCCAGGTACTCATTTCTGCTTTCCACTCCATGCCGCGATCACAAAATTGGTAATAAAACATCGTCTACACTGAAAAATGGCACTGTAGTTACTCTCTAATAGACATTTTATGTTCCTGCATTCTCATGAAACTTGATTACAAATTTCTATTCTTGAGCAAGATGGCATAAATGCAGATGTGGGGATAAATGTTAGAAAAAGCTACGCTTGAACACCATTAGCTATGCTGAAAATTCCCAAAAATTCTGAATTGCTACACAAGCGACTTAATAAATTTTGGCAGGTATGGGATCCTGATGTAAGTGCGCTTGATCATAATGGTTATTTTCTGTTTCTGCTGCTTTCCAGTTTCCTACTCCTAGTAAAAATCAGCCAGCCGAGATAAGTGATATTCAAAGACGGATGATGTTGGTGCACAAAAATAAGAGTTGAAAATAAATAAATGATTCGAAGTGATGCGAATATGTTCTTCTAAGGTCTGTGCACTGTGCGTGTGTGTGCTCAGTGCTGTCTTTGTGCACCCCATATTTGTTAGTTTGCTTGGGTAATTGGCAGACTAAGTATGTGTCATAGGTACATTGGTGTCATTTGAGGCACGCAGGCAGCCCTTTGCCTGAGACTTATTTCAAATTGCCCAAAATGTTGCTATCATTTGGGCAGAATTGAAATTTTTCACAATGGTGGAAAGGTGACTGAACTGACACCAAGGACTGCTGAAAACTGCAGCATCTCTTATGACCATTTTGCCGACCGGACATCAGTAATTGAAAGCTGTACAGTAAAACCCCCTTTTATCACCTTCAAAATTCTAAGAAAATCAGGTCTTAAAATGGGGAGTCTTAAAGTGGAGGTAAATTTACAGGGGTTAGGCCAAAAAAAAAAATAGGTGTGGTTACGGTAACATAGCCAAAGAAAATAGGGTAGGAAGGTAGGCAATTACATTTTTTTTTCTTTTCTTTTTTTTCTAATGTGTACAAATTAAACCTACTTGACAGGGAAATAAGTGTGCGACTCGAGCGCTTTCGCTTTCATTGCGTTTTCTGCACTCGTTTTTGAGTCACTTGAGAAAAAGTGACTCTATGTAATCGGTCAGTGTTAGTCTGTCCGGCCGGCCGTCCGGCCGGCCGGCCGTCCGTAGACACCACCTTAACGTTGGACTTTTCTCGGAAACTATCAAAGCGATCCGGCTCATATTTTGTTTAGTCGTGACCTCCAATGACCTCTACACTTTAACGATGGTTTCTTTGACCTTTTTCAAGGTCACAGGTCAGCGTCAAAGGAAAAATTAGACATTTTATATCTTTGACAAAGTTCATCGGATGTGATTGAAACTTTGTAGGATTATTCTTTACATCAAAGTATTTACATCTGTAGCCTTTTACGAACGTTATCAGAAAAACAAGGGAGATAACTAGCCTTTTCTGTTCGGCAACACACAACTTAACGTTGGGCTTTTCTCGGAAACTATAAAAGTGACCGGGCTCAAATTTTATGTGAACGTGACTCCCAGTGACCTCTACACTTTGACGTCTGCTTTGGTGACCTTTGACCTTTTTCAAGGTCACAGGTATGTCTTGAAGGAAAAAAATTGAAATATCATATCTCTGAAACTATTCATCGGATTTGATTCAAACTTTATAGGATTATTCTTTACATCAAATTATTTACATCTGTATTGTGTTGTGAATAGCAATTTCTTCCTGTCCATCTGATGCCTCATATAATATTCAGAACTGCGAAAGTGACTCGATCGAGCGTTTGCTCTTCTTGTTTTGTGTTTTTTTGACAAATGTAATAAAAAGTTATAGGGTCGGCCCCTAAAAATAGGGTAGGTCGGGTTACCGTAACCACACCTATTTTTTTTTTAGGCCTAATGAACAGAACATCTGAGGAAGGAATGTATTTGAAAGGAGCGAGTCTTAAAGGGGGTTCCCCTGTACATACAATTGTCTTTTTTACTTTGTATCCTTGATGTGATTTTAAGGGGAGGCACTGGTGTTAAAAGTGATTTTTTTTGTTTGTTTCATAACTCTTGGGTCAACAATTGTTTTTAGAATTTAAGTCCTCAGTCCATCTCCTGAGAAAATGAAAAAAATTGGACCATCGGTTGCCATGGTAGCAATCCAAGATGGCCGCCAAACTGCCCCATTTTAAAACTGCATGAAATTTTCTTTTGATGCTTGTTATTTTAATGCACAATATGTTGACATTTTTCCCCAGCAGTTGCCAAAGGCAGCAGAGCAGAAGGTGAGCGGCAGCGGAGACAGCAACGGTCACGTCAAACCCCAGCCCTGCAAAGCCCGTCCGGTGTTCCTCTCCTCTCTCAGCACCAGTTCTATCAACTCAGACTCTTCCCACGCATCCGCCGAAGTTCAGGGACTGACAGACCCGGAGCTGAAAAAGAACTCCACAAGTGCTGTTGGTGATGTAAGTGGTGGTGCTGTTGTGGGAGATTCGGAACTCTCGTTGAATCATGACAGTGGTGGTGTGGCCAGCGGGGGTGTTAGCGCTGCCGTCGTCTCAGCCAGCAGCGTCCCACCTCCTCCCCGCAGTCACAGCGCCATCAGTGTGGAAAACTTGACGCTCAGTTCCTCCTGCTCCAACAGTCACGGGGACATTCGCCCGGGGCAGGAGGCTTCGTTCCCTGCCTCGGAGAACCTCTTTGCTCCTCTGTGCAATTCCTCTCACAGTTCTAGCAGCAGTAGTGGGATTTTTGGTAGCGCATCCAACAGCAGTGTGCCTGCCAGCCACCCTGTGTCGTCGTCTGTGTACGAGAACTCTTTTCCGAGCAGTGGTGTTGGACTGAACAGCACAGTGGGAGGGGTAGGGCTCAGTGGACTACTCAATGCGCCTTTAGCATCACAAGGCCTTACACCAGTTACACCTGCAGTGCCAGAACCCGAGGTGACCTCAGCCAAAAGACAACGGTCAAACTCCAAGTAAGTTGTCCTTGTGGTACTCGTTTCTGTGCCTCAATGTTTTCTAGCTTTGGGCTGAAGTCAATCACTCAGTACCCTGCTTCATGTTGTTGGTTTACATTTTTCAGATGCCTTGGTGTGGAATAGAAAGAGGATGTGGTTAGACAGCATTTGGGAGAGGGAAGGGCTGTTAAAGAGAGACATTATGAATATTATACATTATTTGCGTTTTTGACCAAAATATGACATTTTACACAGATTGAGACAGTCATTGTTCTCCGAGACCTTGAACAATGTCATATTTTGGTCAAAAACGCAAATAACATTTATGTACCGATCGAATTCCTTTCAGGTACTGACTTTGTTGTTTTAACGATTGAACAAGCACACACATGCAAGCAAATACATAAGCTTCATATTTGGGCGTTTCAAGTTGACCGAAACTTCAAAGGAACTACAAAACACACGTCATGTACTGACTTTTTTGTTGTTTTGACGATTGAACGAGCACACACACATGCAATCAAACACATGACGTGTGTTTTGTAGTTCCTTTGAAGTTTCTGTCAACCTGAAACGCCCAAATAGGAAGTTTTGTAGGCCTTTGACGTCACATGGCTCAAAGAAGGGAAATCCAATGTCCAATCGATACATGATCTCTTTACTCTTAATCTTATTTTAGCACTAGCAGTACTAGATCATTAAAATAAAGGCCTGAGGTCAACCATTTTTGACTCACATGCGAAGCAAAAGTGAGTCTATGTACTCACCCGAGTCGTCCGTCCGTCCGTCCGTCCGGAAAACTTTAACGTTGGATATTTCTTGGACACTATTCAGTCTATCAGTACCAAATTTGGCAAGATGGTGTATGATAACAAGGCCCCAAAAAACATACATAGCATCTTGACCTTGCTTCAAGGTCAAGGTCGCAGGGGCCATAAATGTTGTCTAAAAAACAGCTATTTTTCACATTTTTCCCATTTTCTCTGAAGTTTTTGAGATTTAATACCTCACCTATATATATGATATATAGGGCAAAGTAAGCCCCATCTTTTGATACCAGTTTGGTTTACCTTGCGTCAAGGTCACAGGAGCTCTTCAAAGTTGGATTGTATACATATTTTGAAGTGACCTTGACCCTGAACTATGGAAGATAACTGTTTCAAACTTAACAAGAGGCGAAGCCTTCAAGGCTCCCGTTAGAAATCAACAAACAGTAACATAACACAAACTCACTCACTCCGTAACACACACACACAAACACACACACACACACAAACACACACACACACACACACACACACACACACACACACACGCACGCACACACACAGTTAAAACTAACGCATCATATCAACTCCATGTATAATTTTCAAAAGAAGGCAAACAGATAAAATGACTAGGGTAATAGGTTAGGTACCTGCCATGTGGGCACTTTTTCCACTGCTGTCCTCAGTCCTATACTTTTCATCAAGACTTGTCACCATGCCGAGTAGATCTAAATTCGGAAGTCTTCATGTGGCTGAGGCATATATCTGACATAGCGTCGATCTTGTTGTAGGTTAACCTCCTTTCTGAAACAAATGGCAAAATGCGATTAGTTATGATGACTACAACCTACACAAATATAAACAGTGTTTTGAAACAGAATAGTCAGGTTATACAAGCCACTTTACCTATGCAGCATGGTAACCCTACAATATGCGAAACATGTCGACTGCAGCAGCCTGGTTCTTAAAATAATTCTGACGGTCAACACAGCCAGAAATGCCAACAAAGACAAGAAAGCTGTGGCAAGGTAAGCTTACCAAACGTTACATAGCGAATCATATGATAGTGCGTAAACAGCAAACAGTAGATCTACAATCAAAGAGAGGATCGAGTCTGGAATGAAACGCGATACAGATCTAGCATTCAAAAACTGTCTTTCACGTTCAAGGAAGTTGTTGCAAAGTACTTAAGACTTACTAAATTGTACAGACAAAACCATGACAGTGCATGTTTTGAATCTGAGGAAAAAATCGTGATCATTTTGACTTTGAGAACAGATTCATTCCGTTTCCTTATATCTGCATGTTCAAGTAAATGGTGGACAGTTTTTTTCGGGCAGAGTAAACTTAACTTGAGACTCTACTGCAAGTCTTGAAATTCACATAAATCGAACCACGAGCAAAGACATCCAAACATAACAGGCACTTTAGATCAACTCATTTCACTAGAGGTGACTGCCTAGCACTGTGTTTGACATCCGTGTCTGCTGAAATAAAAAGAAATTAAAACAAAACGGATTAACAGTAGGTGACACGTTATCAGAGTGGGAGACACTAGATCTGTCTCTGAACTTACCGGGATACGGCTGCAAGATCGACACTGACTGCCGCGCTTTCGACAGCTCTTCCTCGCGTGGACATTGGAAACACGCTGTGCAGATCAAATTGTAGGAAATCTCCCTTTGGTATCTTCTTTATTTACTTTTCTGGAGCTTAGAAACCGAACAACATGAAATCGTCTTCCCCGGCGAATCGGCGAGGTGAGAACTGGACCACAATCCTTCGCGTGACCCCTGACCTGATCTTGACACCTGACCTGCCGTCTACATGCCAAACACGACACAAATCAGTCAACTGCTTGTACCCCTTCAAAACCCCCCACCACCCGTTTTCTTTGGATACACGCTTTAACTACACACATGCCGACACAATGTTGATCATTGCTTCAATAATTTGAAGATGGTGCTTGAAAATTAACCACGTGAAATGAGTATTTCGGTGTTTAGCCAAAAATGTTAAAGTTTCTACCACAGACATACACACATACATACATACGCACGCACGCACGCACAGACAGACAAAGTTTACCATCGCATAGGCTACACTTACGTGAGCCAAAAATTATGTGGGGCACATGTTATGCTTTCATCATGAGACACATTTGGTCACATATGATCAAGGTCAAGGTCACTTTGACCCTTATGAAATGTGACCAAAATAAGGTAGTGAACCACTAAAAGTGACCTTATCTCATGGTAGAAAGAGCCAATAAGCACCATTGTACTTCCTATGTCTTGAATTAACAGCTTTGTGTTGCATGACCTTGGATGACCTTGACCTTGGGTCAAGGTCACATGTATTTTGGTAGGAAAAATGTGTAAAGCAGTTCTTAGTGTATGATGTCATTGCTAGGTTTAGCTGAAGGTCAAGGTCATGTAAAGGTCAAGGTCAAGCATGTGAGTCGTATGGGCTTTGCCCTTTTTGTTGTGTTATGTATGACACCTGCCCCACCTTATTTCACTAATTGATCTGAACATTACAATTTAAATGCACAATTGCATGGAAAATTCACAATGTGTGACTGACATTGTCAAGAAATGTTCAGCTTATTTTGTTTTTATTTTTGTAACCAACACATTTTCTCAGTTTCTGGGTGTTGGCTTATTTAAAATGTGTTGTTGCTTGTTAAATCAGGAATGTGGAAGTTTAAAACATTGCACTAGCCCAACAGGCCAGTAACTTTTTAAAATTCGCTAGCCCACAGAAACGGCCATGCCACTATTTTTCAATTGATTTCACTTGAGAGAACTAGTAATTAGAACTAGTATGTCTTTTAACATGTTTTCAAGGCCTAGAACAAGCTGTTGGTCAAACTAATTTGATAAGTAGGCAAATAAGATTGAGAGTAAGAGAAATTTTTAGCAGCAGAGATATATTTTGCAACACTATTTTAGTGAACAATTGTTACATTATTGTACAGTTGGAAATTAGAAACTGCTACTTCGTAAGTTCAGAAACATGTTGCTCACACAATGGGCGAGTGCTTTACTCTTTTCCAATTCCAGTCGCCCAGGAACATTTTACCCAACGAGGGCGAGTGTATTTTGGCATCCCTGTTATTGTACCGTATTTTCCGGGTTACAAGGTCAAGGTCATCCAAGGTCATGCAACACAAAGCTGTTAATTACAATTTTGATTACAATTTTCAGATTTTTAATGACCAAAGTCATTAATTAATTTTTAAGCTTCCAAGCTGAAATGCAATACATTATACCAAAGTCCGGCCTTCGTCGAAGATTGCTTGGCCAAAATTTCAATCAATTTTATTGAAAAATGAGGGTGTGACAGTGCCGCCTCAACTTTTACAAAATGCCGGATATGACGTCGTCATCAAAGACATTTATCGAAAAAATGAAAAAAACGTCTGGGGATATCATACCCAGGAACTCTCATGAAAAATTTCATAAAGATCGGTCCAGTAGTTTACTCTGAATCGCTCTACACACACACACACACACACACACACACACACAAACACACCACGCACACACACACACACACACACACACACACACACACACACACACACCACGACCCTCGTCTCGATTCCCCCCTCTATCATCTATGTTAAAGCATTTAGTCAAAACTTGACTAAATGTAAAAACGACTACCGGTATTCGAGATGGAGGTGAGTTCTTGTCACATTTTGTTCCCAATGATTGGTTCCCAATTTTTTTTTTCGTATTTCATACACGGATTAGGCGCTTTGTTATACAAGGCGCAGGGGTCAAACTCAAGGGAAAAAGTCGCGCCTTATGACCCGGAAAATACGGTAAATGAATTTGATGAAAGCAAGAAAGGGCTTTTTTCATTGCTTACTTTACTTAATTACTGTGAGCTTGATTAAATACCAGTTCTCTTGTTTTTTAACTATCTTGGTGGCTTTGTTGTTGTTGTTTTAGTAGTAATAGTTTTATTTTGCTTTGGTTTATTCAATTTCCAGTCCTTGTATTGTAATGAAGCATGTGGAATGGTGAGTGCATACAATTTAGCTTACATTAGCCTTTAATGTACGATTCCAAGTGTAAAAAAGAGTTCATTGCTTTTTGTTTTGCTCCAAAGGCAAGTTCTCTAAATGACAAATATTGTTCATATAATATATATTGCTTTAGCCCAGTTTAGGTCTCAACCCCTTACATCTATAGATGTAAGTTGTAAACTAACTATAATGTATACATCTGAACTGAATACACTCCCCCCGCGGGTTAGGGGGAAGAATTTACCCGATGCTCCCTAGCATGTCGTAAGAGGCGACTAACGGATTCTGTTTCTCCATTTACCCTTGTTAAGTGTTTCTTGTATAGAATATAGTCCATGTTTGTAAAGATTTTAGTCAAGCAGTATGTAAGAAATGTTAAGTCCTTTGTACTGGAAACTTGCATTCTCCCAGTAAGGTCATACATATATTGTACTACGTTGCAAGCCCCTGGAGCAATTTTTGGATTAGTGCTTTTGTGAACAAGAAACAATTAACAAGTGGCTCTATCCCATCTCCCCCCTTTCCCCGTCGCGATATAACCTTGAACGGTTGAAAACGACGTTAAACACCAAATAAAGAAAGAAAGAAACTGAATACACATCTGACCCAGTTTGTGATAACATAAGGCCCTATATTTGGTGATTAGATCTGTGGATCGTAAAGACAAGAAGGAGAAGAAGCCGCGAAAGCCCAGTGGGGAAGTGAAGAGCAAAGGTTCCCGTGCTGGCCACAAGACCGGCAGTAGCAACAGAGGCAAGAAGGATGCAACCCAGGGACGTTCAGTAACGGGCACTGCTTTAGGGTGAGGATTTGACCCCTTTGAGTATTACCACTATTACTAGTAGAGCTCTTTGGTTTAACGGTTTTATTAAAAACAAAAGCTAACAAATATACTAACATTAACAACAATGTAAAACTGAAGGTAAAAGACGATCAAACTCTAAAACAAGAAAGGAGTTCATATTTGAACATACAGTACTTTACTATTTATCAAGGGTGATTCATCACCGCAGTTTTGTTTGTGATTATACTGTCTGAAATCTCTTGTTATTGCAAATCATCAATGATCATCAGGGTTTTGTGTACACGTGTGAGTTGTACTTGTAGTAATTCAGTGCAGTTTAACATAATAGTAAAAAAAAACAAAGTCTTCAACAGAATTGAAGAAGATTCCCTCAGAAGCAGCTGATCAAATTTAAATTATGATCTTAATTTTATTCATAAACAGAACTTTTCACTGTTGTGTAGGGCTTCTTTTTACTTTCAGTTTTGTGTTGTTGTTTAATCATTATTAGGCCAAAAAAAAAAATTTGTCTGTTTCTGGTAACATGGCTAAAAAAAAGTAGGGTAGGTAGGAAGGGATTTTTTATTTTATTTTATTTTTTTTAATTTTTTTTTACCCCAAATGTAGACCAATAAAACTAACTTTAAAAATCGCGCAAAGAGACTGGATTCACTATACATAGAGACAAGACACTCAACACATTTACAAATCGTCAGCGGACTTTCGTTTTCACACGTTTTTGTTGTTCATTTTCTCACCCTGTCCTTTACCACCAAAAAAAAAAAAAAAAAAATTTGAGTTTGGAAAAAAAAAGTTTAGGGTCGGCGCCGAAATTTAGGGTCGGTTGGGTGAACAGAAACAGACAATTTTTTTTTTTTTGCCTTAGTATTATGAGCTCATAACGATATACACTAGTATCTCTGTGTTGCTTTCTACATGTATTTGTGTTAATGTTACTTGGATACTCAAGGGTAGTGTAAGCTTGTCCTTGGTTCCAAACTTTTGTTGAGGGAGATCATACCTCTAGCTTCCAGTTCCAGTGAGCATGTTCAGTGTTGTGCTGTTGCATGGCAAAGTAATTGTTTGGTTTACTGCAGTGTTAATGTAACTTGAAAAGCTGGCAACTCAGATTTGACTGTCAAATATCATAATATGTGAATGTTAAAGCTGAAGAATACAGATAAAACTTAAATAATTCACCAATTTGCATTTTAAAACAGAGGGGACACAATGCAGGTACAGGCCTATATGAGATTATGACCAGTGTGGAAAGTGTCCCCTGATGTGCGTGTGTGTGTCCCAACTGTCTTCCCCAAGTTTCCAACTGTGCACCCCTATAAAACACCAGAGCAGCTGTGCTGTGCAATGCACAAAAGAAAGTTTCATCGTGGCTTTCTTTTGATAGACGTGACGAGTTCAAGGTGAGCAGTCAGACGGAGCACTGGTTCCACTGCTCAGGCTTTTTATAGGGGCTCGCATTGGGAGACTTGCGGAGGACAGTGAATTAGGACACACACACACATACATACACACACACACACACACACACACACACACACACACACACACACACACACACACACACACCACACACACACACACACACATCGGGGAACACTATCCACGCTATTTATAGATAGATCGGAGCTGCATTGTGTCCCCCGCTTCATTTTTTCTCAAAAACCCAAATTCTTAGTTTTATTGTTATTCTTCAGCTTTAATTTTGATTGTTGATGAAAACTGTCAGCATGGCAATTGACAGAATCAGTGCACACTGAAGATACATGTAACCTCAAATGATTATGTGCTATTGTTGCAGCCACCACAATTACGCTAGCAGTGTGTTTGGCGGTGGACCTTGTTTCCAGAGTCCTGTCTCGCTCACCAACTTCTCACCACCTGGTATGTACACTACGTAATCTTACTGTTATAGCAATGCCCTCGAGTTGTGTGGTTTTTGCAATGATGTGTACATATTTTAAATTTTATCTGCAATCTGTACAAAAGACTGTTGAAGCTCCGCATGAAAGTGCCGGAGTGTAGTTGGCGGAGAATAGTAATGCAAGTTTTAACACTTTTTTTTTTTTTACCTTAAACAAGTTAAAGTTGCTGGAAATGGATATAAGTTTGGAAAATTACCAAGTGATGCAACAGTGGCCTCCATCCTTTCTGAACTACTTGAATTACCATGATTAGTTCTTGAGTTTCTTCTTTCTGGAAAATGCACAGTTCTCTTCAGAGAGTTTGTAGTCTAGTACTCACATGTTTGTCTACATGAACAGGATCTTAAACTGTTAAAGTTCCAGACTGTGAAAATGTGATATTTTGTTATATATTCATTGCAGCGTATGAAAACAATATTCATGGGTCTGGGTCCTATGGGCTGTCTCACTCTCAGTATTACCCCAGTATACCTTCTCTCTACCACCATGGTATGTGACATGTATTATATGCCACTTTCTAGATGTCGTTGGCTGGTGGCATGATTTTACGGTCTTGTTTCTGTGGTGACCTCATCAATTTGGCATGGAACTTCTTGGTGTGAACAGTTTTGAAGTGTCAGGACCTTGATAATTTGAACTAGTGAATTGACCTTTGGCTATTTTGCAGTAGTCATGACATTGAAAACTAGAATTTAGAAAAGGCTTTGTTTAGCAAGACTTAGTGACTGTGGGCATGCATAATTTACTTATTGCTTTGGGAAGGAGACTATTTAACATTGCCTGGGTACGGTTGAGGAGAAGCATGCTGTTTGTGTGTCATTGTGTGTGTCTTTTATTAAGGGGGTTAACTTTTTTTTGTTTTTACGTTTGGTCCGATTTTGATCGGTGTAAAACTGAAACATTTGGGTTGAATGCTGGGTTTATGTAGTTTATTTGTAATTTTGTTTATGCAGTGTTTGTGGTGTTGGCCTTTTTCTAATGATAACTGTTTAGCTGGGGTCTGCATGTATTACATTAAATTACATATCCATACCCAACTCACAAATAGCAATTAACTCTAGTTCAGTGCTGGTAACGCTGTACGCGTCCCCTTGGTAACCAAGGGAGACCACTCTAAAAAAGAAAGTGAATCATCCCATAATGCCAGACTATCAACAGTCCGACATCCGTATGCGCGCGCATACGCCGCCATCTTATCATTCCACTCTCAGCGAGCGACGTGTCTGGTCGCGTTTTGTTGTACGCTCCGGCTGTGTTCAGCCTTGGTCTTTGTTTCCTGACTTTGACTTCGCCCCTTGGTCTGCCGCCGAGCTTTGTCAATACCCTGGCTGTTTTTGGGTGAGAGCTTTCTTGTTTTATGTAACTTTGGCGACGTTTCTGTCGCACGTTTGTGAACTTGTAAAATTTTTCAGTTTCGAAAAATTTTTGTGAGTTCGCTTTGACATGGCGGAGTGCGCCAAGAATAGAACTAGTTCGAGACAGGCTGCTGCTTCAGCTTCTCCGGCTGCTAGTACTTCTTCCTCTAAGAGAAGTTCTTCGTCTAGAAGAAAGAGTGATGGAATTTCCGCCACTTCTCAGATAGAACCGGGAAATGTAGGATGTGATGTTGATGTTGTTGTTGACAAGCCTTCGTCCGCCATTTTGTCCGCGAAGAAGGACAAGGTCACACGTAGTGATAAGGATAAGGATGTTGTTAAACCGGTTGTTTCGTCGGGGGCTCCTGGTGATTCAGGTGTGTCTCCCGCCGATATTGCGTCATTGCTTTTGACTTTAAGTACACAGGTTTCTACTTTGGCGGCCAATTTGTGGTCGACGAAAGCAGAGATTCGCGCACTTCCGGCTGGCGTCTTTGATGTCTCTTCGTTGGGTAGAGTCAGGTCCTCACCGACTCCTTCCACTTCCGGTTTCGCTTCAGCTTCCGCTGCGGCTTCCGCTGTGGCTGCTCCTACCGTGGTTCGGGCGGAAGCGCATGCGTCTCAGCATGGTGATGGTCGACTGGTGTCCCTTCTGCATGAGCCGGTGCGCTCTAAAGGTATGTCTTCCCCACAAGTTACCAGGTTCTCTGGTGACGGTGGGGTGCGATCACAGGAGAGAGTAAGCCACGTGCGTGGTGAAAGCCCTCCTGCAATTTCTGGCCAATGGCATCGCGCCGGTCCAGCAGTTGCAGGGAGCCCTGTGAATCGTATGAACTCTGCATATACCTCTGATTCAGTGTCGGGTATGCCGGTTCTATTTCCGTCCCGGGGGACGGATGGTGGGTGTGACTCCGAGGACTTTGCAAGTCTCTCTGGCGTTGACCCACCTGGCTGTGATAGCGACCAGGAAGGAGGGTTGGAGGAGGGCAATGCCACGGCCGTGGATGACACCCTTCTCAACCTGCCGGCGAAGCTGTCGAGCGCGGTGGCTCTGGCAGCGGAGACGGCTTCCAAATACTTTCCGGAAGGGGTGGTGAGAAGCAAGGAGAGACTTCTGCCACCCAGGTCGGCTTTTGACGATTTCCGGTCTGCCAAGAATGATTCTGGTCAGTTCCGGTTTAAAGAATCTTCCTCTGTTGCGTATGTTATGGCAAAGGTTTTCAAGGGGAGGAACGGACCGGAGGTGCCGTTGTTGTCGCAACGTGGCGATGCACCTGAGGACGTTCTCCCGTGGTTGGCTAAGGCGGGGGATCGGGCTGTTTCTGGTATTCAGAAGTTGAAGCTTGCTCCCCGGCCTGTTAAGCTGATTGAGCATTTCGCGTTGCCTACGGCTGTGTTGCCGGTGACGCCTGAGCTTGCTTCGCTGCGTGAAGTCGGTTACGGTTCTAGCACTGCGCTTCCGTGTACGGAGGCTTCGATGATGGCTCTTGAAGAAGCAGGGAGGTCGATTGCGACCTCGCTGGACCCCTTTGAATTCAGGTTCGACGCTTCGGCGCTTGACGTGTCTACCCTTCTGGCCACTTTGGCCAAGGTGACAAGGGAACAGATGTCGTTTTCAGCCAACCTTTACGCACATGCAGTGCACTCAAGGAGGTCGGCGTTTTTAACGGGATCGAGGATTTGTGATAAGTCCACGATTGAGTCCTTGAAAGTGTCCCCGTTTTTAGAGGGATCGTTGTTGGGTCAGGCCTCTTTGGATGCTCTCCAGAAGGAGACAGCGGACGCGAGGGATCTCGCTATAGCCCGCATTGCCTTTCAGGGTTTGCCTAAGGCTCAGGGCAAACCTCAGTTTCAGTCTCAGTCACGGACTCAGACGCAGTCTACGGCCAAACCTCAGACATCCTCGTCTGGTGGTGGCGGTAAGGCTCAGAAACAGTCGTTCTCTTCAGGGGGTAGAGGTCGCGGTGCGCCCTACCCTAAGAGGGGTCAGTCCTTTGGTGGTTCTAGGGGGTCGGGGCGCAAGCCCCACCCCCAATGAAACTCCCCCGAACAGGCCTTCCCGGTAGCCCCCGCACTGGTTGTGGCGGGCGGCCCGTCCAGGGCCCTATCTTCCTGGCTGCAGCTAGTGGACAGCAAGTGGGTTACCGGGATCGTTCGTTCGGGGTTCAGACTTCTCTGGTCAGGGGAAAAAGCACCTCTGACCAGGATAATCCCGCTTTGCAAACCCCCCAGGGATCCGGAGGCGAGAGCCGCGGTGCAAGGGGAGGTGACAGCCCTTCTCTCGAAAGGGGCGATAGAGGAGGTCTTGGACTTACGGTCCCCGGGGTTTTACGGCAGACTGTTTGTTGTACCGAAAGCCTCGGGGGCTTGGAGACCAGTTCTGGACTTGTCTACTCTGAACTTGTATCTCCGGACGGTGAAGTTCACCATGGAGACGCCGGCCTCTGTGCGAGAGGCGCTTCGTCCAGGCGATTGGGCTACCTTGGTGGACCTTACAGACGCATACTTCCACGTCATGATGCACGTTACGGACAGGAAGTGGTTGCGCTTCCGCTGGGGAGCCAAGGCCTATCAGTTCAGGGCTCTGCCGTTCGGCCTTTCTCTCGCGCCATGGATATTCACCATCGTGGTGCGTCAGCTCTGCGCTCTTGTGCGCAAGGAGGGCGTGCGTCTGCGAGCTTATTTAGACGATTGGCTTATCCTGCATCAGAACAGGGAGTTGTGCCACGTCCATACTCGCATGGTGCTCAGTCAGGCTGCCCAGCTCGGGTTCTCTGTGAACCTGGGCAAATCAGAACTGGTTCCATCCCAGACGTTCACTTACTTGGGGATGGAGTTCGATACGCTCAGTTGGTCGGTCCGCCCGTCTCAGAAGAGGGTGGCCAAACTTCAGGACTTGCTCCGTGCGCTTCACGGAGAGAATCTGGCCAGTGTACGGGTTCTGACATCAGTACTAGGCCAGATGGAGTCTATGGCTACTCTTATCCCACTGGGCAGGGTACACAAGAGGCCGTTTCAGGCAGCTCTTCAGGCCCGGTGGGATCAGTCAACCCAGGGGTGGGACACCCAGATTTCTCTGGGAGCCTGGTTTTTCGCGACCACGCAGGTCTGGCTCCTTCCCTGGGTCTCACAGGGGGTCCCGATAGTGTGCCCGGCGCCAGAGAACGAGCTGTTCACCGATGCTTCTCTGACGGGGTGGGGAGCTCACCTGGGGGAGCATGTGGCTTCGGGGGCGTGGGACCTGTCTCTTCCCACGCGCCATATCAATGCTCTGGAGTTGGAGGCTGTTGCCTTGGCCCTCCAAGCTTTTCTGCCGTTCGTTCAGAACAGTCATGTCAGGTTGCACACCGACAACAGGACTGTCGCGGCTTACGTGAACAGGCAGGGCGGAACGAGATCCCTCAGCCTCTCAGACAGCGCGTGCCTCATTCTAAAGTGGTGCGCTTCGCATCATATTCTGCTGTCAGCCATCTTTCTGAAGGGCAGCTTGAACGTCCTTGCAGATGCGCTGAGCAGGGGGGACAAGGTGGTCCATTCAGAGTGGACTCTGTCGCACCAGTCCCTGCACCGTCTTTGGGAGCAGATAGAGAAGCCTCAGATCGATTTGTTCGCAACTCGGTATTCAGCGAGGCTTCCTCTGTTTGTATCCCCCTTCCCGGATCCTCTGGCGTGGGGCGTGAATGCGCTAGAACTGGATTGGACAGGGCTGACGGCTTACGCCTTCCCTCCTTTTTGCTTGTTGGGCAAAGTGCTCAGGAAGGTCGACCTGGAAAAGCCAGCGCTGGTTCTGGTTGCCCCACTTTGGCCAAGCCAGCACTGGTTCCCGGACTTGCTGCGACTGGCGGTTCGACCGCCTATCCCCATCGCAGTAAGAAAGGGAGAACTCCTACAACCCAGGTCCGGCATCCCTCACGAGAACCCTCAGGCCCTCAACCTTCAAGGGTGGATTCTGTCAGAAGCGCTATGCTCAAGGCAGGGGCCTCTTCTGCCACTATAGACTTTGTGAAGCATGCCCATAGGAAGTCGACCAGTTCGGTCTACTCGTCTCACTGGGCTTCTTGGGTGAAATGGTGTGGTCTTAACAGAGTTAAGCCTTTGGCACCAAGGTCCATGCAGGTAGCAAATCATTTAGCCTGGCTAGCTGGACAGGGGGGTTCGGCTTCTTCCCTTCGTGTTAGAAGGTCCGCAATTTCGTCAACACTTAGGCAGCTGGGCCATAAGATTACTCTTGACGGGGTTGTTGCTAGCGTTATTAAGGGCGCCTCCCTTAAGGCCGCGCGTGTGAAGTCTCCACTCCCTGCTTGGGATTTGATGCTTGTGTTGAGATTTTTGGCCTCTAACGAGTTTGAACCGTTACAGTCATCTAGTTTGGCTAACTTGACGCGCAAGGCCGTTTTTCTAACTTTGCTCGCTACGTCGCGTAGAGGGAGTGAGGTTCATGCTTTATCCGGCTTAGCTAAAGATATTGCAGCCGAAAAGGATGGTTCCATATCTCTTTAAATTCAGGCCAGAATTCTTAGCTAAGAATCAGAAACCAGGCCATATTTCTCCTGTCATTAACGTTCCTGCCTTGAGCAACATCCTTGCTCCTGGAGACCCTGACATAGTTAACTGTCCGGTCAGAACGCTCAGCGTTTACCTGTCTCGAACAAAGTTCATTCGTTCTGAAAATCAAAAGTTGCTTTTTATTTCTCCCAATACGGCAAGGGACAAAGATATTGCTAAGGTGACTTTGACCAAGTGGGTTTCCACGTTAATCAGGCAAGCTTACGCCTGGTGGCATACTCAGTCCGGAGAGGTTAGGGCAGTACTCCCCCTGACTTCGGCAAGAACCCATGAGGCGAGAGCATGGGCCTCTTCTGTGGCGGTGCTCCGTTCAGGCCGTCTGGCTGATGTTTTGGAGGCTGCCTATTGGAAATCGGAGGATGTCTTCATGAATTTTTATCTGAGAGACATCTCCTCCTTGCGTCAAGACGGCAGTTTTGCACTACCTTCTATGGTGGCAGCAGGACAAGCCCTTCTACGTTGATTTTTGGTGAGTACCCGCCACCTATAGTAGCAATCTGCTATTTGTGAGTTGGGTATGGATATGTAATTTAATTAAAAATTTTAAGAGTAAATTTTCATTTAATTAATATACTTACCCAACTCACAACGTTTATTCCCTCCCACCTCCCCGCTGTGGTTGGTACTGGGGTCTAAAAAAGAGTGAGTTGGGCTTCGTTTTGGAATGATAAGATGGCGGCGTATGCGCGCGCATACGGATGTCGGACTGTTGATAGTCTGGCATTATGGGATGGATCACTTTCTTTTTTAGAGTGGTCTCCCTTGGTTACCAAGGGGACGCGTACAGCGTTACCAGCACTGAACTAGAGTTAATTGCTATTTGTGAGTTGGGTAAGTATATTAATTAAATGAAAATTTACTCTTAAAATTTTTAATTATTCAGAAGCTGAGATTAATTTAGGACCTTTTGGAGGTGGCTTATACAATACATGTACTTACAACAGTTGTGTTTGTTTGACAGCACCCCTTTCAGTTGTAGATTTTATGTTGAATAAATGGTTGGTTTGTCCTGATGCATCACTAAGTGTTGTGACTTACTGCATGCCACTGAAACTTTCACGACAAAAAGTTTCTGTTGTGTGTAGACACATGCAGGCATGGGAATTGTCCACCGAAAGGCAAATATCCGCCGATTTTTTTATTTTGTTCCGCCGAAAAAGCAAGTGTCCGCCGAAAAAATAAATGGGGGAGGCAAAAATGGTTTCTGAAAACTGAATTTAATGGCAAACTTGGAGCTCAGATGACACCAAATTGCACCAATTGGGTTCTTTGGTGAATGTAATGTCTTTGGTATAAATGCACAAGATTTGAATTGCTGTCTTTGTTTAAAAAAAAAAAAAAGCTGCACAATAATTTCATTTTGTGGGTATGGTTTGTTATGAATGATAGTACATGTAGCAGGCTTATGTACTGTTGCAGGGAAAGGCATTTCTCTAAATACAGGATGGAAATTGTTTTTGACTTCCGACAACACTGTTGATGTTTTCACGCATGTATAAGTGAAAAAAATTGATAGGGAAGAGGGAATTTAGAAAATGTCAAGTGCTGCATTCCTACATCATAGCATGATGATTCAGTCAATCGTTGCCTACGTTTTCAGTGTGAAATTGATGTGGTGTTGCTGCACATGCATGTATACTCTTTGGGCTGTGGTTTCTTCACTTTCAGTGTCACATGTAATGATGTATGTTATTATTCTTAATTGTCATTAAGGCCAAAAAGAAAAATATGTCTGTTTCCGGTAACCCGACCGACCCTAATTTTAAGCGGCGACCCTAAAGTTTTTTTTTCGCTTTTCGCACCAAAAAACACAAAACAAAAACAAAACAAAACGGGAGGTAATCGGTCAATGAGACTTCACAATCGAAGAGACTTACCTCCCGTTTCCGTCGTCATGCAAAAAAACCATGGCGGCCAATGACGCCGGCAAAAAAAACCCACGTAAAAAGACGTTAACAAAACGTAAGAAAAAGGTTAAAAAAAATATAAAAAAAGAACGACCGACCCTATTTTTTTCGGCGATGTTACCGGAAACGGACATATTTTTCTTTTTGGCCTAATCAACTGGTTTTGCCAGTTGTAGATTTGGCACAATGGCAGTGAATGATAAAGGCCGACATTTTTCAGTGAATCTGGAATAAGAAGTGGAAACTACATGAACATTTTTTAACAAATAGAATCAAGTAGTGGAATGCATAAGCACTTTCAATTTCATATTCTCAGATGGCACAGTATTCGGTATTGATGTCTTTAGTGACCTAAGATACTTCTTGCAAAAACCAGTTCTAATAGTGAAGTCATTTGCCGAACATCATCAACATGGCACAGAGAAACATCTTCTCACTCACTCAAAGACTGGGTGGCCGAGTGGTAACGCACTTGCGCTCGGAAGCAAGAGGTTGCGATAGCAATTTTCTCCCCCCTTTCCTAACCTAGGTGGTAGGTTCAAGTGCTGGTCTTTCGGATGAGACGAAAAACCGAGGTCCCTTCGTGTACACTACATTGGGGTGTGCACGTTAAAGATCCCACGATTGACAAAAGGGTCTTTACTGGCAAAATTGTATAGGCATAGATAAAAAATGTCCACCAAAATACCCGTGTGACTTGGAATAATAGGCTGTGAAAAGTAGGATATGCGCCGAAATGGCTGCGATCTGCTGGCCGATGTGAATGCGTGATGTATTGTGTAAAAAAAATTCCATCTCACACGGCATAAATAGATCCCTGCGCCTTGAGTCCGAGTCTGGAGATACGCGCGCGATATAAGACTCCATATAACATAACATAACTCACTTATGCTGGATTGCTGCTTTGCAATAATTTTATATCTGTGTCTGTTCTTGGCCAAGTCCAGCTGCTGGTAAATCCAGTGTTTAGAATTAGAGTTATTATTCAGTGTGATGTTTTCAATCACAATTGGATGTATTTTGCAGACCAGAAGAGCATGAAAGTTTTTGGAGTGGGGACAGCATTGGAGACCAAGCCTTTTGTTGTTGTTGCGTCTTTGCTCTTTCAGATGTTTGTGATGGCACTTGTCCAGTGGAAAGGTCAATAACCCTTGTTATGCATTGTGTCCCTATAGTGCAGATTTGTGCAGCTTGTTTATGAAATCATGCTGTTTGTTTGCAGATGGAGAGATGGTGAACGGTACCTCTGCCTTTGTGCCACCTCCAAGAATCTTCCCCAGTCTACACAACAAGCCAGAGGATATTCATGGAGGGTGAGCTTTTAATAATTGTGTTTTGCTTCTGTTTTGGATTTTTCTTCTTTTTTCCTTCATACATGTCATCTGTGTTAGATAAAGGACATCATCAGAATCACTGATTTTAACAGCCATGTATGCACCATTATTAAAAGATATGTATTCTGTTCGGTTTTAACTAGGTCTCCTCAATCATGGTACATGCAATGTTAAACCATCGCAGGTCCGTCCAGGCCTTTACATGCTGCAAGCGCATTAACTCATTCGGGACGCGTCTAATTTGTCCCTCGTGTTCCCTCCCAGCGCACGATTTTGACCCATTTAAAAAAAAAATTTGAAAATCAACAACACAAAATAACCTTACCTACCTTACATTTTTGCAAAGTTTGAAACTTGCTCTTTTAAAAAATATATGAAACATTTGAAAGAACATACCTTTTGTTGTCTTCACATCCAGTCAAACTACCTCTTTGCAGCAAAAAAACAAAAACAATTTCTACGTCATGGGTTCATCAAGATTCATACACAATGTCATGATCAACACTTTCATTGTCCGAATCATCGCCCAAATCATCGTCCATTGGCACAAACTCGTCATCAGAATCTAAAATATCATCTCCACTATCATCATCACTAAGGTCAAGATCAGAACGGTCCTGAATAACAAGTTCTAGCACTCTTTTCAAGTTAATACGTCTTGTGGCAGAACGATCCGCCATCTTGGAAAAGTCAAAACACGTGGGTCGCACACCGTCAAAAAAATCAAATTATTCCCAACAGTTGAAGGGAAGGAACTGTTTACAGTGAATGGTTCCACTGTAGACAGGCAGAAGTTTATTGCGGGGGTTGTTTCCCTTGGTCAGCGGGGCCGTTCACACCGTTAAAAATTCGTAATATCCGTTGGAACTAAACTTCAGACGTGTCGGCAACGCTAAGCACAGCTGTCGGAATTCCAGTTCAGACACGTAGCGAATTAGTTAAGTCTACCTTTCCACTGGAACTTGACTGAGTAGTAAGAAGTTTTCTTGTATGTTTTTATTTGTGTGTTTTTTATTAATTTTATAAAAAGATTGTTGTTACTAACAACACAATGTTAGAGTAAAAGACAACACATTTCATCGCCTGTGTGTGCGGTTTATGTACTATTCTCTGCTTGATCTTTTTAGGATGCCATTCTCCATGGAAGAGCTGTTGGAACAGCAGTGGGAGCATAGCGCCAAGTTTCTGATGGAGCAGAGCCAGCACTTTGATGGTAAGCTTGTAGGGCTGGTGTTTCTTACCCTTCATTATAATAACAGTGATCGACAAGAAGAAGAAGAAGATTATAATAATGATAATTACACATTAACATGCTTCCATTTGAAACTTTGAGGTCGTCATCGTGGATTGACGCCCGACCAAAGCGTGACGGAGGGCTTCAATTAGACTTTGGGAGGGCGTCAATCCACGATGAAGACCGAGAAGTTTCAAATTGAAGCGTGTTAATGTTATTGTAATTCAATCTGACGACGATCTCTTTCCTGCTTTCATGCGATGGTAAACAGACAGAATTATTTCTGTTCTGTTCACACACTACTTTCAGTCCACCTACCTGCAAGGGTCAAGTCCCAAGAAATATGTCTCTGTATTCCTATCGTATCACTCTCCTCCTGTTTTGTTTTCTTTCACACACATTTTCCCTTCTTTTTTGATGGGTTTCTGGACAGCAAACTCAAAACAAATTCTTTTCATCACAAAAGCGATCTTTGGAATTGACTGACGTAGTCCGAAAGAATTCATGCATCAACTTACGTCACGTATTCGACGTCATCATTTCGCATACCTTATGGTCTCGGTATTTCGTTGGTACTTCATATTTCCTACTTGTAAAATGACCCTCAAAGCTAACCGAGACTAGTTGAGATTGTATCAATGCGCCTCACCAGCAGGTTGTTAATGGCTTTTTTAGCGAGTGGTTATCGACAATTAATGACCGGTAATTTTTAATGAGTTGGGGCATTCTGACCAATCACAGGATCTGTTTCATTAAAACGCCAACTCGATTCAATTACAATAATAAATAGCTTTTCTATTGCGTGAGTCCCAGCAATTGGCTGCCTGAATGGCGGGGTAAAAACGGTCATACACGTAAAAACCCACTCGTGCAAAATTGTGAGTGAACGTGGGAGTTTCAGCCCATGAACGAAGAAGAAGAAGAATAGCTTTTCTATAAGTGAGAGTCCCGGCAATTGGCTCCAGGCGCTTTACAATTTCATTCTAAAACAAACGAGCAAACATTTAACGAGCATACAAAGCATACAAATAACTGGAATAAAACACCAAGCAAACTAGGGCTTTAATGACAAAAGAATGTTATGCACACACACGCATGGCAGCCATCTGTTTTTTCTGTGTTTATTTTGCTTGTGTTTTTTGCTTTGTTGTTTTGTTTTGTTCTTGTTGTTTCTTTTTAGCAGGAGGTATAAATGAAGGATGGTTGGAACCATAGAACTCTGAAAGCACAGGCTGATTCACAACCACATCCTTGCACACACACACACACACACACACACACACACACACACACACACACACACACACACACACACACACACACACACACACACACACACACACACACACACACACATGCAAGCACTTGTGAGCATGTGCAGGCGTGCACAGACACACATGTGCACACACACACATACACTCAAACACACACACATGTATGTAGTTGGTTTTTATGGTCCCTTCAACCTATTTGGCTATGCGGGACCGTCATGTATCTTGCTTTAGCTTGTGCTGATATAGCTGCATAAGTATGTTGTTGTTTTTTTAAGGGGAAGAAAAGTTTGGCGTCACAGGAAGTGCTCAAAAAAAGGCAGAGCACAGCATTTTGATTTCAGAATATGATGGTAGTTTCTTACGTGTCTTTTCCCTTGCGGTTTCAGTGGCAACACTTTTGAATCAAATGAACCACCTGAAGACAGAGAACGAGAGGTTAGAGAAACATGTAAAGCAGCTTCAGTCTCACCGGGATCACCTGCTATCGACCAACGCCCGTCTGGCCATTCCCTTCACCTTAGGGCCTGAAGACGTCCTCCTGTCTACACATGAGAAATCACAGGTGAGTCACTCAGACCTGTTTACCCTCCCGGATTGTCCGGAATTATTACGGATTTGGGGGCTAAATTCCGGTATTACGGAATACTACCGGAAATTCCGGTGAGAGAACCTTTTTCGTGCGTGAAAATTCGAAGTCGAAATTGTGGTAGTCACCAGGACTGTGATTTCAAGGCTGACCGAAACAGCCTTTTCTGCTCATGTGCATAGCAAGGTATTTGTCGGATTCCGTGGATTTGAGATCGACATTGGTCCGAAGGGTAATATAAGGCCGATCTCTGTGGGGACGAAATGCCAACCAAAAAAGCGAAAGTTGTACAGAAATATCGGCAAAACTATTAAGTCAAGTGGCGGTGTCTGGTGAAGTTTAAGAAGAGCGAACCACATTCATTTTGGTGATCAACTTGAGATCAGTGCACCAACAAAGCTAGTCAGTTACGAGTCACGTCGCGGCACGTGTCCCGAGGTTAGACGCAGCATTAGTTTTAACAAAATGCAGTACACAAATGAACATGGAAACAAACAAAAACACGAAATTATGTTTGGCAAAACATGAGCCTGCTTCGCATCGAGTTTATTTGACCTAGGTCTCTACTTCCACAGAATCTCTCAGACCTGCGAACCGATCTCTCACTACGGTCAGTCGCGCCAGAGACATAGATGTGTAGGTCTATGGTCGCGCTCATCAGTTACTTGGCTGTTGCCGAAATTCAAGTCTTTCTGAGCCTAAAACTGATCTCCATTAATATTTCTCCAATATAGCAAAGATCACAGTTCTTTGAATCGAAAAACTTACAACAAAAATAATGTTTAAATGAAATAAACGAATCGATCGGTCCTCTAAAACTGATTAAAGGTAGCTTCTGGAGAGAGTTATCATGACTGGTTTTAATGCAGGATGTCTGATGTGACAGAATGTAAGGTGGTTTTGTTCACATGCATCTTCAAGTGACTGTAAATAGTCCAAGGGCGGAGGGGTGGGGGATGTTACAGGGGTTCCGGACGCCCCCCCCCCTTGCTGTCAAAAAAGCAAAAAAACAAAACAAAATTCAGTCTGTGGGAAAAAAAACTAAAGACATTTTCTGTCTGTGAAATTGTTGTTGTCGGGAGCAGATATCAATGAAGATAAATTGCCATTATTTAATACTAACTTTAAAAGAAATAATGAGTGGCTGCTGACACCAATTTATCATGTTTAAAATCAAGGACAAGCTACAAATCGTTAATAAAATAGCTAAAATTCTTCAGCCAGACCCCCCCAACCCCTGGACCCCAGGTTGTACCCCCCCCCACCCTCTAGCTCTCTTGCTCCTACTGTGGGGTTTTGTTTTTTTAGATAAAGTAAACTTGTCTTAGTTAACTTGCATATTATATATCAGGTGTCGTGTGTTTGTGTGTGTGTGTCATCGAGCTTCTGTCTGTGTAGTACAATACTGTTAAACATGGTTATCAATTTTGTACTTGTTTTGCATGGTAGCGCGCGAATACACGTGTCGTTTAATCGTTTTCGAGCTGGTTTATGGTTGATAAAAAAGATTACCCAAAGATGCCTCAAATTACGGAAAAGTACCAGCTGCATTCCTGATTTTCATTTGGGGGGTAAACAGGTCTGGTCACTGTCTCAAGTACCTTTACAGTAGACGATGTTCAGAAACAACTCTGTCACTGCAAAATGAACATTCGGAAAAGTTATCCCGCTTGAATCAAGGACAAATATTTAGACTTCTGGCCAACACGTGTTTGAAGTAAATAAGCACTGAGAAAGAAGATAAATGTGTCCCAGAATTATGTATTGCTCTTTAAAATAACTGACGCTGATGTGTAGGTTGTGCAGTGTTCGCTCAATATGATGTCTTATTTTTTCAATAATCTGCACATTGTTGCCACGGTTATTTCAGAAAAGTTTATTATCATGCTGGAAAACTCGCCTTGAATTCGTGATTTTCCAAGGAAAGTGGACTGTCTTTTTGAGTGAGAAAATGTTTACCATGCTGGAAAACTCGCCTTGAATTCGTGATTTTCCAAGGAAAGTGTACTGTCTTTTTGAGTGAGAAAATGTTTACCATGCTGGAAAACTCTCCTTAAATTTGTGATTTTCCAAGGAAAGTGGACTGTCTTTTTGAGTGAGAAAATGTTTACCATGCTGGAAAACTCTCCTTAAATTTGTGATTTTCCAAGGAAAGTGGACTGTCTTTTTGAGTGAGAAAATTTTTACCATGGACTGTCTTTTTGACTTTTGAGTGAGAACAATTTTTGCCAGCTGAATAACATTTCCTTAAAGAAAATTATGGAGCAATCTGTTCAAGTCCACTTCCGATTACATTACATTCTCTGTATGTTCTAGCTGGTAGGACAGGCTACCATATAGACGAATTCTGGAAATAACTTGGGTCGTTATGGGTCTGTGAATGAGATGCTTTACCTTGGAAACACTGAGTCATTCGCATGATTTCGCTGGCACAGATCACTGACCACATGCATAGCCACGACGCTTGATTGTGATTGGCCCACAATGTTACGTGTAGCTTGCCTTAAGGGCAGAGGTGGCACGGAATTTTAGCAAACATTTGTTCAAAAACGTGTTTTGGGTTTTTGTTTTTTTTAGGTACTTTGAACATCATAGAATCACTGTGTGTTGTTTATTTTGTCAATTTCCTCGTTTATTTTGCAATAAAGTGGTGATTTTCAAAGTATGTGTACATGTGTGAGTGCTGCAAGTGTGAGAAATTGCTGAACAATCTATGTTTTCAAGTCCTTGCAACAACCACGATTCCCCGAATAAGCTTGGCAGTAACACATCGAACGGTTGAGCGGGAATTCCCGTTTTCTGTGAACGTTAAAAATAGACATGAACAGTCCGTTATTTCCGTACAACGGCCGGATCGCGCATCAACTTTTTCAGACAGTAATATGAATATTCATGAGAACAACCTCTAACCTTTGAGAAACTTCTCTGGTTGGTCGTTGTCAATGACCACAGTGACGCGCATGCGCAAACTGCCTTATCCGTTGTAAACACAGTGTCGATTCCACGTAACTCAATATCAACTATCAACCAGCAATGTCTACTCCGAAATTCGCAAGGATCTTCCCAACGCAAAAGGAAGAATCAGCTTTCAGATGCTCGAACAACGAGGAAGGAAAAACCAGCAGGCGACGAGAACGCGCCTGAAGTTGGCAGAGCAGAGACAGTTGTTTTGAGAGATAGTGGTGACGCGGATGTTTCGAATCGACTCGGAGTCAAACCTCGGCCAGTTTTGGGCGATGTGAACCGTAATCAGCCTCAAATCGAAGGTATTTCTGCTTCGGCGACGAAACTGAGGAGATTTAGTGGTGCAGGCATCGACCCGAATGCTCAACCACCAGCTGAGCTAAATCGCCGTTCGTGGTGTTTTGCCGAGTGCAGTCAGTTGAACTGAGAACTCGCTTCTCTCTGATGTGAAGTGCCCGGAGTGCGAGGCAGGACATGTGACAATTCGAGTTGGTGACTCGATGGGCTTGTCACAAGAACTAGTGCTGTGTTGCGACAGCTGCCAGTATTCACGCACAGAGTATTCGTCACCAAGAGAAAACAACCTCAACCACAGACAAAATGTTCCCTTTGAAGTGAACAAAGAGATTGTGCTATATAGGTAGGTAGTGGCTACTCCAGTGTGGACAAACTGTGCACAGTCTTTGGAATGCCAGCGATGAACAAGAGTTCCTATCATCGCATAGACAAACGAGTCAATGCCAGCATTGTGGAAGCTACAGATGCCACACTTAACGAAACAGTGGAGTTTGTGAGGGAAGCCCACAGGGAAACATTTCCTCAAGGCAGAGTGAATGCTGTGAATGATGATGGTGAGGAAGACGGTGCTTGGGAAGATGATGATGGCATTCTCTGGGTGGATGTGGCCTTTGATGGTACATGGCACAAGAGAGGATTTTCCTCACACTATGGAGTTGGCGTTGTTGTTGATGTTCTGACTGGGTATGTGCTGGACTTCTGTGTGAAATCCACATACTGTCACACATGTGCGATGAACAAAGAAAAACTAGAGGGGATGACCGCTGCCGAGCAACTACAGTGGAAGCAGCTTCACCAGCCTGACTGCAGCATTAACCATGAGGGATCTGCCAAGTCTATGGAGAGGGATGCAGCCTTGGAGTTGTGGGGAAGGTAAGAATATTGTTCTAATAGCCTATACACTCTTCCCTATATCCTTTATTTTCAAATACAGAATAAGACAACATGAATAAGGTTGCGCTAAAAAGTAAATTTTATTTAAAATTGTATAAAGCATGGTACATTGTGGGTGTTTGTTTTTCTTTACAAAGAAAGATGAAGACCAACAAAACACAACACAGAAGCACATATTTTTGCAACAAAACACTGTCCACAAACCCTTCACAAATACATTTTCTTTTGTTGATAATCATTAAATGTTCACAATGTCCTAAAGGATCAGCTAGGCTGGGACATTTTTTTTATTGAATCTGCAAATTTCAGAGGAAACCTGACAACTTTTCTATTGAAAAGAAAAAGTGTCCCAAACAAGTTGGGATCAAACTCATTGTCAGTGTGTGTGTGTGTGTGTGTGTGTGTATGTGTGTGTGTGTGTGTGTGTGTGTGTGTGTGTGTGTGTGTGTGTGTGTGTGTGTGTGTGTGTGTGAGAGAGGGAGAGAGATGTGTGTATGTATATATTCTAACAAGTACAAGTTAAATGTTCACCCTCTATGAAAAGATCACTTTAATACAGACTTAGTAAACAAGCCAATGTAAATTGGCACACTTTCCAGTAATAATAATACATGTATGTATTTTCTGCTAGGAGAGGCCTCCTGATACTCTTCACTAAAGTAATATCCAAAATCATTTTCATTCGTGGGTCTGCGTCTGTATCTCACCAGGACCTTGTTGGCCCATGAACCCCAGTCTTTTTCATATATTTTTTCAAGACAGTAGTTATCCAGCCAGTACTTTACACTAAGTTTTTTTAATTTTTCTATGCTGCAGGTCTGTTGAGCGTCACAACCTCAGGTACAGAACTATGCTGTCGGACGGAGATTCCACAGCGTTCAATGCTCTGGCTGCAGCTGAGCCCTACGGTCCCACACGTCCCATCACAAGCTGGAATGTACCAACCACCTCCCCAAGAGAATGGGCACAGCTCTCCGCAAGGCATCAAAGGATGGAAGGCTTGGTGGAAGAGGGGAGGGGCGACTAACCAAGAAAAAGTGTCAACGCTTGCAAAACTACTTCCGTAGCGCGATCCTCAACAACCTTGAAGATCAGCGAGCCATGGAGCAGGCGATCTGGGCCACTTTCTTCCATGTGACTTCAACTGACGAGGACCCTCACCACGACAGATGTCCAGCCGGGCCAGCCTCATGGTGCTTTTTTCAAAGAGCCAGGGCAGAAGGGCAACCACCACCTCCACACGCAGGGCACAACGGCACTGCCTTGTCCAGGGAAGTATCACATGCTGTTCTGCCCATCTACAGGAGAATGACAAATCCCATTCTTCTCAAGCGCGCGGCCCATGGCAAGACTCAGAACAGTAATGAGTCTCTCCACAATGTCATGTGGGGACACTGCCCCAAAGAAGTCTTTGTTGGGAAAGACCGGGTGGAAGCAGCCGCGCCACCGCTGAGGCTGTCGCAAAGTTCAACAGAGGCAACTTTGCACTGGCACAGGTCATGGACCACATGAGCTTGCCAATTACTGAGCTTACTCATTCTGCTTTGGCCAAAAAAGACAAGGTGAGGGTCCAGAAGGCGGAGAGAGCAACAGATGTGGCCGCTGTAGCAGCTCGTAGGGCAAGATGTGCTGGTCGTCAACGTCAGCTGGAGCAGCGAGAAGACCAGGAGGGGGAGGTGTACGGTGCTGGACTGATGGGGGATGGAGGGGAATAAGTACCAACATCATTTGAAGAAGACTCGGAACAATACATGAACACACCCAGACTCTTTTTTCGGCAATGTGTCTTCATAATGTGTAAAGAAACACTTTACAAACTTTCAAATGCAATTTTCTCTGAATGTGGGTTTTCAAGGACGGTATCAACGCGGGAAATGATATTTCGTCAGAACTACTTGTGGTAGAGTTATAATTTTTTTTTTACAGGAGTAAGATTTGATTTTGCCAGACTCTTACAGAGCGGTTTTTGTAAAACCCATCAACATTTTTTTTTAGAGAATATAATATAAGCCTGATTGGGTATTTTGGGGGCAAAAATTTATATCTCTCAATTTATGCTGCTGAATTCGAACTGGGGTAATTTGGTCAAAATGGCTCTGTATAAGTCTGAAACTGATATCTGGGAGTAATTTTCACTGCATTTGAAGCCTGTAGCTTCAAAAATGTCTTTTGAATTTCATGGGGCGTGGTGTGTAATTTTCGTATTTTTTTGAAGAAATTGGTATTTTTTTGTGAAAATATTACTTGCTTGGTCAAAAAATGGGCATGCAGGTGCTTTTTTATGCTTTCTTTTTATAAAGTACCCCAAAACTTCAAAGAAAACTAACAAATACTCAGATTTCATTTTTCGTGCCACCTCTCCCCTTAATGAACAAGCGACTTTCATCCTCAAAAAAGGATGATCGCCACTTGTTATTCTCTCAGGTGCCAGGAAAAAGGTTCCGTACAACTTTCACTTACTCCATTACACATGTCGTATGGATAAAGAGCGATTAAATTACATATTCTTACTCCGAATCACATATGAGCATATAAGCATTGACGTAGTCAGAGATGCTAAGGTCTGAAAATTGCTACCCGTCTAACAATTTTAAAGGGAAGCAACCCCACAACAAAAAGTGTAAGAGGAAGCGTAGCCATGTACGCTTGCCATGGGGGTTACCTCCCATTGGTGTGTACTACGTCACTACCGCTTCCCGAGCACGTGGTAGAACTCATACGACTTTTTCAGCTCAGAGGAGAAGGTCGCATTTTCTTTCGCTCTCGTGGCTGTCTGCTTGCTGTTTGCTTGGCACCCACCGGCCACTTACCCGTCTTCTTGCTTGCTGCTTCGTAGTTTGTGAGCTCTTTCCAGTTAGTCGTTTCGACTAGCGTTTTTGTTGTTTCTACTGAGGTTTCGTCCGTTTTCTGGACTTTGAAATTTTGTCAGTAGTTTGTTGTTGGTCGCCATTTTGGTAGCCATTTTGGGCAGCATGGCCGACAATGAAAAGAAACGTAATTCGAAGGCTAAGGGCAAGGGTCCGTCGAAGCCTATATCTTCGGCTTCGGCTTCCAAACCTCCTGTGGTTGTTGTTGTTTCTGATCAAGCACGCAATACAGTAGAACCTCCCTATTAAGACCTCCCAAAATCTGACAAAATCAGGTCTTAATAGGGAGGGGTCTTAATAGGGAGGCTGAACCAAAACCTGAAGGACAGACAGCTAGTGTAAAATGTAAATAAAACTCCTTAATGATGTTTCAGTTCTTTTTTAATGCCACGATTGCCAGCTCAACACATTATTGCATTTGAACAGTTTTCTTGCTTGTTTAATAAACAAACTGAGGTCGAACGAAAGCAGCGGTCCCAAAACATGCACATCGATGTCGATACCAGCTACTAATCATAGTCATACGATACCCAGCAACGATTTGGTTGAAAAAGAAAAGTGTCCCAAACGCAAGGAACAAAACGAATAAGAACCGCGGCAGTGTGTTGAAACTGATGTAAAATTGTAGCCAAAAGCGTCAGTTTTCACGATGAAACTTGACTCACTCATTCAACTTGGGGACAACTGCACTACGGACTGTCCACAGAGTTGAGTAATTTAGGACACGTACTCCACTACTCACCTTCAAACTTCACTGACGGGATTCTGAGAATTTATTGATTCAAACGAACGCCGCGTGGTTGTATATCGCGTCATTCGGTCACGGATCGGGGAAAACCAAGAACAATTCCAGATTTCAAAACCCATGTTCGTCGGCCGCCATTGTTAGCTAGACCGAAAATGTTACACACGCTTTGCATACGTACATCGCAAAATGACATGACGTCACCACAACTTTCGGTTTTGGTTCGATGATCGGATTGCTTTCATAACGTTTCTGTAACTTTGCGTGTTTAAAAGGTAGGAGTTCCTGCACAGTTCTTTGCTAAATGAAACAGATATCTGGCCAATGACCTTTATCTATTCAAAATAAAGTACAGTCGCGAATATGTCAACAGGGGAAATAACGCTTGCAGAGAATGGAGCCTATTTGAGCAGACGACATCGCAGTTGCGATGTGCTCGTCAACTGTTTGCTCAATTTCCAAAACAATATCAAGGTTTGCACAAGTTTTGAACTTCTTCTTGGGAATAACAAAGTCGCATTTGACCATGATTTGTCAGTCGTATGTCGGGTTAAGGAGGTAGTCGTAGTACAGAGGATGTAAACAGAGTAAAAAGGATCGGTCATGAAATTTAAAGTCCTAACTTAGAGGAAGTCGTAATAAGGAAGGTCTTAATAGGGAGGCTCTACTGTACCGTGCTTTCTGTGCCCATTTCTGCCCCTGAAAATGTTCGCTCTGCGGCACAGCCTACCGTTAGTTTGTCCTCGGCCTCCCGTTTCGGCACCAGAGCCTAGGGCTTTGGTGTCTGCCCTGATTAGTTCTTTGATTCCAGAGATACGCAGCTTTGTGCGGGAGGAGATGAAGCGTTCTGCGCCGTCTACCAGCTCCGTCCTCCCCTCAGGCGTGGGGGGCACGTGTTCCTTGGCTGCTATTAGGAAGCCGTCGGCTACATTTTCCAGAGGGGATCTCCCTGGTTCTCCGCCTTCGCCCTCCTCTCCTGGAGTCCCTGGCCCTTCGAACCGGTCCGTCAGCGCTCGTGACGCTATAGGACATTCCCTTTTAGGAGACGGTTCTCGTCATGACCGGCATACTCTGTCTCTCGCTTGCGGGAGCGCAGGTACGCACGTCCCTTCGGGGATACGGTCATCGCAGGATCACCCCCTGCCAGGTACGTCTGCCCCTTCTCCTGTTGGTAACCAGTTCTCGGGAGTTTCGGGGCAGAAGCAGCAGCCGTTCTCGGCAGCTGCGCTTCCGGTTTTCACCGGAAGCATAGGTCCACCGGCTAGCTGACATGTAATAGTCCCATCCGGTTCGGATCTAGGGCTGGCCTACGGGCCTTCGGGCTTCCGCCCTCAGTCCGTGCATCACCCGCTTCGGCATGACGCCGCTGCTTCTGTCGCACTTCCGGCTCTGTCCGGAATTTCCGGTCCTCTTCCCAATGCTTCCTCTTGGACGTCGGTGAGTGCGGACCATGGACTGGCTTACGGGCATGCAGGCTTCCAGCCTCAGTTGGGGCAGCAGTCCCTCCACCCGTCCGCGGTGGGGACTACTGTCTCCTCAGTCCCTGTGCCTTCAGTTTTCGATGCCTCTTCCTCTCACCCTCATCTTAGTCATGGGGCGAGGCGGGACGATTTCCGGCAGGGAGGGTTTCCAGCTTCTGGTTGCCCCTCTCAGCGTTCTACCACAGGCAACTACGGCTTTGAGCCATGCCCTTCGCTTGCCGCGTCGGACTCTCAGTCCTTCGACGATGAGCAGACACGTTCTGGATTTCCGACCAGTCTCAAGGTGGCGCTTGAAGCTGCGGCGAAAGTTACTTCCAGATATTTTCCTGAAGGGGCTTCGTCTTCGGTGACTTCCTCTTCGGTCGCTCCGTCGGCGATGGCTGACTTCCGGTCTGAGAAAGAGGAGGACTCCTACTTCCGTTTTGAGGAGTCTCCTTCGGTGGCTTTCCACCTCTCTCACATTTTGGCCAAACCCGCTCCTTCCGGCAGCGGTCTGCCTCAAGTTCCGGTTCCGCTGCTTGTTGCCACATGGCTCAGCTCCGGAACAGGCACAACCTTGGCTAGCCTCTCCCGCCCTGGCTTCGACTTTTGTGCCCTCCGCGCAGGAGAAGCTTTCTTTGCCCAAGGCGTGTCCGAACTTGTTGTCGTCCTATGCCCTCCCGCCTTTGCCTGTGTCGCAGGAGCTTCTCCCTCTTCTGGCTAAACCGCTGAAGAGGGACTCGGGCTTTCTGCTCTCTGAGCTGACTCTTTCCTCTTCGGAGGAGCTTGGACGGCAACTTTTGGAGCTGGCTTCCATCTCCGAGACAATCCTCAGAGCGCTTTCTCGGGTTCTGAAGGAGTCCCTGGACACCTTTACTCTCAGTAAAGAGCAGGACTCCGAGGATGTTGCTACCCTCCTGTCCTCCCTTGCCAGGGTGAACGAGGAGCACATAAGGCTGTCCTCCTTACACTCTGCCCACTCGGTCATGTGTAGGAGGGACTTGTTTCTCTCTCATTCTCAGTTTACTGAGGAAGCGACGAGAAACACCCTGAGGTCTTCACCCTTTGTTGATGGTTCTCTCTTCGGCCATCTGGCGCTCGACGCCAGAAGGCAGGAGATAGAAACCAATAGAGATCAGCAGTTCTCTACATTCGCTTTGCAAGGGTTAAAGCAGACCAAGCCGCCTCAGCACAAGGCCAAGCCGGCTTCCCAGAAGAGACCTCGTGCTCCTTCCAGAGGATCGAACAAGAGGTCTTCGACGGGCAGGGGTAGAGGCGGCTCTCGCGGCAAGCCTCACCCCCAATGAAGCGCTCCCGATCTCACCCCCTCCCGCCCTCCACTTTGGTGATGGCGGGGGGCCCCTCCTGGGCACTGTCTCATTGGCAGGCTTCTACGCACAGCCAATGGATAGTGGGAGTGGTGAGGTCGGGCTTCCGCTTACTTTGGCTGGAAGAGAAGGCCCCGCTTTCCAGGCGTCCTCCGGCTTTCAAGCCCCCCTTCTCGCAAGAGGCAAAGGCCGTCCTCCAGACAGAAGTTGCCTCTCTGCTAGAGAAGGGCGCGGTGGAGGATGTCTCCGACCACAGCTCTCCGGGGTTCTACGGGCGGCTCTTCGCCGTTCCCAAGGCCTCAGGAGCTTGGCGCCCCGTCCTGGATCTATCGTTTCTCAATACGTTCTTGAGAACAAGATTCAAGATGGAGACGCCAGCCTCGGTCCGAGACGCTCTCCACCCAGGAGACTGGGCGACCTCTATAGATCTGACGGACGCATATTTCCACATTCTTGTGCATCCGGCCGACCGGAAATGGCTTCGTTTCCGGTGGGGCGATCAGATCTACCAGTTCCGCGCTCTCCCGTTTGGGCTGTCTCTCGCTCCATGGATTTTTACCATGGTGGTGAGACAGTTCTGCGCGCTGGTAAGGTCGCAGGGTATTCGACTGCGGGCGTATCTCGACGACTGGCTGATTATGAGTCAAAGCGAGACACTCTGTTCGCAGCATATCCATTGGTTCTTCAAAAGGGCAGCTTGCTGGGGTTTTCGATCAACCGAACTAAGTCGGAGCTAGTACCGTCCCAGATGTTCACCTACTAGGGGATGTCGTTCAACACGGTCTCTTGGTCTGCCCAGCCCTCGCGGAAGCGGGTGGACAAGCTCCAAGCTCTCATTCGCTCCTCTTTGCCTCTCCTGCGGGCTTCCCTCAGGACTCTGGCCTCCATCCTGGGGCAGATGGAGTCCATGGCTCTGTTCACACCTGGGGAGAGTTCACAAGCGACCGTTTCAGCTTGCGCTGAAACCGTTTGTGGACTCTCCTTGCGTGGACTGGAACGCCCTTGTCCCTCTCGGGGGATGGTTCCAGGCTGCAACCCTTCCGTGGCTGGACACGGGTTGGGTCTGCAGGGGTGTACCGATCGCCTTGCCCCTCCCAGACACGGACCTCTTTACAGATGCGTCCCTGGTGGGGTGGGGTGCACACACGGACCGGCTCACAGCGTCCGGTCTGTGGTCGGCAGAACAGAGCCGGTGGCACATAAACTCTCTGGAGCTAGAGGCAGTGGCTCTAGCTCTGGCCGAGTTCCTCCCTTCACTCCAGGCCAAACACGTTTGTCTTTTCACAGACAACACTACAGTGGCAACCTATGTGAACGAGCAGGGAGGTTCTCGGTCCCCCTCTCTCTCGCGCAGGACCTGCGAGATCTTGACTTGGTGCGCCCAACACCAGATCACCCTCACAGCCAGGTACCTGCCGGGGAGTCTGAACACTCTTGCGGACGCGCTCAGTCGCTCCGACAAGGTGCTTCAATCAGAGTGGACGATCACTCATGGGGCGCTGCTACGCCTTTGGGCCCTTGTCCAGAAGCCTCTGGTGGATCTTTTTGCCACCAGATTCTTCTTCTTCTTCTTCTTGTTGCCGCTACACGTGGAGACCAGTCCAATTTAGAAATGTAGTGGTCATCTGCAGGGACGCCGCCGTGCCGTACAGCTTATCCTGGATGGGGGTCGGCTCCGGCCACATCTTTCTTCTCAACAACTGGAAGTTCCCGCAGTCTTGTAGGATGTGGTGGGTGTCCTGCTCTGCTTCTCCACAGGGACACATCGGGGACGGCACAACTTTCAGCTTTGAGTGGAGGTGTTTGTTCAGCCTGTTGTGCCCTGTTCGCAGCCTAAAGATGGTAACCTGCTCTGGTCTTGTGAGCAGGTGAAGGCTGTCTTTTTGAGCCGGGGTTCGGAACAGGGCTTTAGTGATGGTATTTAGCTCGGCAAGGCTCACAGCGTTGTCTTCTTGTTCTTTTTCTGCACCGGATTTTGCCAGGACATCGGCTTTCTCATTTCCCTCTATGCCGCAGTGTGAGGGGATCCACTGAAGCACTGTCCGTAGGCTCTTGATGTTGTTGAGGGCCTTCTTCAATGAGGGTTGACTGTCACTGTTATAGGCTTGCAGTACAGAGAGGGCATCTGTTAGGAAGACGACATTTGTGTTCTGGTCTGCTCTTGTCGCGATGGTGTGTGCTGCCTGAATGAGAGCGTCTACCTCTGCCTTGTAGTTGGTGCAGTTAAGGCCGGTCGGAAGCGTCTCTTCCGTCCGTTCTCCACCGGGGTATTGGATGTGGACCCCAGCTCCTCCACTTTTGACGGCATTTGTGGCTGAGCCGTCCGTATACACGCGGATCCAGGCATCATCAGGGTATCTTTCCTCAAGCGTTGCCAACGTCAGGGCTTTCAAGGCTTGGTCGCTATGTTCACCTTTGTTGTTGATGTGGGGTATTGTTGTTTGGACAGTGACAGTTTCTTCTCTATCTTCCCAAGGTGGGGCGTCGAGGGAGAAGGAGATGGGAATGACCTGGTTAGGGAGGGTTTCTTGGTGCTTCCTGTTCAGTGCTCTGGCCTCCACAGCAAAGCTTGATCTTTTTAGTCTGCCTGATGATAGCGTTTGGAGCCTTTCTTTCATTGGGTGGTTCTCTGAGCATCTGAATTTGTTGGCCTGAAGCATTGCCTTCTGCTCTCTTCTCTTGGCAAGTGGTGGGATGCTAGATGTTTCTTCCATCTTCACTATAGGTGTTGTCTTCATGGCACCTTTGATTATTCGAAGTGCCTGGTTTTGGACTTTGTCCAGGGTCTGTAGATGCGTCTTGGCAGCTGTCATCCAAGAGTTGGACCCGTACTCGAGGTGTGGTCTTACAGTACCTTGGTAAACTGATTTCAGAATCTTGTCAGTTGCGCCCCATGTAGTTCCTGCCAGTTTCCTTAAGATGTTGAGCTTCCTTCTGGCTTTTCCCTCTGCCTGGTTGATGTGAGGTTTCCAGGTCATTTTCTTGTCATAGGTGACACCAAGGTACGTCTGTTGGTCTTCGTACTTTAGTGTGGTATTTCCCAGGGTAAGTTTTCCAGGTTTGGCTTTTGTTGACAGTGTGAAAAGAGTGGCGGTGGACTTCTCCCTGTTGATTGTTACGCACCAGCTTTCAGCCCATGCTGCAACACTCTCTAGGGCGATCTGTATTCTGTATGTTGCTGTGGTTGCATACTCCTCGCTGCACTAGAGTACCAGGTCGTCTGCGTAAAGCGCTGCGTGGACACCTCTTGATAGTTCTGCTACAATGTCGTTGATGAAGAGTATGAACAAAGAGGGGGAGAGGACGCCTCCCTGGGGAACTCCCTGCCTCAGTAACACCTTCTGGCCACAGCGACCATCTACCGACACTCTGGCTCTTCGGTTGTGAAGGTAGGACTTGGTCCACTGGAACATGTTGCCTCTGATGCCACACCGTAGGAGTTTTACTAGAAGACCATCCTTCCAGACCTTGTCGAATGCCTTCTGTAGATCAATAAACACTGCCAGGACAGCCTTCTTGGCCTGAAAAGCATCCTCTATGACCTGTGAGAGGTGGGTCGTTTGATCTTCTGTGCTTCTGTCCTGTCTGAAGCCAGCTTGCTCTGGGGCAATGATGCTCTGTGTCTCCAGGTAGAGTTGTAGGCGCTGATTGATGATGCGCTCCATGGTCTTACAGACACAACTTGTTAAGCTGATGGGACGGTAGCTTTGGGCTTTGCTTTTGTTTTTGCCACGTTTGAGGATGGGAATCATTGTGGCTTCTCTCCAGCACTGCGGTACCTGGCCTTGCTTCCAGCTGAGGTTGTATATATCTAGTAGCTTCTGAAGCGCGGTGTTTCCTAGATGTTGAAGCATTTCGTTTGTGATGTTGTCAGGTCCTGGAGACTTCTTTTTCTTCAACTTCCTGATGGCCTTCTTCATTTCTGCCAGGCTGATGTCAGTATGCATGGCGTCTGGTACCTCATTTTCTCCTGCTGTTCTTTCCTTCTCTTCCTGTCGTATCTCTTTCTGGCGGTGCTGGGGTATGGTGGTATTACTTTCTGCTGCATATGCTGTTGCAAAATTGTTGGCGGCAGCCCTTCCTGTAAGAGTGTTTCCTTCATTTTCCAGGGTGATCTTCTGGCCTTTGGTGCTTTCGTCGTTCAGGGCCTTTGTCAGTTTCCAAAGCTTTGTTGTGTCTTTCTCCATGTTGAGGCTTGCTGTTTTTTCTCTCCAACTTCTTCTTTTGCTCTCCAGTTTGGTTCGCAAGAACTTTGCTTTTCTTTCTTGGAGCTTGATGTTGTTCTCCTGGCTGGGGTTGGTTTCAGCCTCTCTTCTTGCTTCTGTCAGAGCATCATGCGCCTTCTGCAGCTCACTTGTCCAATAAGGGGTGTAGTCTTTTCTTGCGCCATTGGGTATGCACTCCTTGGCTGCCTGGGAAATACTGTTGTTGAAGTCTTTGACTACATTGTTGATGTTCCTCTCTGTAACTTCTATGCCCTTTGTCAGCTCGTTGGTGCGTACGCTGAACAAGCCCCACTGGGCCTTTTTGTAGTTCCATCGCGGGTGTTGCGAGTGTTCTGGTGCTTTAGCACGCATGGTAAGGACAACTGGGCGATGGTCACTACCTCCGAGCTGTTCTTCTACTTTTCTGCTGATCTTTCTGTGGATGTCATCGGTGCAGAAGGCCAGGTCTGGAGTTGTGGTGGTGTGCCAGCGGCGCGAGTAGAAGGTATGTGTGTCAGTTGGGTCATTTGCAAGGATAAGGTGGTGTTCATCTTGCCAGGCTTCAACTTCTTCTCCTCTGTTGTCCATGTTGCTGTATCCCCAACTCTGGGACCGGCTGTTGAAGTCTCCAGCGATGAGGAAGCCGCTGTCTGGGACCTGGATAGTGTCAAGGGACAGCATCTTGTCATCGGGGCAATAGTAGTTGACGATGTTAAATGTGCTAACTTGGATAATGACCTTGACTTCTATGTACTCAGCTTCGCCTGTAAGTTTCTTGACTTCAGTGGCGTTGATGTTGTTTCTCACCAGTGTCATCACTCCTCCCTTTGCTCTCCCTTTCCGTCCATTTGAAAACACCTGGTAGCCTCTGATCTTGAACGGCTTCCCCTCTTGCAGGTGTGTTTCCTGTAGGCAGCAGATGTTGATACTGTTCTTATGAAGAAAGTGTTCGAGTTCTTCCTTCTTGTTGCTGACCCCTTCTGCATTCCATTGCATGATGTTGATGTCAGGGGTCTCCTTGACCTTGCTTGGTTTTCGGCCAGTCGCTCTCCTTGCTCGTCCCCTGGCTCCACAGGACAAGACGAAGGGACCTCCAGTAGCTGAGGGTGGGCTCCTTTGAGGCACGGAGCCCGGCGCTGCACTTGCCTGGGGGGTCCTCACAGGGCGAGCACCATTTCGATTGGTTTGGTCTCTGCGTGTATTCATGGCGATGGTGTGCGTGGTACTGTGATCCGTTAAAGTGCGCTGTCTCGCTCAGTACCGCCGACTTCAGCACTAGAGGTTTCTGTCGGGGTTACCCCACCCTTAGCTCCTGGTCAGGGACCTTACCTGGGAGCACAGGTAGCAGGGGGTTTAACGCGCCTCTTACCCGCGTGATGAACCCGTATGAGCACATAGGGTATTTACTGGTCAACAGTGCCACCTGTTAACCACCCCGCTCTGATAGGAACACCGCCAGTTGGTCCAGGACAGCTTATTCGTCCGGGCAAGCCCGACTTATATCGCTGCAATCCCTTATATCTAAGGGACACCCCCTATCCGCCACCTGGGGACCCGCCGGGTTGGGGATGGTCGCCCCGCCACCTAATTGGAGATAGCCTGACCCCGGCCACCAGATTCTCAAGGCGTCTTCCGATCTTCGTCTCGCCCTTCCCCGACCCGGAGGCTTGGCAGATGAACGCATTAGACATTCCCTGGACGGGCTTGGAGGCTTACGCGTTTCCTCCTTACCAGTTGCTCGGCCGAGTAATCAGAAAAGCGGATCTGGAGGGGCCGTCACTGCTGCTGGTCGCCCCCCTTTGGCCCTCTCAGGCTTGGTTCCCGGACCTACTGAGACTTGCTCACGGCCCTCCCATCCCTCTCTCTCTGGTGAGAGGGGAGCTCGTGCAGCCTTGAACCGGCGTTCCACACGAGGAGCCTCAGTCACTGAATCTTCACGTGTGGAGGTTGTTCGGTCCTTGCTGAGGCGTTCTGGGGCATCAGAACTGACTTTGGACTTGGTACAGCGCTCCCACAGAGCCTCCACCTCGTCTGTATACGCATCACATTGGAAGGCCTGGGCCACCTGGTGTCAGGCTCATGGTCTGAATGACGTGGCCCCATGCTCTATGCATGTGGCCAACCACCTTTCTTACCTGTCCTCTCAAGGAGCCTCAGGCATGAAAACTTTCTCTTTTCAGCGGAATTTCCGCCGTTTTTTTGTCACACTTTCGCTTTTTTTTTTTAATTTCCGCCGGAAAAAAAAGAAGACCCCCCAAAGAAAGAGGCAAAACGAAAGACGTGGCAAGCGTTACCCCCGCCACTGCTCAACAGACAATTGGATAAACCGTAAATTGCCGAGTCCGCAAACGGATCGATTCGAGCCTTTCTTCACTTCCTGCCGCGCTTGAACAAATTTTTCTCTTGGAAATTCGGAGGTTTCCAAAGTTTGCGATGACCCTCTAACAGATGAAATGTGGCGATTTCAACAGCGTGGGGCCGCGAATCGGATCATAGAAGGACTGAAGAACGATTGGAGGTGGAACTGGCTTGACCGAGAATACGATGGCTGTCGTATTGGCGACGTTATCAGGAAAGTGGAGGTGAGAGGCAAGGCATTCTGTGTCGTAATACATGTACGAAGACATTGAAGTACGGCAGTCGTGGGTTCGTGGCACTTCAGGCACACCTTGACACAAAGTGCCACAAGCGGAACTTCCTTGCATTGTACATTTACTAGACTGGATGAAACTTTTGAAAATAGCCTGATTTCTACCCTGGATCAATTGGACTGAGGATATGAAAGTGAGGATATATTAAGCTACAAGGGAGCTGCATTGTGCAAAGTAAATTGCATGATTATATGTGTTGTCATCACTGTTTGTGTGTTAAAATACTTACAGCAGTTCCTGCAATGTACGGCCCCCGGCGTGAGCGGACACCTGACATGTACGGACACATTTGTTCGGCACGGAGTGTTTTCCTTCTATATTTGCCCCCCCTTAAACGGACACCTGCAAAACGTGGACGCGGACACTCATTTTCGGTCCCAACAGCAGGTCATACCTCCAATGTACGGACAGACCATCGTCAAATGTTCACCACAACAAAATCGATAACAGAGCAGTCCGGCTCTTGGTGCAAAGATCACAGCCGCAATGGCGTGACGACAGTCACTAGTAACTTGAATGCACCTGTACCCATCAGGAGGGGGGGGGGGGGGGGTAGTTTTGGTCAGGAGTGGAGTACATGCGAAGATGCCAACATGAAACTGCACTGTGCTCTTTATTCTTGTCTGTTGGACGTAAACAACAGAAACCACAGTCAATGAAGGTCCTGAGCGAAAGAGAGTGAAAAACCGGTCATAGTTCTCAGCATAGTGTGTCTGTGTGTAACCTCTTTCATTGACAAGATACTCTTGTTTCCCCTCAGCCTTGACCAGTGAGTCGGTTGCCTAATCTGTGAACCCTTCAGTTGTCTTGCTTTGTCAAAAGTTACGACACAGTCAACTGGTTTTGCTCTGAGTGAACAGTTGGAGCTGACCTCTCTGGCCACAGCCCCAAACAGTACATGGCTGGAGGGAGTGAGAGAGAGAGGGAGGGGGGGGGGGGTGGAGGGGTAGCTGGCTAAACTCTGTGGGGTGTCCGGTGTCAGTGCATGTCAGCAGGAAGAGCATTGGAGAGAAATAGAGAGGTGTACTCTTCCACACAATTTCCAAGCATCAGTTGTCACGGCTTGGGGTAGGCATTAGTGAGGGAGAGTAGGAGCTGTGTTATGTACAGTGTATTTCCGACTGAAGAGTGAAAAGTCACTGCCATGCCACATGATCGGCATGCAGTCAATAAAGCCAGACAAGATGAAAATAAATTACATGATTATGACATGCAGCTCTATCTGCTGCTATTTATTCAAACTGGTTTTCAAGCTTATTCTTGCAAAGCATCTGCACACGCTCCTCTGTGCTGTGTTTGTGTGGCTGCTTTCGTATGTCAGTGCATGGTGAGTGTGTTCACTGCCTTGAGGATTTATTTTATCTCTTCTTTTCAACACTTTTCATACAAATCATTTTTACAGAACGTTTAAAGAAGTATTAGGAGTTTATTGTTTAGTAGCCACAAGAAGTGATTAGCATAGACTCAATCCTCTTGTTTGTGTGTCTCTGTGTGAGTGTATGGGGGAGGGGGTGGTGTGGTCACACCTCCCGTGACCGGACACCTGCAATGTACGGACAGTTTTGCTATGGCCCAAGGGTGTCCGTTCATGAGAGGGACTGCTGTACTAACAATCGTGTGTATGTTATGACAGACATGAACAACAAAATGCTATGTTTGAGCATGTCTTTGTCTTGCTTAAATTTCTGTGAGAATTGTGTGTCAATAATACTGATATTCTTTATAATCTTTTTAGATTCCAATTTAGTGTTAAAGTTTTCAAAGGGGTCCTCATACAAGCTAACAATTTAATACCCATTTCAATATTTTGAAAAGCTAGAGCCCCTATATTTTCAAGGGCCCCATGCAAGGTTGTTCGTATGTATGGTTATTTAATGCCAATTTCAGATTTTGAAATGCCTACAGCCCCTTCAGTTTCAGGGGGCCTTATAAAGCTTGTGTATATATAAATATGCCCATTTTAAGGCTCAGAAATGCTGAAACCCCTTCAGCTTTAGGGGGCAAAGCCCCCTGGCCCCCACAAGGGGCGTTGCCCCTCGACCCCACTGGGGGCCTACTGCGGCCCCCAGGCCCCCACTTTATTTTCCTCTTTTTTCACCTCCGGTTGTTTTCATGCCTGGAGCCTCCACCTCCTCTCTGAAGGTCCGGAGATCGGCGATCTCCTCTACTTTGAGACAGATAGGGCATTCTATCAGGGTCAGCGGGGTCATTTCGGGAGTCATTAAGGGCGCAGCCCTTAAAGAAGTTAAGACCCGCACTCCCATCCCCAAGTGGGATCTCTTTCTGGTCCTTGAGTTTTTGCGCACAGCGGACTTTGAACCTTTGCGGGATGCTAGCCTTTCCAATCTGACTCGCAAGGCTCTTTTTCTGTTGCTCTTAGCTACAGCACGTAGAGGGAGCGAGATACATGCCCTCTCCGGAATTCCGGAGGACATTTCTCGTGAGCCGGACGGCTCTGTTTCGTTGAGATTTTGCCCTGATTTTCTGGCAAAGAATCAGGTGCCAGATCAAGCTTCCCCGCTGGTTCAGGTCAAACCCCTTACCAACATCCTGGCTCCCGGAGATCCAGATCTGGTTAATTGTCCTGTCAGAGCCCTTGATACTTACCTTGCCCGTACGCAGCCAGTTAGATCAAGCTCGCAAAAGCTCCTGTTCATATCCCTTAACACAGCAAGGAATAAGGACATTTCTAAGACGACGTTGGCCCGGTGGGTGTCGGCTCTCATTAGGCAGGCATACAAATGGAGCCTTTCCAATAGGGGGGGGGGGGGGGGCGCAGCCTGTCTTCCCCCTTGACTCGGCCCGAGTCCATGAATCCAGGGCTTGGGCCTCCTTGGCCGTTTTACGGTCCAGGAGATTGGATGATGTACTGCGCACAGCTTACTGGCGCTCGGACGATGTCTTTATCAACTTTTATCTGAGAGACATCGCGGCTGTCCGTCAGGATGGTTCTCGGTCCCTCCCTGCCTTGTTGGCAGCGGGCCAGTTCCTTTCCAGGACTTACAAGTGAGTTTGAATTTGTATCTTTCCCACCACCTTGTTGGAGTTATCTGCTTATATGTGATTCGGAGTAAAAATATGTAATTTAATTGAAAATTTTAAGAATAAATTTTTATTTGATTAATATACTTACCCGAATCACATAGTTAATTCCCTCCCACCTTCCCCGCATTATAGTTTCTAAGTATTCTGTAAAGTCGTATGAGTTCTACCACGTGCTCGGGAAGCGGTACTGACGTAGTACACACCAATGGGAGGTAACCCCCATGGCAGGTGTACATGGCTACGCTTCCTCTTACACTTTTTGTTGTGGGGTAGCTTCGCTTTTAAATTGTTAGACGGGTAGCGATTTTCAGACCTTAGCATCTCTGACTACGTCAATGCTTATATGCTTATATGTGATTCGGGTAAGTATATTCAGGGGTTGACACTAACTTATTTGGCCTGGGGCCAGTATGGAAATTGCTGGGGCGGAAAAAAAAAATCTGGGGCCCACTCTCAGTATTCACGTGCAGCAATGCATTGTCTGTTTTTCTTCATCGTACTGAAGCCAGGGAAATTCTTTCAACCATTTGAGATTGAAATTACGACAGCGCTTCGCGCTTTTGGCTGCGTCGGTCTCCTTTTTCCGTTTCTCTCCACCCTGTTCTTCATCTTCATTTCCATGTCTTTTTACACCAGGGATGTGTCGCCACATTTTGCGTTTGGCATTTGAAGGCGATACTTATCTCTCACGCTAAAGAGCGCAATCTGGGAGTTATTTCCCTTGTGGCATTGTCCTTCGACGATTTCAATGGTTTTTTTTCTTGACTGCGGCATTGATCGTAACGCAAATTTCAGTGACGACTTTGACTGGCGATTTTTATTGATTGGCTCTGGCATTAGAATTTTCGGTTTGTCATTGTTGGAATTTATCCTGGGGCGGAGTGGGCCCCAAGCTTCGGCAATGTTTGGGGCGGAACACAAAACTCTGGGACGTTCCGCCCCCCGCCCCCGCTAGTGTCGAACCCTGATATTAATCAAATGAAAATTTATTCTTAAAATTTTCGATTACTTCCCTTTGGTTATTTGATATCTTAACAACGCTCTGCCTCATTTCGTTTAAGATTCTTACTGACACTTTCGAGTCGACCCTGTAACAATGTGTGTGTTTGTTCTGTTTAAAAACCAGCCTTGATCTAAGGACTATGTCAGGTCGAGAATAAAAGCTGGTTCTTGTGTATGACTGTGTACGTAATTGTTAGTTGGAGTGCCTTTGAGAATGATGAGCATATGAGCTTGCGGCGAGTATCTTTTTTTGAGGATGAAAGTCGCTCGTTCATTTCAATGCTTGTTATTGCCTCATTTCGTTTAAGAGCCTTTAAAATTGTTAAATGTTATGTCCCCCTTCCATTGCATTGCTCAGTTTGTTGCTTTGTTTTAATCTATTAACGAAATACGAATCACACAATTTGCGGAAACATTACTGGAAGGATGAGTCCCAGTAATTTCTATGATCTACCTTTGGGTAATAATAATTGTTGCTAGCACTTGGTGTCAATGCTTATGGTTAAGACATTTACTTGTGGTGCTCAAGTCTGTTACACTGCAAAATAGTTCTTTTTGTTACTATGATTATGACTGTGTTTGAGAGAAATATTTTTCTGATGCTGCAGAGTCCGATGGAAACGGGACCACAAAGCAAGTCCCATCACCTGAACAATCTCTCCATTCCGTGTCCATCTCATCTGCCCATGGTGGAACAGATTAACAGCCCTGTTGGTAGGTACCTGCAGTAACTCTTCCATAGGCTGGAAACTTGTTAGTGCCAGTCATTTGATAAGTGTGGCTATGATGGAGTAGATTATGGATACAGTTGTGAACTCCTGTCTGCTGTCTTAGTGCCATTGAGAAAGCATGGTCAACAAGTCTGCCTGTATTGGGTCCCCCTGTACTATTTTAATAATCAGTCAGTTCTATCATCACTTTGTTTACCTTGGGTGGAAGAAGGCTAAAGTCTAAGAGTGGTAAGTGTTTTGTGACTGTCAGTCTCGCTGCATCAACATCTTGGCTTCATCTTCCAAAAGAAAGGTATGATACTACAGCAGTCCCTGCAATGTACGGCCCCCGGCATGAGTGGACACCTGACATGTACGGACACATTTGCTCGGCACGGAGTGTTTTCCTTCTATATTTTCCCCCCCTTAAACGGACACCTGCAAAACGTGGACGCGGACACTCATTTTCGGTCCCAACAGCAGGTCATACCTCCAATGTACGGACAGACCATCGTCAAATTTTCACCACAACAAAATCGATAACAGAGCAGTCCGGCTCTTGGTACAAAGATCACAGCCGCAATGGCGTGATGACAGTCACTGATAACTTGAGTGCACGTGTACCCATCAGGATCGAGGGGGGGGGTAGTTTTGGTCAGGAGTGGAGTACATGCGAAGATGCCAACATGAAACTGCACTGTGCTCTTTATTCTTGTCTGTTGGACGTAAACAACAGAAACCACAGTCGATGAAGGTCCTGAGCGAAAGAGAATAAAAAAGCGGCCACAGTTCTCAGCATCGTGTGTCGATCTGTGTGTAACCTCTTTCATTGACAAGATACTCTTGTTTCCCCTCAGCCTTGACCAGTGAGTCGGTTGCCTAATCTGTGAACCCTTCAGTTGTCTTGCTTTGTCAAAAGTTACGACAGTCAACTGGTTTTGCTCTGAGTGAACAGTGCAGCTGGCCTCTCTGGCCACAGCCCCAAACAGTACATGGCTGGAGGGGGTGAGAGAGAGGGAGGGGGGGTGGAGGGGTAGCTGGCTAAGCTCTGTGGGGTGTCCGGTGTCACTGCATGTCCGCAGGAAGAGCATTGGAGAGAAATAGAGAGGTGTACTCTTCCACACAATTTCCAAGCATCAGTTGTCACGGCTTGGGGTAGGCATTAGTGAGGGAGAGTGGGAGCTGTGTTATGTACAGTGTATTTCCGACTGAAGAGTGAAAAGTCACTGCCATGCCACATGATCGGCATGCAGTCAATAAAGCCAGACAAGAAGAAAATAAATTACATGATTATGACATGCAGCTCTATCTGCTGCTATTTATTCAAACTGGTTTTCAAGCTTATTCTTGCAAAGCATCTGCACACGCTCCTCTGTGCTGTGTTTGTGTGGCTGCTTTCGTATGTCAGTGCATGGTGAGTGTGTTCACTGCCTTGAGGATTTATTTTATCTCTTCCTTTCAACACTTTTCATACAAATCATTTTTACAGAACGTTTAAAGAAGTATTAGGAGTTTATTATTGTTTAGTAGCCACAAGAAGTGATTAGCATAGACTCAATCCTCTTGTTTGTGTGTCTCCGTCTGTGTGAGTGTATGGGGGAGGGGGTGGTGTGGTCACCCCTGCCGTGACCGGACACCTGCAATGTACGGACAGTTTTGCTATGGCCCAAGGGTGTCCGTTCATGAGAGGGACTGCTGTATGAGTACTCTATGTCAGGGTTGGAATTCACTTCCACTGGATTTCGCAGAAACTCTCCAGTATCAGCGGAAAAAAGGTCACAGGTCCTTCAGGTAGGATTTTCTCCACTGTTCATTAGCCTTCTCTTGAGATGTGCTGTTTTGGCAGATCAATTTCCCCTGTATTTGATAACAAATGGGGGGTACAAACAAAAAGTAGGCCAGACTTGATTGTGGTAAGTCAATTATGACCTGTGTCTGTGTCTGTGCCTGTGCAGAGACTATGAGCCCTCTGTCGGTGTCACTGCCGTTACGGATGCCAGACTCCATGTGCTTTGGGCAAGTCTCATCCATGGCAAACAATCCTGCACTGCCAGTGAGTCTGCTCCTGTCTTGACCCTTTTCGCCCCTGAGAGTGCCCAATACCGCCCTCCCGGGCTCCCATATTCAGAACCCTGAAACACCCACTATACACAATGTCTAAGTAGCATTGTATATAGCGGGTGTTTCATATATATAAATATATATGACTCATATCTGTTTACATTTCTACTGGCTTTCTGTGATGGTTGAGCAATTGTAATGTTGGAAAACTCGCAGTAGTTACTTTGCCACGATTTTTTTCAAGTTTGAACTTAATGGAGTTACTTTCCTTGCAGGAAGAGGGGGGGGGGGGGGGTGTTAATGTACAGTGTCTCTGATTACACATTTAAATTAGCACCAATAGTCTGGAACTCGGATGGTCTGGAGCTGCGAAAGGAACAAGGTTAGGAAACAAGTATGACAGACCTTGTAAGTGGCCGAAAGGTAAGCTAAGAGGGAAGTGAAAGGAGCTTTACACACAGGTCACAGACACCATGACCTGAGCCTGGCCACTCATGAGTGCTTGTAAACTTATGCCATAAAAAGGATCTTTTTCTGTCAGGCAAAGGGTCGAAAGGGTTATACAGAGTTCAGTGAAACAAGTCCAACACTGTTAGGGGCAGATTATACCTGCGCAGTTTCAGCGGCACAGACGACGCACTTCCTATTATTGATGCTGCGATAGGGATTATGACGAGTACTTGGCCCGTTTTTCTTTCACGCAACGTGTAGCGGGCTGAGATAATCTGCAGTGCGTCGTCGGTCCTGCTGAAGTTACATAGGTGAGCGCCAGGCCTTAGGACTAGGAGCGTGTCATCTTTGAGATGAGTTCACTTTATTAATAAAATTGGTGCAAAATGAAAATTTTAAGTTAGCAATTGCAGACCTGGGAACCCCTGTTTTGCACTTAGAGTATTCTCAACCAACCAAGCGTATTTTCAGACAAATGAGTGTGCTCCACACAACATTTGAACATTGATGATTCAAACATGCTTTGCACGCGTCCGTTGCACCGTTTATAAAGCGGCATGGTTGGCCTAGTGGTAAGGCATCTGCCCCGTGATCGGGAGGTCGTTGGTTCGAACCCCGGCCGGGTCATACCTAAGACTTTAAAATTGGCAATCTAGTGGCTGCTCCGCCTGGCGTCTGGCATTATGGGGTTAGTGCTAGGACTGGTTGGTCCGGTGTCAGAATAATGTGACTGGGTGAGACATGAAGCCTGTGCTGCGACTTCTGTCTTGTGTGTGGCGCACGTTATATGTCAAAGCAGCACCGCCCTGATATGGCCCTTCGTGGTCGGCTGGGCATTAAGCAAACAAACAAACAAACCATTTATAAAGTTTACCAATACATTTAGAACGAATGCTTCTTTCAATGTTTAATGACAAAAGCTGTAATCATTGATCAAATGCAGAGTTATAAAGTTATTTTGAATCATTAAAATAAACAGTGCCCCAGTAAATATACAGGTATGACTATCTATGGTAACCACTATCTATATGTCTAACTTTGTGTGTGTGATTGTGAAACTCTGTTGTAGGTGTGTGTTTACAAGTGCAAGTAAGGGTGACTGTTTTGTCTTCAAGGTGTGGACTTGTGTTACAAGCGTCTTACAGTGTGTGCTTTTTTCCATAAGCTTACCATCCCGAAGAAGGCAGTAACGTGCCGAAATATTGATTATAGATATAAACGTACCTAACCTGGTTACTGGTGTGTTTTCTTTTTATTTAAGTGTGTGTGCATCTGTTACAGGAGCTCCACGGCCAGCAGGTGATGTACTCCGTGGTTCACCCCCCTCCCCCTCACGTGCCTCTGCCAGCCTTTCAGCAGCTAGTACAGACAGCAGGCACAAAGGTTTCCGACAGCAAAAGTAAAGACAAGACCTGACCTAGCCTTCACTTGGCTGGGTCTAATAGTGTCTGCTAATATAAACAATGTGCGGTTTTTGTGTTCTGGGTTTGAGAGGGGGGCTGTGTTTTGAGGTTGACGTGTGAGGAAAGTACTTTTTTCTCTCTTCTTGTTTGTGTGAGGACAGTCCAAGGTAGAAGAAGAGACAAACTGGTATTGGGGGGGGGGGGGGGGGGGGGGGATAAGGGTGATGCCTACCGAGATGGCTGATTTTCCACCCCTATGAAGACCTGTTTAGTGGAGCCACATGCAAAAACAACAATAACCTCAGAGATTTTGTATGAGGAGTTCTATTAGATTTTCATGTATGTGTATTTGTAGTGACAGATTACTTGTGCCATGTACTTAGACTGCAAGATCTGCAGTTTAAGCTTTAAAAAATGGAAAGCCATGCAGTCAAGGTAGGCATCCCCCTTAAAAATATCTGGGAGATGAGCCTGACTGGGGTACAGTGGAACCCCCCTTTTAAGACATAACAACATCTGAGAAAATGAGGTCTTAAAAAGGAGGGAGTTTTAAAATAATGGTACATTTACAGAGGTTATGAACACACAATTTGAAAAAGCAAGGTCTTAAAAGGTGTTTTTTTACTGTAATATTTTCAGTGTGTTAAGATGTGTGTGCATCGGTGTGTGGAAAGCTTGTTATGAGGCCTTACAATTTAAAGAGTGAAACAATATTTTTATGGGTTCGGAAAAGGGAAGGAAAGGTAGGTTTGGAGTCATTCCGACTGAATTTGACTATTTTCTGACCACGGTATTTTGATCTCAGTGACATGATCCTGCCAATGTCGTCCTTTTAATGTTCCTATGATTCGGTCATACCTTACAATATTTCAGTCATTGAATTTCATTGTAGTCATGTAAGAATCTGGTCACAGATCTAGCCTCATCATTGTCAGGCTTTGTGCAGGACTCAAAGTGCAGTACATTTTTTGTCAGCGTGTCATGAGGAGAAATGGTTAAGAATTTCAGCCATTAATGTTGGTCAGTGTCTGAGTGGGTGTGTGTGCAAGTTACGGGTTGTATCAAGTTTGTTTTCATACATATACATTCGTCTGTGTTTAATGTTAATGCAAAACTTTATTCACTCCGTTGTGTTTTATTGTATTGATGATGCTTACCGTAAACCGAGGAGGCAAAACAACGTTCAACCAGGTGTTAGGTGTCACAGAAAGCTGTAGATAGATATAATGAACACCTCTGATTGTTATAGATATTGTTCCTTTTTGGAAGAGATGTGGCTGTTACCTACGGTGACATTTTTGTTTTAGTAGATATATATAATAAACAGCTCTGATTGTTATAGATATTGTTCTCTTTTGGAAGAGATGTGGCTGTTACCTACGGTGACATTTTTGTTTTAGTGACAGTTAATGAGACAGAGCCTCAGAGGGAAAGTTGAAAAGTCTTGGTATTTCAGTAAAATTTGCCCGGTTTGGTGGAATTGTATGGGTTCTCCCATCCCCCCCACCCCCACCCCCACCCCCACTCCTGTAAATGGTCAGTGAAGGACAGTTGGAATGAAGGATGGAGAAAGTGGGATACTGAAATCCAGTGCATGGTTCAGAAGCTGCTGTTTACTGTTAAAAAAAAATACTGCGTGGAATTTTAAGAAGCATGTTGAACATAGACAGAACAAAGGTTCATGCAAGATCTGTTCTGATCTCAAATTTCACAACACATTTGTAGAAAATCTAGCAGGCCCACAGCGAAAGCAGGTGTGATTCTTCAACAGTTTGTACAGAATGTTTGTTATGATGTTGATTTTTTTTTTTCTGTTATGAAATGGCTTGTTGAAGAAGTGAACTCAGAGATGGTCAGTAGCAGTATTACCGTTGACCCGCAGGCTTTGAGGTATGTGCGTGTTGGTCTTGGAAGGACCCCCCGCGGGTTAGGGGGAAGAATTTACCCGATGCTCCCCAGCATGTCGTAAGAGGCGACTAACGGATTCTGTTTCTCCTTTTACCCTTGTTAAGTGTTTCTTGTATAGAATATAGTCAATGTTTGTAAAGATTTTAGTCAAGCAGTATGTAAGAAATGTTAAGTCCTTTGTACTGGAAAGTTGCATTCTCCCAGTAAGGTAATATATTGTACTACGTTACAAGCCCCTGGAACAATTTTTTGATTAGTGCTTTTGTGAACAAGAAACAATTAACAAGTGGCTCTATCCCATCTCCCCCTCTTTCCCCTATTCCATCTCCCCCTCTTTCCCCGTCGCGATATAACCTTCGTGGTTGAAAACAACGTTAAACACCAAATAAAGAAAGAAAGTAAGTCTTGGAAGGACTGGAGAGGCAGCTGACGCTGATGGCCAAATTTTGTTTATTGCACATCTATTTGTTGAACATGTGCTTGTAAAGTACTTGTACTACAGTGGAACCCCCTTCAAAGACCTCCACAAATCTGAGAAATCAGGTCTTTATAAGGAGGGAGTCTTAAAATGGGGGTAACATTACAGAGGTTATCAAGAAAATTTCTGAGTAGCAAACCTGCATGCAACTGAGGTTAAACGATGTTAAAATATTTAGTCAAAACTTGACTAAATATAAAAAGAAAAGAAAAAAAGAAAATGTCTGAGAAAAAGGGGTCTTAATAGGGAGTCTTAAATTGGGGGGGGGGGGGGGGGGGTCTGAAAAGGGGGTTCCACTGTATAAATGGCTAGGACAGACCTGTTTACCCGTACTATTTTGGAGTAATTTATTACTAATTTTTTGTAGGATTTTGGGAAAAAATACTCCCATTTGAGTCCGGATTACGATTTTCAAACGTGCTTCAACTTAGATTTATATTGCTAATGTTGGCATTTGCAACTCCTGGGTTACTATTTGGTCATGAGATTACTATTTTTGGCTTGACCATTACTCTTGTCAAGTTTTTGGGGTAAACAGATCTGCCAGGAATGAATCGTTAGAAATGTTTTCACGGAACAGGTTGAGTTGGAGATTTGTCATCAATCGCTACTGTTATCGGATATTATGAGAGAATATGGTCTTTCTTTTAATTGTGAAGGAAAAGCTGATTCTGTGTGCATTGACTTGGCCACTTTGTTGTGCACAAATTGAAAGCCACCAGTTGCTCTTTCACTTTTTTGGTGATGCATAATAGTGCGAATATGCTGTGGAGTACTCTTGAAGTTGAACAGAAACACCATACTACTACCAGCAAGAGAACAAAAGCCAACTCATAAAGTTGTAAATATAATGATAATGATGTTAGAATTCTGATATTTCTTGTGCAAGTGTCGGAAGGTTCCTGGATTCAATGATTTACTGTAATAGGCTGTCTGAACGCACATATATTTTTTGTTTTCACTGTTAAGTTACTAATGAGAAGAGAGCATTCCAAATTGTCATGTTCACTGAACATAGTTGGGCAGTATTTTGTATGACTTGAATACATATATCTAATAACAGTTATCGTTGAATATATCATGAATTTTTTTGAATGGGAAGTTTTGACAAAGATTTGAACAAATTGAAGTGCATACGGTTGACTGGTATAAGCTTTTTAATTGTGTGTATCATTCTTGGTGCTGATGGCAGGTAGATTTTCTGGTGAAACGTAAAACAGTAACCAATACTCTTTCTTTTGCCAATGATCAGGCAGAAAATGTTTTCCCCATACCGTAAAGAGGTGGATGCATTTCTTCTTTCAACAAAAAGGGTCTATTGATGGGTTCTGCAGTTAGTTTTCTGAGCTCTTTACGTCTCTCTCTTTGTTTTAACGTGGAATTTTTATCAGCAGAGCTTTTTTAATTACACAGTAGTTGCCTTGTCCAACTTTTATTGCTTCTGTACACAATGTACTTAGAAAACTGGACACCTTATGTTTTCTTGGACGTGTTTTTTCAATACAAAATCAAAGTCACTTGCTTCTTAACTTTGTAACTTTAGAACAACGGGACCTTTAACCAGAAAACACTTGTTCTTTTATTCAAATGGGGGACTCGCGATAGTAGAGTAGACCCTGGGGATAGGTGGTATTTTACTGTGCCCGCCATGCTAGTAACAATTAGGATAATGTGCAATTAGTTGTCTGCCAAGTCTGTTTTGTTAGAACTGAGCTGACCAGACAGAAATGTTATGAATTACCTTTAGCATGGCTGTAATTTTCATGTCAGTAGTGCTTCTACAGTGCTATGCTGTGGACGGGTGAGCATTAAAAGTGTTAATTTTGTTCATTGAGCAGTCTTGAGTTTTTATGCTGAAACATGTACTGGTGAGATGCTAGTTTTTACATTTAGTCAAGTTTTGACTAAATGTTTTAACATAGAGGGGGAATCGAGACGAGGGTCGTGGTGTATGTCTGTGTCTGTGTGTATGTAGAACGATTCAGAGTAAACTACTGGACCGATCTTTATGAAATTTTACATGAGAGTTCCTGGGAATGATATTCCCAGACTTCATTATTTCGATAAATGTCTTTGATGACGTAATATCCGGCTTGTTGTAAAAGTTGAGGCGGCACTGTCACACCCTCATTTTGCAATGAAATTGATTGAAATTTTGGTCAAGCAATCTACGACAAAGGCCGGACGTTGGTATTGCATTTCAGCTTGGAGGCTTACAAATTAATTAATGACTTAGATCATTACAAATCTGAAAATTGTAATCAAAATTATTTTTTTATAAAACGATCCAAAAACAATTTTTTCTTGTTCTTCATCATTTTCTGATTCCAAAAACATATAAATATGTTATATTTGGATTAAAAACAAGCTCTGAAAATTAAAAATATGAAAATTATTATTAATTTTAAATTTCCGAAATCGATCTAAAAACAATTTCATCTTATTCCTTGTCGGTTCCTGATTCCATATAAAAACAAGCTCAGAAAGTTAAAAAGAATAGAGATACAGAAAAGCGTGCTATCCTGCTCAGCGCAAACACTACCGCGCTATTCTGGATTGTCAATTTCATTGCCTTTGCCACGAGTGGTGGACTGACGATGCTACTAGTATACGGTCTTGCTGAAAAAAATGCAGTGCGTTCAGTATCATTCTGTCTGTGAGTTCGACAGCTTGACTAAATGTTGTATTGTCGCCTTACGTGACTTGTTAAGTTCTTTTTTTTCCATTGTTGCTTGTATGGGGTTTTTTTTTGTGGCACAAAAAAGTTGATCTGTTAGGAATACCTTTGTGGTTTTTACTGTTTTCCTTCTTTAATTTGTGTTTGTTTGTGTATGCTGCTCACAGTACTTTTACTGTTGCTGTGTTTGTGTATCCATGTTCATCTTCCACAGGGATTTTCATATTTTTCATTTACCAATATTGCAATGCAGTACACAGTAATACAGAGTGAGTGTGGAGTGAAAGTACAGTTAAATGGCATCATAGATGCAGGGTCACGGCAGTGCTATAAACTGTTTGGTGCACTGAAAACATTGACTTTTTTCCATGATAAAAAAATGATAGAAAGTCAGCATGCAATCAAAGATTTGGGTGGGAAAAATGACTGGGGTTGTGCTTTTCTGCATAATTCACCAGTAATCAATTCACCTGACCAGTAATCACACAAGTAATCATAGTGTGTGAGAAAAGTCACATTTCACACAGGACCAAATCCAGGGGAAGGTTTTATTGGGGCGAGGGTCAGCTCTGAGGAGAGATTAACTCAATGATGCACAACTGTGAAAAACAAGAAGGGCAAAGCCCATACGACTCACATGCTTTACACATTTTTCCTACCAAAATACATGTGACCTTGACCCAAGGTCAAGGTCATCCAAGGTCATGCAACACAAAGCTGTTAATTCAAGACATAGGAAGTACAATGGTGCTTATTGGCTCTTTCTACCATGAGATATGGTCACTTTTAGTGGTTCACTACCTTATTTTGGTCACATTTCATAAGGGTCAAAGTGACCTTGACCTTGATCATATGTGACCAAATGTGTCTCATGATGAAAGCATAACATGTGCCCCACATAATTTTTAAGTTTGAAACAGTTATCTTCCATAGTTCAGGGTCAAGGTCACTTCAAAATATGTATACAATCCAACTTTGAAGAGCTCCTGTGACCTTGACCTTGAAGCAAGGTAAACCAAACTGGTATCAAAAGATGGGGCTTACTTTGCCCTATATATCATATATAGGTGAGGTATTCAATCTCAAAAACTTCAGAGAAAATGGGAAAAATGTGAAAAATAGCTGTTTTTTAGGCAACATTTATGGCCCCTGCGACCTTGACCTTGAAGCAAGGTCAAGATGCTATGTATGTTTTTTGGGGCCTTGTCATCATACACCATCTTGCCAAATTTGGTACTGATAGACTGAATAGTGTCCAAGAAATATCCAACGTTAAAGTTTTCCGGACGGACGGACGGACGGACGACTCGGGTGAGTACATAGACTCACTTTTGCTTCGCATGTGAGTCAAAAATGAGTTGTGCGACAACTGCTCTTATAAGCAAGTGCTGCAAGCAATATATTCTGCTTCACAGCTCTGTTGATATAAATTATTCATAAATATGTCACCAACGAGATGGGTCATGTTCGTCAATTACATGTACTATAAGAGAGAGAGAGGACAGCAAAGAAGAGAGGACACTTGTTTTTGTTGACTCATGTGAGTAATCAGGAGAGTCTTTAGTAATGAGCAGTTTGCCAGTTATCAGTTCACCAGGCTTGTTATCCCTACACAGAAAACTTAAATAATGAGAATTTCTCAGATGTTATTAAATCAATAGCTTTGAAACTTATTCGGTGTTTATTGACCTCTAGACATGACGCAAATTGTGTTGACCTTTGTCAAATTTCAAGGTCACAGCGGAGAAATGGTTAAAAGCAAAATATAGAAAAATTATCAATTTCTTCAACATTTTTGAAGCAGGAGCTTAGATATTTCACACTTATAATTATATGGAGCTAGAGTGTCGGGTAATTTCTGATTTCTATTACTTATAACGAAGGTGAGTTGCTCGCCTTTGTTTATGGTTGTATATTTTTGTGCACAAATTCAAATTAGGTGTACAATTAGGTTTCAGATGTTTTTTCTGAATGTGTGCATGTTTTCTTGAATGTGTTGAATGATATTGACAAATAAATTTCTATCCGTTTACAACCTGTTCTATTTTGTGACTCCGTGAGACTTTGGAATGTGATTTTTTTTATTGCAAAAGGCAGGCACAACATGGTGAAAAAGCATACATAGAATTAATCATTTTGACATACATCATAAATTATATTTTGAACATCTCATATTTGATGAACATATACACATAGAAGAACTTAAAGAAAATGATCACAGATATATGTATAAACTGAAAAAGTGATAACAGTTAAAGAAAAGCAAGATTTCCTGAAAGTGTCTTCCACTGTAATCATACAGTCGTACACAAACTCAAAGCAAATTTTCATCAAAGCTCTTTCATACATTGTACACAAATTCAAGATCATCACAATCACATACAAGAAGAGCAAACGCTCGATCGAGTCACTTTCGCAGTTCTGAATATTATATGATGGACAGGAAGAAATTGCTATTCACAACACAATACAGATGTAAATAATTTGATGTAAAGAATAATCCTATAAAGTTTGAATCAAATCCGATGAATAGTTTCAGAGATATGATATTTCAATTTTTTTCCTTCAAGACATACCTGTGACCTTGAAAAGGTCAAAGGTCACCAAAGCAGACGTCAAAGTGTAGAGGTCACTGGGAGTCACGTTCACATAAAATTTGAGCCCGGTCACTTTTATAGTTTCCGAGAAAAGCCCAACGTTAAGTTGTGTGTTGCCGAACAGAAAAGGCTAGTTATCTCCCTTGTTTTTCTGATAACGTTCGTAAAAGGCTACAGATGTAAATACTTTGATGTAAAGAATAATCCTACAAAGTTTCAATCACATCCGATGAACTTTGTCAAAGATATAAAATGTCTAATTTTTCCTTTGACGCTGACCTGTGACCTTGAAAAAGGTCAAAGGTCAACGAAACCATCGTTAAAGTGTAGAGGTCATTGGAGGTCACGACTAAACAAAATATGAGCCGGATCGCTTTGATAGTTTCCGAGAAAAGTCCAACGTTAAGGTGGTGTCTACGGACGGCCGGCCGGACGGCCGGACAGACTAACACTGACCGATTACATAGAGTCACTTTTTCTCAAGTGACTCAAAAATGATAATTAAACCAACTCTAAGAAAAACTCATCTCATTGGCAACATCTGAAACATGAGACAAGAGAAACTCTTTTGTCATCATACACTAAGAGTTCATATGAACATAAAAGTCACACTGCAATGTGTAACAAGTTCATTTACTCATTGCAAATCTGATTCATTAACAGGCCGAAATCACACAAAAATATCAATAACACTCCTTTCACTCTGATTAATAAATGCATATATTCCTTGAGCTTGATTCACTTGCTAATGTGTAACCCTTGATTCAGTCATTGCAATCAATCACACCATACAGGCAAGAATCTCACAAAGATCAACAACTGATTAAAGCATATTCATTGATACTCAACTCACAACGTGCAACATTTGTTGAGTAGTGCATATCACTTGCTTTGCACACAGTAGTGAGGAAGCTTCAGTGTTCTCATTTCTCACAGATACGCACGTTGTTCCTCACAGCATCAATCTGATTAGACGAACAGCTGCCCTGGGTATGTTCACACATAATGACTGTTCTTTAGTGTCGTTGTGGCAGCAGGAATGCAGTGCAGAGAAGATCAGTTTGCACCTTCGTACTCGAACACAGCGGCAGCTCCCATGCCAGTACCCATGCACATCGACACAATACCCATGCTCCTTCAAAAAGACAAATAATATCAGAAATATGATTACAATATCTATTTTTTCATGTCGTCATGTCCTTGTCATGTCAACTACTCTTTAACCCTTACGCTGCCAATCAAAACTTGCGTATGTGCATTCCTGACTGCCAGGGAATATTGGAGTTCGGGGTGTAATAATTCACAAAAAATTCTAGTTCCAAACTGGCAGTAGGTAGGTAAGTAAAACCTATGTTATTTTTAAGGGAAATTGAACCAAGAATCTGTTTTTAGTGTCTAATCATGGAAATAATAATTAGTTTGGCTTATAATGATGTTTAAATATGAACTTTTGAAAAATCAGTCCGGCGCATCTTCCGGTGCCTGTGGATCAAACACAGGTGGCTGTTTTGCTCGCTCCAAGAAAGGATTATAATCACTATCATCTACCTGTTTGCAACGAATCGTCCGAAAGAAGATCTCCCCCTTCCCCTGTCAGTATCCATAGTCATTTGCACCGCCTGTAGCGTCAGTCCGGCTTTGTTTTTCCCTACCGTGGCCCGGTTGACTGTCACCGTTAGCCATTTTGACGAGTCGAGATTTCTCTCCCCTATCCTGTCGCCAAGGCCGAAAATAGCCTTCAGACGCAAAACCGCGTCACCATTTATGTTTATTCATGAGAATGAGGTATCCTACCAAGCCATTGGCTGCTATTTTTGTGTCAGCAGTGACATCGCACTTCTGGAAAATCCCGGAACCGTCAAGACGGGTAAACCCGTCCTAAGGCGCTGCGGCTGCACAAGCGCAGGACGGGTATACCCGTCCTAAGGCAGGCAAGTGGTTAAAACAAAAAATGAGACAATATTACAAAATTTATGAAGCTAATGCATATTACTGACAGTATACATATACTTTTCTGAATACCCTTGCTTTTCCTCTGACAACTAACTTCACATGTGCTCCTGTCCACATGTTTTTGACACACCCCTCGCATTGATGATTGGCCTCTCCAATGTTTGTCCAAGTAAAGGGCATTCACTCTGTAACACCCCACACAAACCCGACATATATTTTCAGAATTCATCTATTGAGGACAACAAAGTAGCATTGACACTGACATAAAACAGAAAGAAACGTGTGGCTCCATTCCTCACCTCTTTCCCCGTCGCTTCAGTTCGTGCAGCAGCGTTGCAATCATGCGCGCCCCCGTGCAGCCCAGGGGGTGGCCCAGAGCGATGGCCCCGCCCTTGGGGTTGACACGCTCAAAGGGAATGCCCAGTTTCTCCACACAGTATCGCGCCTGGCTGGCAAACGCTTCGTTGATCTCGTAGACGTCGATGTCATCGATTTTCAATCCTAAGAATGTACAAGCCTGAATGTGTTAGATAGCTACAATCTGAGGAAGGACTAGATCTAATTTCTGTGTGGAACCAAGCAAGCAAGCACTCGCACATGTGCACTCACAAATATACACATGCAGAGATGGCGGACCGCTCGAGCTCGGTGTGTGTGTGGCTCCGGTATATCTGACCTATAGTGTCTGGCTGTGCATTATGTGAGGTGTTTTCTTCAGTCATTCGGTTGGTAATGGTCTGCTTTGTGTCCAACATCAATATGGTCTGATGAGACATCGTGTGTGATTAGTAAGTAGCTGATTTTCCTTTTTCTGAATGGGTGACATTGCTTTTTTGAGACTGCTACAGTGATAGGACTTTACCTGGTGTTACCTGTTCCAGCATGCGCTCGTGTTTTCTCGTGTTTTTCTCTCTTGACCCCATGCGACCTCAGTGTGCTGTATCGCCAGCTTCAGCAAACCGTGACTTAGCTTAACAGTGGGTTACAACAGGCACACGAAATATTAAGTACATCTGCCTTGTCTTGCTCTGCACAAGCACCCTTGAGTTTTGTTTTATTCGGAGCTCTTCTGTCGCCATGGCTGAAAAGCGAGAAGCAAGCTCTCCCTTGCAGGATGACTCCAAACGCTCTTGCTTTGGTGACAATAGCTTGTCTGAAGCCAGTGATTTCCTTAGCAGCACAGTAATCGACAGTGACGCAGGTAGGTCTGTGAAAGAACAGGTCAAGTTAGCGCTCAGTGATCCCGAAGTATTGGAACTGTTGTCAAAAGCTATTGCAGCCCAAGTCTCTCACCAGCTACGTAATGAGATTACTAGCCTGAAAAAAGCTCTTGAACAGAAGGACAGGGACATCTTACGTCTCCAAGACAAGGTCGACGAGTTGGAACAATATGGTCGTAGAACTTCGATCAGAATCAGCAACATTCCCGAATTACCAAGGGAGGACACAGACTCGATCGCAAAGAAAATCGGCCACGAGATCGGTGTTCCCCTGGATGACGTGACCATCGAGAGGTCGCACCGTGTAGGCAGGAGGGAGGTGGGGTCTGGCAGGCCTGTCGGCCGATCTTGGTCAAACTGTCCTCTTACAGACAGAAGCACGCGCTCATGGGAGCGAAGAAAAAGCTAGCTGAAGTCGATTTATCCAAAACCTTCCCCAACCTTCCCTGGGCCCTTCCCCCCAACCGCAGGCAGGGATCAACCCCGAGAGTGTACCTGAATGAAGATCTCACCAAAGTGAGGGCTGAAGTCGCTGCGGCGGCCCGGCAAAGCAAAAGAGAGGGCAAAATAAGTGACACCTGGACGAGAGACGGTATCATTTTTTTGAAGAAGGATGACAGAATTTCAAAGATAACGACCAAACGAGAACTGGAAATCTCCGTCGCGTAAAATTTGCAAACATGCATTGTTATAAACATGTCAACTGCCTCTAACCCCTGTGTCAATATTTGCTACGGGTACATGCGAACTGTTATTGCCAGTACACATCCTTGAGGTTAGGATTGCACGTGAAGTGGCCTTGATATAATATAGGACTGCGTGCATATGAACTCTGGCTACGAAGCATGCGTTGTCAAGCTAAAGTGGTGTGTGCTGGTCTGCAGCTGTGTCAGTGGACAAGGGTACAGCTGTACCGGGCTGCATCAAAACATGTACTCTGCCAAAACAAGCTCGGTGAACTGTGAGTGAGGACGATGCGTGCGTGTGGACTGCATGTTTATGCTTGTGTTTTGTGCGGTTTGTATTGAGATTCAGCAATCGCCGTTTATATGCTGATTCTCGTTCTGCTTGTTTATGCTGACTCATTGTAAAGTTACCAACAATAGGCAGTCTTATCTGTTGTACTAGCAAACTAGCCTGGGCCTATGGCAATCCGTTTGTAAAGAAATTACGTTTTTTCCTGTTGATCTAAATAATAAATTATTTAACTAAATAATTCATTATATAGCTAAATAATTCATTATTTAACTAAATAATTTATTATTTACACAAAAGTAAAAAGTGTGATTGTTGTAATTAAAGAAATCTTTTATTTACTAAACAAATCATTATTTAATAAAAAAAAATCCATTATTTACTATATAATGCATTATATACTATAGAATGCATTGTATACTATAGAATGCATTGTATACAATAGAATGCATTCTATAATATAGAATGCATTCTATAATATAGAATGCATTGTATACTATAGAATGCATTCTATAATACAGAATGCATTCTATAATATAGAATGCATTCTATAATATAGAATGCATTCTATAATATAGAATGCATTCTATACTATAGAATGCATTCTATAATATAGAATGCATTCTATACTATAGAATGCATTCTATAATATAGAATGCATTCTATAATATAGAATGCATTCTATAATATAGAATGCATTCTATAACGTTACGAAACTACTCTCTGTGTCTCTGTCTCTCTATGTTTCTCTCTCTCTCTCTCTCTCTCTCTCTCTCTCTCTCTCTCTCTCCCTCTCTCTCTCCCTCTCTCTCTCTCTCTCTCTTTCTCTCTATTCAATTAAACTGTGTCAGTGTCTCTGTCTCTCTCTGTCTCTCTCTGTCTCTCTCTGTCTCTGTCTCTCTCCGTCTGTCTCTGTCTGTCTGTCTGTCTCTCTCCCTCTCTCTCTCTCCGTTTCTCTCTCTCTGTTTCTGTCTCTCTCTGTCTCTCTGTGTGTCTCTCTCTCTCTCTCTCTCTGTCTCTCTGTGTCTCTGTCTCTCTCTGTTTCTCTCTCTCTCCCTCTCTCTCTCTCTCCCTCTCTCTCTCTCTCTCCGTTTCTCTCTCTCTGTTTCTGTCTCTCTCTGTCTCTCTGTGTGTGTCTTTCTCTGTCTCTCTGTGTCTCTGACTCTCTCTGTTTCTCTCTCCCTCTCTCTCTCCCTCTCTCTCTCTCTCTCTCTCTCTCTCTCTCTCTCTCTCTCTCTCTCTCTCTCTCTCTCTCTCTCTCTCTAAATTTAACGAAGACACCTTTCTACATGAACTTTGGAATTCCCCACTATCTGATACTTACAATTTTACGGATCCGGACGAAGCCCTAACACATTGGCTTAGTGCCTTCAATGACATATACGATAAACATGCTCCGTGGAGAATAAAGAGAGTTAGGCACATTGTAAAACCTAAATGGTTTGATAATGATTTACAACATGCCATTGACCATCGCGATTTTTTAAAGTCGGTTGGCAAGGAAGAGGAATACAGAGAACAGAGAAATAAGGTAAATTCACTTAAACGAACAAAAAAGATAAAATATTTTCGTGACCTAGCATCAAGTTCAAAGCAAAACTCAAAGAATATATGGAAGGCAATAAATGAACTTACGAATAAAAAGGCTGCCAGTCATCCGAGTTGTATCAAGGACATATCTCCCGATGATTTAAACACACATTTTTCCAAAATTGCTGAAAATGTGATTAAAAATGACAAGTCCAAATTAAATAATTTGAAAGTTTTAGAAGAATTTTGCAAATCAAAACAAATTTCATGTCAAGCAAAAATTCCCCTTCTTACAGTACCTGAAGTTTTTCACGCACTTACACACCTCAAGCAAACAGGCACCCGGGGGCTCGATGGGCTTGATGGTAGGATTCTTAAATTGTCAGCCCCCGTAATTTCTGAAACACTTACCTACATTTACAATCTCTGTTTAGACAAAAAATATTTTCCAGTCGCCCTGAAACAGGCTAAAGTCATTCCTCTGTTTAAATCAGGTGACAAAAGAGACCCCTCAAATTATAGGCCAATTTCCATTTTGTCTGTGTTATCAAAACCACTGGAAAAGCATATCAACAAACACATCCTAACACATTTCAACCAAAACAACTTATTCCATCCTAAACAATCAGGATTTAGAGCTAAGCATTCCTGCCACACTGCCTTAATCTCTCTTGTTGATCAGTGGTTGGACAAAATAAACGATAATGAATTCTGTGGTGCCATTTTCGTAGACTTTGCAAAAGCCTTTGATGTAATTGATCACACATTATTGCTTAGAAAATTCGGTTTGTATGGCGTCGGATATGATACTATCAATCTTGTTAGTTCATTCCTCTCTGACAGACAACAGACAGTTCTTACAAACACTAGAGCATCGAGCATGCAAGCTGTAGATTACGGTGTACCACAAGGATCGGTATTAGGACCTCTGCTCTTCTCAATATATGTTAATGACCTCCCCCTTTATATTCAACATTTATGTGAACTTTTTGCAGATGATACCACAATTCACTCCAGTAACAAAAATTTAACTCGCTTATCAGAATCCCTCCAAGGAAGTCTAAACCAGCTGACAGAATGGACTGACCTAAATCACATGTCTCTTAACCCAAAGAAAACCAAATATATGATAATTACAACTAGACAAAAACGACAGAATTTTACCTCAACTGGTCCCGATTTAATGATTGGCGGCAATATAGTGGAAAAAGTCGACCATCACAAAGTTCTAGGTGTCCACATCGATAACAACCTGTCTTGGTCAACTCACATTGAACAACTTAGTAAATTAGTGTCAAAGAAAGTGTACCTCTTATCTAGAATTAAACACTTCCTTAATTGTCAAGCCAGGAAGTTATTTTTCACTGCTCATATTCAGTCTCTTATTGATTACGCATCCACTCTATGGGACTCTGCAAGTGATAATTCCCTAAAGCTACTCAGCAGATTACACAAAAGAGCGCTAAAAGTAGTATTACTCAAACAGACTACTCTCACCGACTCAGACTACATCAACATAGGGGTCCTACCTCTAAAGTCAAGAATGAATTACAACAAAGGAATAATGATGCATAAAATTATGACAGAAAATGCACCCGAAACCATTTGCTCAAAGTTCTCCTTGAAGAATTCGCACCACTTTATAAAACTAAACACTCCTCTTCCTAGGATAGACCTATTTAAATCAAGTCTTGTTTATTCAGGAAGCAGCCTCTGGAACGCTCTTCCGGACGCCCTGCGGCAATCCACCAACACGGATTCTTTTAGAACCAAATATTCTTTCCATTTAATGAACTCTATGAACAAATAAACTTGATTGGTTGGTATGTTTTCTTTGTATACAGTTGTTCATTATCGGAATTATGGTTTATTGTGACAAAATCACGAAGATTTGGCTCTGTAATACATTGTTTTGCTGAGCTAATGTATTGTTGGGTTACTTTCCGTTTATCTTCATTGCTTTACACCCAATTTTGAACACTACCTTATGATCTACAATGCTTCTACATAATGCGCTTCATGTACATAAACTTATATGTTCTACCATTAATGTTTTTATTGTAACCTTTTTCTAGTCATAGTTATAGTAAAATAGTTTAGTCCCTCTTTAGGGCGAGGGCCAGATGCAAAAAAGCATATCTATGCTTATTCTTGTCACCCTCGAAAAATAAAGATTTGTCATTGTCATTGTCATTGTCATTGTCATTGTCTCTCTCTCTCTCTCTCTCTCTCTCTCTCTCTCTCTCTCTCTCTCTCTCTCTCTCTGTGTTACTGTATTGTATACTATAGAATGCATTGTATACTATAGAATGCATTCTATAATATATATAGAATGCATTCTATAATATAGAATGCATTCTATAATATAGAATGCATTGTATACTATAGAATGCATTCTATAGTATACAATGCATTCTATAGTATACAATGCATTCTATAGTATATAATGCATTATATAGTAAATAATGGATTTTTTTATTAAATAATGAATTGTTTAGTAAATAAAAGATTTCTTTAATTACAACAATCACACTTTTTACTTTTGTGTAAATAATGAATTATTTAGTTAAATAATGAATTATTTAGCTATATAATGAATTATTTAGTTAAATAATTCATTATTTAGATCAACAGGAAAACACGTAATTTCTTTACAAACGGATTGCCATATCTGTCTCAGTGCGTTTTGTAGTGTGTTTTTCTTTGTTTTTTTTCCCTTGTTCTCCAGCACAACATATTCTAATCAGATAAAGAGTCACGTCATGATTTTTTGAAAAACATGTTGTCTATTCACATATGCACAGCACTACACATTTTCAAGTGTTTTCCTTGAATTCAAGCCATAATATTTTGGCTTTTTCTTTATTCCCTCGTCAGTTTCTTCTATTTGTTACATTACTTTTAATGAATCAACATTTTCCTTCATTTTTTGTGACAATGTTCTGGGACCCCCCAACTGTAATATATGCGAACATGGAACTGCCGGCGCTGGTCTCTTTTCTTTTTGAAGTTTTACAGAGATCTGTAACCTGAATGAGTGGTAGTAGTGTAACACAGTATAGAGCCAGCGTGGGTATGTTCCAGCCCAAGGCGGTTCAACTGTCAAATAGAAAATTATTTTTCCTCGCTGCTGATTTAGTTGTTCCGTTTTTTGTGTTGTTTGTTTGTGGATATAAATACTTAAAGTTGGCCTTATTCCTTTATGTGTGTATGAAATGTAAAAACGATTATTCTTCAAATATGCGAAGGTGTGGAGTATTGTTAAAAGAAGTGAATGCAGAGCTTAAAGGTAAACGCGTCTGTATATCAGAACGTTCTGGAGATTGTTCATTTTTCATGTGTTTTGGAATAATGTGTATAATAGAAATTATGTTGATCTTAGCAGGCGATGTTCATGTGAACCCCGGGCCGGTCAAGGAAAAGTTTAAGAAATTATCTATCATTCACTTAAACGTACGAAGCCTTAGAAATAAATTAGACATTTTAGAAGTTCAGGTTCAAGATTTTGATATTGTGACATTATCGGAAACATGGCTGTCTAATATAGTAAATAATGATGATTTGTATTTGTCAGGGTTTAATTTACCGATAAGGCAAGATAGACCAAATAACCCCCATGGAGGCGTTGCAGTATATGTAAAAGATAATTTGTATTGTAAAACGAGAAGTGATCTCTCCATTCCCGATCTAGAGGCCATTAGGATTGAAACTAAGATACAACAGGAAAGCTTATTAGTTGGAACTTTTTATAGACCGCCTTCTGCAAATGTTGGTTATTGGGACCTGATAGATCAATCAGTTAATGCAGCCGGTATGACTGGTATGAAGGAATCTTGATGTACGCAAAGCCTCTGGTCCTGATTCTGTTTCAAATAGAGTTCTGGCTGCATGTGCAGATATTATTGCGATGCCACTCACTGCATTATTCAACAGATCTCTCGAAGAAGCCACAGTTCCTGCAATATGGAAGATAGCTAATGTAATTCCGATATATAAAAAAGGTGAAAAGGAATTATGTTCAAATTACCGACCAATATCACTTCTTAGCTGTGTAGGTAAAGTTATGGAAAGTTATGGAAAGGTGTGTACAATGTCACGTGTTTGCTTATTTGAAGGAGTATAACCTGTTAACACCAGTTCAGTCCGGTTTTATTCCATGTGATTCAACTGTATACCAACTCATTTGTTTGTATAATGATATATGCAAAGCTTTTGATGATAAGATAACATCACAGGCGATTTTCTTTGACGTGTCAAAAGCTTTCGACAGAGTTTGGCATAAGGGTTTGATGAAAAAGTTATACGCTATTGGCATAAGGGGACAGTTGTATTTTTGGTTATTTTGCTGAAACTGTTCATCACTATTTGCTATCATGTCCCCTGTTTAATGATGCAAGAACCGCAACAATCGGTACATTAGCTCCAGAATTTGTTAATATTGACACACTCCTGACAGGTGATTCAGGGGCGGGGATATAGCTCAGTTGGTAGCGCGCTGGATTTGTATTCAGTTGGCCGCTGTCAGCGCGAGTTCGATCCCAGGTTCGGCGGAAATTTATTTCACAGAGTCAACTTTGTGTGCAGACTCTCTTCGGTGTCCGAACCACCCCCCGTGTATACTACATTGGGTGTGCACGTTAAAGATCCCACGATTGACAAAAGGGTCTTTCC